>NC_136548.1:9158353-9473353 GCF_910591455.1 Pholis gunnellus
ACACACACACATACTCACACACACACATACACACACCACACACACACATATATATATGTGTTAGCCTGGCAGCAGATAGACCTAGAAGTATGTGAAAGAGAGAAATGATGAATGAGCAGACGGGGTACTCACTCATCAAAACCATAATTTTTTTTTAAAAAGCCGAGGTTTTCATTGATGTTTCTGGAAACATCCAGGACGTACAATCACTCAAACCATAGCCTCGTCTTTGTGTCGCTCTTCTCCATCCGCCGCCCCTCCCTTGTCTCTTTAAGGGCCTCTGCAGGCCTCTCACATCTTGAGGTGTTGAGTTTCAAAGTTGTCTTCATACCGTGTGATTTATGATGAAAACAGAGCTCGCCTTGGAGTCCCTGCTGCCTCTGACTTCCCTGTGTGTGTATTCACAGCGACTATCCAGGATCTCTGTACTTAAGACGTCTAGACTTTGAAGAAGTTCTCTCCATCTTTGACGATTCATCCTGACAGAGGATCCTGTTCAACTACCATCGCTTTACGTCTGATATTTTTTGACATTTGGAATCTACTTGAACAGCGGTGACAGTGAATGACTTTTTGACACGTGCAATAAAATGTGCGTGAAGGCTGCTTTCCTACATAAAGAATGCCTTAATCACCGCCCACAAACCTTCCAGTGCGCCAGTAACACTGCGGCCTATTTCTCACCGGAGGAAACGCACCATGAATCTAATGAATATTATGTTATGTTAATGTGAGCTAATTATGCAGAGCTGCGGCACCTGGGTGAACCGCGTATGGGTGGCGACACCTCTCTCGCCCCGAGCCTGCGTGTTCATTAAGCAGAACATCTGGCGAGAAGGGAAAACACATTGTCGAGTTGAACCTTGATTTCAAAAGTGCCGAGTGGTTTTTGGAAGGTGAACTTCACTTACTTATTTGGGATGCGCGTGTTTCTCGGTGCCAAGAAAGTGCCACCGTCAGAATTGATGAGCATCCGACCGAGCTTTCACTCGTTTTAAAATCCTGGGCGAAGCGAGGACAGCCGATGTCGACAGAAATGCAAACTGACTCACCTTTTTATCCATTTATCCGTACCTTTACACGCTCCTATTTCGTTCTGTTCTGTTACACGAACACTTGACTGATAACTTGTGCTCAAACTATTAGTCATATGGATCAAAAGGAACTTAATCTGACAGTCTTGACGTCAGTTTGACGGTTGCTTATTTGTCTCTATACCATTGTAATTACATTTCTTTGTTTTTTTTTATATTCTAAAGACAAAGATGAGCATTTTTCAAGATATGAATGAGGAAATGTTTTGTCTAAATGATCAATACAATACAGGAATAAGTTGTATTGGCTAATTTGACTGAATTACAAGAACTGTATTCATCACCTCAGGGGAATTCATATTTTCGCTCTCTCTTGTTATTTTTTAGAAGCCAGAATGTCTGATGTGGCAAACATAACATTTACCAACAAACCTAAACTCAGACTGATATGTCTTGGAAATTAATCTTTAAGCCCTGACAAAGAGACACAAATAAATAGAGACATTTATTGAGCAATTTCCTAAATGTCCTTGGACTGGGCTTAATCCTCGTCTGGGAAACGGGCCGATACACTGTTTGTAACTGTGTCACCAGAACGACGAAGTTCGGCCAACAGACTGACGACCGGACAAAAGGGACTTCAACCAGCTGCTCACGGCTAAAAAAAGGCCAACAATACATCAAACAGTGGGGACAAAAGACAAGTGCACAGAGAGAGAGTTATGAACTCACTAGTGTCTCAGCTTTATGAAATGCTGCAGTTCTAGCCTCAGCAGTAAGCCAAAACGTCATCTAACGCAATCGTAAGAAAGAAAAAGCATTCAACACATTCCTCGTGTTGGAGTGCTGCTGTCATACATCTGTGCGGTATCTCCCTTCTGTCCCTCGAACAAAGTAGTCCACGTCCACGGCTTTGCTTCCACCTAGTCATGCATACTAATCTGTGCCGGAACTTGGAGCGGTGGCCAGTCGCTGCCTGCCTGTCCCATCAAACATGCATAAGGAACAGATGTATCTTTGATGTAGGCTTGTTCATGTTGCCCCATGTGCATGACTGTATGAACGTGTGTGTGTGTGTGTGTGTGTGTGTATGTTTATCTATGCTTCCAGGCCCCGCGGGTGAAAGCCAGACGAGAGAGATGTGGCTGCATGCCCCAACACACAGGGAGCGAGAGAAGGCTGACATACATGGATACTTGGCAGGACGAATATAAACCAATGTTGCACGTCGTTGCCATGCATTATCTTTAAATGCATAATTCATATGACTAGAAGCAATACTGCGGCTGTAATTTATTGCTATTTAAACATACTGCATGTATTGTGGATTCTGTATTAATTCAGTATTTTCAGTTTTCTCTTGCTTTGATTGAAAAGATTACCATCGCAAATATATTCACGCTTCCATCTGAAGTGGAACTGTTCTGATTTCTCGCATTTCATCCTTACATACAGTGTACTGCTGTGTACACGTGTTGAAAAGGATACGTCTTCACATCTAACAGTGTCCTAACAAAGCTGGAACATAAGACGATTAACCAAACAGTCGGTCGGGAAAAATACTTGACTATTTTTACATACGATTCATTGTTTATGTCCATAATTCAATCAAAAATCCCCTCGTTTATTCATGTGACAGTAAACAGAATATCTCTGGGTTTTGGACTGTTAGTCGGACAAAACAAGCTAAGAAGAGCTCTCGATTAATCCATTAATGAATCCCCTTTTTCACGGTCAAAGATGATTTGCTGTTTATCTCACAGCAAGGTACTATGCCGCGGCTATATAATAATTAAATATGGGAAGCTTTGTGGCTCTGGTGTGGTTAAGTCTCCCTAGTGTTTTTGGCCACCCAGTGTTTTATGTATGGACAGGAGGAGGATATTTATCCAGCACTGGTCCATAAAACTGTCATCTTTTAGCATCTGGAGATGTGAAAACTTCCCCTGCACGAGATTGTAAACAAGAATAATCGTGAGTCATGAGAGGTGAGAGCGTCTCCTGCTCATCATTAGCAACATTCATGCCGGTAGCCGCCTGATTCTGTACTGTACTGTATGTGTGTGTGTGTGAGGTTACATCAGCGGTAGTGATATTAAATAAAGCCCCCCCCACACACACACACACACACTCCACTACCCTGGTGTCCCCTCATGTCCTCTCACAAGTCCATGACCACGTAAAGTGACCCTGACCCCACCTTCCTACCATCCACACACACACACACATGTGTAATTGTGAAAACCCTATGAAACACACATTGTTGTCCCTCATGCTATCGCTGCCCCCCACCCGCCTACACAGACATCTTTTTCCTTTTCCCCCTCAGACAATTGTGTTGTCCACTCTCTATTGTGGAAGCCTCAGTCACTTCCACACACGTGTGTTGGCCATTAAAACAGAACAGAGCCGACTAAAAGCATCCCTTTCCTGGCTAGCAGGGTCACACTCAGTCTCCTATAAACACAGGACACACCTTAGCCCAACAGTTTGCACATATCCTTCTGACCCCTCGCTCTTCTTTCCACTGACACAGGATCAGGTCCCTGTCTCTCTTTGATATAGAATAAAGGGAGAATAACACAACACTTTCTTGCACTGTTGTTGCAGACTTTCTGTGAACTTTCATGGGAGTTTTTGGTCGCGAGAGAAAGTCTTAAACACTGAGGCTGGTTGTCTTTTGTCTCCCAACGTGCCTCGCGCTGGGTTTCCCTAGCATTGTCATGACAACAGTGTGTACGCACCGACACTGGCCACTGAAAAACAATAAACCCACGAAGAAGAGTTGACTGAAGCGGGCTAGCCATAGCAACTTTCAGTCGTTTCTGGGAAAAAAAAGTGAGCCCAAAAAGTTACTCCACGCACAAAAGTTATAAGTCGCGACTGAAATGATCTCGCGAAGAACAAGTGCACAAGCGTCTAAGCGTGGACAACAAAAAAGAAGTGTACAAAGATGCATTCATTCGCATACCTTCTTGGCGAAGAGTCCTTCCTTTTCCTTCCAGGAGCGTTTGTTAGCTTAAAAGATAGTTTTGTCACACCGGTAACGTTACTAACGTTTTCTAAAGCATAATGTATCCTGTAGACACGAGCACTACACGCGAGTACTACAGGATACACGTGAACAACGTCCAGCCGTAACTTTCTCCGCCCAGAGACTCGTTCTCGACTCCTCTGCTTCTCTCTATCAAAGGATGCTTTGCTCCGCCTCGCTCAACCCTGAAGATAAATCACTGTAATCACAGACATTCATAGATTGTGTCTCTCAGCTGATGGAAGGATGTATTCCCTCCACCCCCCCCCCCCCCCCCCACCCCCCCCCCCCCCCCGACGGATGTTGAAGGATATTACTGAGATTTATCATTATTATTCATTCGTTAACTTCCTTTAAGGTTACTATAATCACTCACCCAGCACAAACCCTGAGCTCATTCTTTACAATGGTTCAAACACACCTCCGGCTATATTCTGGCGACTGATTGCCCACAGGGAAATTATATTAATAAGAGATTAATAGGTTTTTAGACTTCACTCATTATCTCATTATTGAAGTATACCGACCCTTATGATATTGGCCTAATCCTCTGAACTTCCCCGGTTCAAACAACCCGGGTGACACCGGTATTAACAGAGATAATCCAGACTCGCTTTGTTTCACATGCTACTCTTTATCCTAAGGAAATTTAAATTTCACTCGTGGTTTTAAAGGAATGGCAGGCAGTTCAATTTGATAAACAAAACGATTTGGTAAAACAATACATTTTTCAATAAAATCATATTGTGTGGACAGCTTTACTGTCAGCAAAAATGAACTCAAAATATAGAAAAGTTCTGAACAGGAATTAAGTTTAGTATATAGTCTGCTGAAAAGTTAGATCCCTTTAGGAAAAACTAACTTTTCAAGGTACTAAATGAACCCAAATATAAAAATATAATCCATACAGCAATATCCAAGTAGGTATCTCTATAACATTCTGTTCAGCACAATATATTGCCATAAACTCACTGATTGGTATAAAAACAGTATAGTTCCTTATTTTAGAGGCATATTTTAATACTTTTTATTTCTATTATCATGCTGACAAGGCAATTAGCATTCATTTAAGAAGCATTTGGCTCACATCCATACCTGCTGATGTAAAAGCTAAGGTATGGCCTGCCACTGTGGTTGATAGAGTTAAGGCTATTAGAGTCCCAGCCACGTGATGTTATTCTGCATTCAGTAGAAGTAATACTGGCCACAGTAATGTACTACACTATGTCAAACAAAGGAACATGTTTCCGTAGAGCCAATACATTTTAGGCTGCAGTTCAAGGGCTTCAAAGCAATCACACACAATAGATCAAAGTACAGCATCTACAGCATCAATTACACTTGTGGTGGTAGTGGTGGTTGCAACGGCAGGCATAACTACGCATAACATTGTACTAGCACCAACAAAAGCAGTAGTAATAAGCAATTACAAGCATTTTATAGGTTGTCACAGGGACTTATTTGTTGAGCACTTATATACAGGCTATGGTTGAGCCTAAATGTTACTCTCTTTTGGGTGTCAGTGCTCCTATTTACACATATTCTCTCTTTGCATATGATCCCTGTAGTGATAGCCAGTGAGAGAGAGCCTTTATCTACTATATCATATCACCATTGTTGGATGCTCCGTATAAAAATAAACCTATCATTTTAGAAACATATTCAAAGAAGCCTGTAGAGGACATGTACATTTAAAAAAGTGAAATGATGTTTTGAAGCTCCTCAATTTGTTGACACCAATGGCTCAGTTGAGACGGTTCAGATTGAGAGCCACTAGATGACACTAGAGCGCCACTATCTGACACTGGCCTGAGGCAGAAGGGCTAATCTACTCTGAGATTTGAAACTCAAGGTTTAAATCTAGCGTCAACAAGGGTATATGTACAATATATGCTTACTAAAGGAAGGGGAAATCACACATTTAAAGAATGTTTTTTAGGTATAATATATACATTTATAATTATATATATATATTTGGTTGTTTATGTTGGTCAAACGTGACGACACTCGAACCCGGATATCCTTGTTGAAAATGCCCGTGTTGATTATGGGAAATTGAGTCTCCTACTTCCGTATTCTCGATTGAACTTTACGTACGTTTACGTGCGCTTGCCGGCATCAACGACCGCATGTTACGCATTTGACGTACGTGCGGTGCTCTCCTTGCTCCTTGGAGATTCCCCTTCCTTCCTGGGCTGTTTGAGGTAAAACCGACGCGGTCGCATCAGTCTCGCGAATACCTGACTGAGTGCAAAATAAAAAAAACTGTCGCCTTACATGTACGCGTTTGTCACAAATGTCTGAAACATGCGGCGGCGAGCGCGGAGCTAAAGCCGGGAGAGGTTACGGCGGCTGAAGTACGACCCGGGGAAAGAACTTATCGTCTCCATGGCTGTGAAAAGTTAACGCACCAGACGAGCGAAAACCAGGAATAATTCCCCCTTCGACCGACTTGAGGTAAGACTAGCCGACGTGTAAGTGGACTTCACGGAGTGCACGACTGTCGGGCAGCGTCGACAACGTCGACCAAACGGCTGAATAAGAGTGTCTTTGTTTACAAGGTTCCTCCTGCGTCCTCGGCTCGCGCCGCCCGTCTCAATGGGATCGCGGAGAGAGTTTTCGTGTGGGGTAACGTTAATGCCGGTGACAGGGCTCACGGGCTTACAGTTCGGCCACAAATAGATCGATTATGTTACAGTGCCTCGTAATTAAAACGTGGTTTCGCTCTCCAACAGTGGAGATGGCGTTATTCCCGCCGCTTGGCTGCACATAACAGGGTAACAACAACAACAACATGGGCATGGGTTCTTCTACATGTCTGTTTAGGGGGATGTGGGAAGGTCAGAGGTCAGGTAGATGAACTTGGTATCTGGAGATGCTAGAGACACATCAGCAGGGTGGATGATGTGTGACCTGTGAGGCCTGAACTCATAGCGTATCCAGGGGAAGAATCAACATCAGAATATAATGTAATGTGTTCCCATGATTTGGTGGAGAGTCTCATCGTGAGTGTTCAGGGCATTTTTGGGGTGGTGTAGAAATGACAACTTACAATGTACCATGAAATCAGCTCACATCCTCCCTTACCCTTCTTCTCCCTCTCTCTCTCTGGAGAATAGAAAGAAAATCTAATCTCTCTCTCTCTCTCTCTCTCTCTCTCTCTCTCTGTCTGTCTCTCTGTCTCTCTCTCTTTCTCTGTCTCTCCCTCTCTCTGGCACTGACTGTGTCAGCTGCTGTGTCTCTGGGTGCTGACTTATAGTGGGACAGGTGGCCTCTGGACAGGTGCACCCCTGACAAAAGGGTTGCAGTCCTCTGACTTCCGGGGTGGTTTATGTGCAATTTGTTTCAGTGTAGCTTCTGCTGTCCCGTGTCTGCAATCTGTGCAAGCTGCTTTTTGTTATTGTGTCCTTTTTAAATACGCTTTGTAATTGTGAGCGTGCTGTTACATGGTTAGGCTGAATTGAAACAGCCCAAATGTGATTGCACAACCTGGACTTCCTTGTTGTCATTGAGTGGAGTTTAGGTTATACAAGTGAGCTGTTTGTTGCCCAGCTTTTCCGTGTGACGCAGGCATTCTTGACAGCAACAGCCGTGCCCTCTGGACCCGGGTTTGGACTTGTCTGTCAACAGCTTGCGTTTCTTAGTTGACGCTGTTCTCTTTGAATTTCATTGCAAAGTCAATTTTGCCAGACAAACCAGTTAGGGAACAGAAGCGGGAGTCGTGCTTGAAGAACACACCCTTTCTGTGAAACCAAGCAGGAGTTCCAGACAGATGACGCCACGCAGCCGGCCTGCTTGAACTGCATTGGTATAGTTCACAGTTAATGGTTAACTCACATGCAACAAAACATGCTTTAAAAATGTTTGTAGTATATGGGTATTTCCATGCCATGCGTTAGGCCTGCTGTGCTCTATGTGCTTTGGTTCTGATGGTGACATTTCAGAGAGAGAACGAGGGATCAGAAAAGAGGTCAGCAGAGGGATATGAAGTGGAAGAGGAGAGGAGAGGGAAAGTTTGAGGGCTTATCTCAGTAATGTGAGGGGACAGTTGAGCAATGATGGGTGTTGCAGTCACCACTGTCTTCCAGTTAACCCTTTCACTTCCTCCTCCTGGCATTGACTATGAAAGCTGAGGCTCTTCTCAAAGAGAGCCAATTGAAAACAAAACAAAAAACAGATGGACATGTAGGCCGTTAGACAGCTGTGTAAGGTTGACATGTGATGCGTTTTCCCGGAATGAGCATGCCGCATCCTGTCATCGCACTGACTGGAGACCTCATTCACATTAATGAGTGAGATCTCTGCCACTCTGGTTGTGATTTTACCTAAATCCCTTGAACGCAGCCTGCCAGCTTTTTCCTCTTTGCTCGCCGGGGCCAGTGCGCCTGCGCGCCGCCGACACTCCAGTAATCCGCTGTTATAGGAGGAGATCGCATCCTCGTCCACTGCGCTCACGTTTTACCAGCGAGGGAGAATTAAAGCCCCCCCGTGGACGAAATACAGAACGGGGTAAGGGGGGGTAGGGGGTGAGGATAAGAACATGTAACGGGACCACAACAATGCCCGAAATGAAACCATCACACACTGGCGTTGTGAGGATGGAGCAGCTTTGCAAGACTACGAGCAGGCGACAGCGGGACTGGCGCGAGGATGTCTCCTAATATGAGGCAACGAGGCTCGGCACCCACAGCCCCCCAAAAATGCAGGAATACGTGAGATGAACGCAGGCTGTGAAGGACCCGGCGGAAGATGGTGAATTGGGCTGCTTCCTGGACGAGACTTCCTCGGCTATTTGGACGTTTCTTCGGGCTGCACTTGTCGCCTCTGGACCGCTGTGTGGGAGCGGCCACGGACACAGGCTAATGCTTTGCAGTGCTGTTAATGAGCTTAATTGAAAGTATATGCGTTGTCAGTGATTAATCGTTTAACATGCGGTCTTTGAAGCCCACGAGCTCACTGCGTCGGATCGATGGGAATCGGCTACATGTGAAATAAAGCAACAATAACAATACAAAAAACCACGGGTATATCTTCCTCCTTAGACTTTTGGCTCAGGGTTCCATAGCTATCGATACTCGTAAAAACGTGAATGCTGGGATACTCGTTTCCCGCAGAGACACTAAGAGCCGTGACAGGCTGACAGGTCCACGCAAATCTGAGCGCGAGTTGATGAACTAGACTGCCCGGCCTCGCCGGTGGGATCAGACCGAAATTAAGCCGCCTCTCTTTCTCGCTCTCCCCCCCCCCTCTCTCTCTCTCAGACAGACAGCGGAAACCGGGATCATCTCCCGGTCCTCTCTCGCTTTGGCAGAGCACCGCTGCCTAATAACGGTACATCCCTTCTCTCCGGGATTTCTTTCGGATTTTACACAGAATTTTGAAGTTGAGCTGTAAACACTTTCACGCTGTGGCGACAGCTGAGGGTTTAAAGAGCAGCTCTGTGCATCCTCGGTTCAATTCTGACGTTCATGTGAGGTGGAGAAACATTCTGCAAATACCAGAAGTGGTGTAACTCGTGAGAAAGCCCTCCCCAGCATGAGTTTTTATCCTGCTGGGTGTTTCACTGGTACACTTCCACAGCAGCTGTTAGTCCCACTGGAGGTCTGAAAGGTGAGACTTGGAGCATGCTTCCCCAGCAAATGCAATGCATTGATTTCCACCGTTGCCCACATTGTAAATAACTCTGTGGCTATATTTTGTACGACTTCTATTCCTGCACGACCCATCGATCACTGTCTTTATGGACCGTGACGCTATTGTGCGGTCCTGGATGTTGTTTTCTAACGATGTTTGGCTGCTGGGATTCTGACAGACCATGAACACGTTGACGTCCGTGCCGCACCTTTTCCTGCTTTGGCCGATCGATTGATTTTTTTCTTCTTCTTCCAAGCAAAGGAAAGATGGAGCCGGCATGAGACTGCACAGACTGGGGATGTGTGTCAGGAGGAGCACCAGAGGAATTCTGAGTGGCAGCGTGGAAGAGGTGGTGCAGAGTGTTACGAGCTTAAAGTCTACGAGAGAGAGAATTACGAGCCTTTGCTGCGAGAAAACGGTGTTTTTATCTTGTTCTAGTGCTCTCAGAGGTCTCTCTGAGGTCTCTCTCAGGAGGGAAACGCTTCCTATTTGAAGTATAAAGTAGTCAACAGGAAGTTTACAACAAACACAAAACGCATGATCCCAGTTGTGGCCCGGACGACCCCTTTCAGTCTCAGTTTGTCTCGCCGGACGCAAGTGTGGATCCCTCGTCCGCCTGGGTGCTCGAAGGAAAAGCGAAACAAACATTTAGAGGGCGACTTCCTGTTGCAGCGGCGATGGGGAGCTCGGCCTCGTCTCTCACTGCGGAGACCGAGTCGGACCACGGCTTCCGCAGCACCCCGTACCCGTCGTCCCCCCCGGTGGGCTGGCTCAGGACCAGCCACAGCAGCCCGGTGTGGGGCACCACCTTCATCAGCCGTCAGCAGCAGCAGCAGCAGCACCCGCTGTCTCACCGGGAGCGCAGGTAAGAGCCGGGTGCCAACACGTTTACTCAGCTGAGGAGATGACACCAGGTGTTGAATGCTGCCATTTGTGAGCATAAGCGTACAGACTGCCATTGCTGTCTAAGCTTCAGTATGAGCGTTGTTCTTTTTTTTTTTTTAAATCCACTGCTTTTTATTTCACGGGCTTTTAGAAAGCTTTACTGTGGATTCAATAACCTCACAGCGAAGGATCAAATCCCTGTTTCATCAGAGCTTATCCAATCAAAGCCGATATTTTGGTGTTTTTTTATTTCTTCATATGAAGCACCCAAAATCTGGCTAAGCCGGATTTGTGAACCAAAATCTGACCCCGTTGGCTCCTCCCCCAGCACAGCTGTACAGTATGTGCTGCCCATGCGCTGCTGATTGACTGGACAGATAGAGTGACCTGACCTCTGTGAGCCCAATGAAAACCAGCACACGGGTAATTAGAAGATGACTTCTGCTGTCATTGTTACCAGTATTCAAAACCAGCTTTGATTCAGACTTATTCATTTTGGAAATGATTAAAATCGTGGCTACACTATCTTGGTGAATGTGGCTAGACTGTGGTATTGTCTCACTGAGGCAAGATCTCAAATCTGTTTGTTTTGCTGTGAATGGAAGCTCTTTTTCAGAATACAACCTGTTAAGAGGGTCTCTAAAATCCAACAGTTTATTGAGCTAGCAGCAGCTGTGTACTCGAGTGAGGCAAACTATTTGTGGAGGCAAAGTGCTATTCATACGCGCCGTCTCGTCAGTATCGACCTTCTTTAAAAAAAATATGTATTCAGTCACTGTAACTACGAGAAGGACCTCGCTGCAGTGATCCATTGTTCTGGTCGCTGCCTTGTGAGTCACTGTCGACACGGAGATCAGCGGTAAGACGCTCAGGTTGGAACGTGCGGCTCATCCGGCTGTTTTGACTGACTTCCTTCCAAAGGAGGATCTTCTCAACCGCCCTCACTGAAAACCCGTTTGGAGGCGTTTTCCTCCTCCTTCTTCTTCTTCTTCTTCTCCTTCTTTGCATCACGTCTCCCGGAACAAGAACGGGCAGTTTCGGTATCGACCGCCTGTAGCTGTGTCGAAGTTGTTGCTGAGTCACTCAGGGCATCGCGGCCCGGTTGTTAGTTATTGATTTCCAGAGAGCCCCGATCACATTTCCCCACAATGGATGTCATTACTTATTCAGCATCGGTCTCCAGTCTTTCATCTTTCTTGATCCCTGCTCGCCGCCGTCGGTGTGTTGTCCTTCCAGCTGCTCTGCGTTTACCTCTTCAGGCGGCCATGGTTCACACCGCTCGCATGAATGAAACTCCAGCGTAGCTCGTACTGTCGGTGCAGCCTTGCGTCATACAGTCAAGTTGTCTCTTGTTATCCAGCAGACTCTTCCATTGCGGCCTTGCATCTCTGTAGCAACAAGCCTCCATCACCAATCAGACTCCAGTCAGCTGAGCACACAAACACAGAGATGTACAGCACTCACCGAGGAGAGGGGCACACACACACACACACACACACACACACACACACCACACACTCATGACAATAGATGTTTTAGAAACACCGTGCAGTAGCACTTGGAACATGCCCTCTCTCTCTTTCACACACACACTCATTTGCAGTCTTATGCACATATACACACACACGGCCGTGTGAGCCTAACAATGTTAGGCAAGCTTTGCTGAGCTGTGACGGAGCATGAAATATAGAAACAACAGAACACTGTGGGCCCAGCTTAACGTCAGCCGTCCTCTCCCAGTTTATTCTCCAATATATTGTCCGACCAAACGTTTTCCGTTTTTCTTAGCTCGGAGACCGCATGAACGGTCTTGTCCTTGGGTAATTTCAAAATGTGTTTTCATCCAGCCGCGACCCGTTGACTCGGGGAAGTGTTTTGTGCGCAGTGATTCAGTACCTCGACGGGGACGCTTCACTCAAGCAAACAAACCCACTCAGCAGACAGAGACGTGCAGCAGAGGTGTGTCATCACTCTGGAATCTCTTTTCACTGCCCCCCTTTTAATAGCAGCACGATGTTTTAAGTTAACAATGTGACGGCGCTCCGTTTGATCCCGGGCCCCCATCATGCTGCTGTGTGTCCCGCTGCACGTGTGGCCTTCGGAGCCCTTTTTTTTTTTTTTTTTAAAGTTGCTGCCTGCTCTCTGCAGAGTCCGTCCCGGTGCCTCCACTGTCCCCAGCATGATGGATGGTGGTGTTTATCGCAGCTCCGTTCCACTGGCTCTCCTCCTTTTAAAAAAAAAAATTGTATTAAAACGGGGCCCGCTTGGTTTCTACCAGCGTGGTCACCGGCCGTGCTCGTGTCCTCTCCGATGAAGACGGGACTGTCCCCGAGCCTCCGGAACAGATTCTCCCACGCCGGCGTTGTCCCACCGTGGGGCCGCCCTCTTTGGAAAATCGATGCGGCAAGAAAAAAAACAAGCCCACTGGCACTGAAACCCCCTCCCCACACACTCTTGTTGCCATGGAAATCTGTAGCATATGTTCAGTAACCCATTTGCATTGGGCCCGAGATAACAGCACCCACATGGTAACCTGGCAGCCTCTCACACAGGAAGCAACACGTGCTGGAGAATTGCCCCTCTGGAGGAAAAGGTGTAACCAGCTGATTACCAGGTGGAAGAGTGAGCCGGAAAGGCAACCGGCCGCCCTTCCAGGGTTGAATTAGTGTCTTGGAAGCAGGAAGTAAAGCTCCAACTCTGCGCTGCCTTGTCTGAGAAGTTTCCCCTCTATAGCTGGAGGCAGCAAGCGCTCTGTCAGCAGTTTTCCTGCCCTCCAGGTACCGGGTGCCCTCAGGAGCCTCGGATAATAAGCCTCTGCCCTTTCCTCCCCGGCTCTCGAAGCTTCCTGCTCGCGCTTCCTGCTCGCTCTCTCGCTTTGCTCCGGGGCTGAAACCCAGTCAGACAGTTTCCTCTGTTTAAAGATTCACATGTCTGAAGCCGCGTCTCCACCGCTGACACATTCACTCGTCAAAAATGAGCCCCGGTCGTGAAATATTCACCGAGGGCACAGCCAGAGGTCAGAAGCCTCTGTTATCCTCTCTCAGCTTTTCTTTTGACCGGCATTTGCATTATTCGGTCTCTTATTCAGCAGGAAAAGATTGTTGGTTCATATCTTATTTGGGGTTACGAGGCCCTTGATCTTCTGGGTCAGGCTTGCATAAAAACGTCAACTTCCCGTCATGAAAAGCGTAACCAGACCCAGATATTCTCATGCGTGGCAGTTCCATGACACATAACATTGTTACAACACCCTTGTTTCTACAGCATCACACGCTTCTCGTGATACAGCCTCAGCGAGGTTTTGAAGTATCGGCCTGAGGGCGCTTTTTCAAAAGACCCTTTTGTCTAATTTGCTCTGGTCTTTGTGCTGACACGATAACATTTTATAAATCTATTCTAAAATATCCTGCTCAATGTCGATACTCGCGTCAAAACTTCCCCAATAATGTTGTCGTTCCGTCCCTTATGACTAAGACTTCGGCGTCACCAATCCCCTCATGTGACGTCAGCGAGTCTTGACTCCGGGCTCTCGATACTCCACCTCGGATAAGTTGGCTCCGTCATGTCAGCTGGAACTAATTCATTCTGGAGTAATTAGTCATATTAATGCCGTGGCATATTACCTGGCAGGTAGAACCGAGACTGTTGCAGTTCATTCTCACGTCTTCGCCATTTTGCCCTTCGGCTCATTCCCGCTGAAGTACAGGCAGGAGTGAGCATGCTCGGGGAAAATTGCTTTTAAGTGGAAAAAGGTCTTGTGATCTGACGAGCAAATAAAAATCCCACGACGAAAGTGACAAACAAAACCTTTTTGCCAGTCAGACCGCCGCAAACAGACTGCATTCAATTACTTAAGTGGTGAAGAATGTGTGAAGGCGCTGATCTGATCCCCGTCAGAGTTCTGGGTGTGTTCAGCTGCAGCACAATGTTTCAACATTCATTATCCTTTTTATTTTTACTTTTTTACAGCTCATCTCATCCAATAACGAGCTGTTAAACAGGAAGCATCATCGGTCTGTCTGCTCGGGATGTTTGTAGTCATAAAAATGGAATTTCTCTAACATAAACGTTTCATGAGCTCCAGTATCTCCAGCTATCTCCTCTGCGTTCACTCACAAGCGCGCCTGTAAACGTTACAAGAGTCACAAGAGGGACTCATGTTGTAGGAGCGTGCTTTGTGTGTGTGTGTGTGTGTGTGTGTGTGTGTGTGTGTGTGTGTGTGTGTGTGTGTGTGTGTGTGTGTGTGTGTGTGTGTGGGGGGGGGGGGCTTCATCTGGAGCTCAACACAGCTGGGCTACCTTGAGTTGTCCAGCCTCACACCGCCTCTTAGTAATCGCTAATACGTTGTTGTTACACATCTGATTAACCACAGATCATGTTTCATACGACACAGGATAAAAAAGTAACAATAGTAACAGCGGACGAGATACAGCATAACTCCTGACTGAAATTTTAGGAGGAAGCAACAGAAGTAGCAAAATGATTCATAAGCAATTATAATATTGTCCTTAATACCTTTTATGTAAAGCAGGGATTACTGGAGGACATTTTTTTCACAGAGTAAGCGTAAAGGTAAGGTAGTATCTGATTATTTGCAGTATTGATTACTTTATTGATCATTCATTAGGCTCAGTTCACCCCACACGAGTGTCTTAAAACTGCTTTATCTTGCAGCCCAAATATCGAATAATCCAATCTAAACCTTGTGAAGCCGTTAGCATGTTTGATGTTTTAACTTTTAATCATTGCTATTAAAACTGACCAGTTTATAATAATAAAATGGGGAATTATTTAAGGTTTTGAACTGTTAGCAATCTGTTGTGCGAGTGGAAATCATTTTCTCACACTATTTGTCTGCTGTGCAGAAGTCTATCCAACACTGTATGGGTTGGTTACAATATTAAGTAGGAGCTCCTTCATAGAGGCAACCGCATTCAAGTTGAGCTAGTTAGCAAGTTGAATTTACCACGAGGATACTTTACGTTGTACAAATACACACACCCTTTTATGTGGTTAGCGTGTAGCTTTGGTCAAGATCCACAGTACAGTTTGGGAGTAAATGTGTCAGGCGTGCTCTCATACCAGGAAGTTCTCTCGGTATGTTGCTCTCAGATCCTCGAGCATGTAAGATGAGACGTGTTCAGTCATCAGTTATCAGTCTAAAGCGTGACTAGAGAATCAAGTAGACAATATTGGACTCATTAGTTCTAAGGCGTTCTGTGTGGTTACTCGTGTTTACGGTCAGGGTTTGGAAATACCCTTTTAGTTCTTCAATATTTCCAGAAGGTAGCCAGTCACCAGATGAACCGTCATCTGACGGCCGTGTGTTATGTAACGTCTGTGAAGACTGACTCTGTGTGTTTGCCAGGATTCATTTATTAGACGGCCAACGAAGTGTTTGAATTGTTGAGGAGGAATTAATAGCGTGTCATGTTTTGTCCTTTTTGGTGTTCTTTCATTATTAATCATGTTCTTTGTGTTTTTAGTTTAGAAGGGAACCAAAGGCACGTCTGTGCATCAGATGCACCATCATCTGGTGATGACATAACAAAAATAGAACTGACGTGGAGGAGACAGTCGAATGTAAATGTTGAAGCGCTTCAGACGTATTGTCAAGTTTAATCATCCAGGAAATGGCGACGGAATATAAAAATATACACATTCAACAGCTTCTGCAGTTTGTGTGGATGTTTGTTTTTGTGTTGAGTGTGTAACGCAGATGCACTCTGCCTCCAGTGGCCAATGGAGGTACCGCCCCCCCCCCCCCCCCCCCCACCCTCGGGGCCCTGGGCTCGGGGCCAGCCCTCAGAAAGGCAGCGCTAATGACTGTCGCACAGAGGCCAAATGTCTCACGGCGACGCAGGGAGAAGCTGGCGAGACTCGGTTCACTTGATCTCACAACCGCGTTCAGGAATGAATCCAAGTAGCCGGTCGTAGGTGGCCCACACACACACGCACACACGTGCGCACGCGAGCATCCCTGCTTTTCTATAAAGATGTCCTTGCTGGTGCCTCAGTTGTGGCAGTTACTTAAACTTTTTTTCTGTTACCTGTTTGCTTGTTTTCACTGAGCGTTGTCGGGCTCTCGTGCCTTGTGATGGTCTGCTGAAGTGCTCCATGATTGCCTTACAGCCAGCGATGCATTGAAAAGCTGTCGATGCTCTTACTTTAATTCATTTAGACCAGGAGCAGGTACTTTATGGGCAGCGGGCTGCATTCAGGGCCTCATTTGAAAAAAGATGGGTTTTCTAGAGGTGAGCTCTCTCTCTCTCTCTCCCTCTCTCTCCCTCTCTCTCTCCACGCTGTAAGCTATTGGCTACTCGCCCAGGTCTGCAACACTGAGGAACTGAGGAGCTGAAGTGGGCACTTTTAGAGCAGCTCCACTCTCCACTGAGCACAGGGCCAAGGACAAAAGGAGTTTGAGTGTGTGTGTGTGTGTGTGTGTGCGTGTGTTTGTACACACTCCTGGAGCATGTACACGCAAAGCATCCTTTTATGTCGGCTTCAGGAACCACAGGCTGCAGTGGGTTCATCGTCCGCCGCAGGCATGTACTGTACATACAAAGGTGTGTGTGTGTGCATAATACATCCTTTTAATTGAGCGACAGAATAACGGTTGTACAGTAGTTGTTTGTCATGTGTAACTTACATGTGACATGTGTCGTGCTTACGACGGATAATAACGAGATAGTTCAGATAAGATGATTGCGAGGCTGATCGCTCCAATGAAAAGCTCGTTCCTCGGCTAATGAAGTTGCGATCCCTGCACCCCACCGAGAACCAAATTCCTCCGACGGTGTACCCGTGCGGTTGATACCGTGGCTTTGTTCTCTCGCGTGAGACGAAAGAGGGCCTGACAGTTATGAAAATGGCCACAGGGAAGAACCTGTCATCAGACACGAGGTGTTGACACTTGCTGCTGCCGCCGCCCTAGTCGTCGCGATGTTTTTGCGGCCCTCGGATAGGCCGGCCTCTGGAGGGCCAAGCACGGTGTGAACGAGTGCCATCAATGCTGGCATGGCGGCCGCCGCTTACTTCACCCACAGTCTGCTGAACCGGAGATGTGTCGTTTGTATGAGGACACAGCACATGGTCGTGTGGGCATGGATGGAATATATTCAGGAAATATCTTTACTCAGTGAGTGATACTGCTAATGTTTAAGGTCATGAACACTTCATATTGCATAGCTATCAGGGGGGGGGGGTGAAAGACGAAGCAAAACAAAGAGCCGGGTGCTGGTTTCCCAGTGTTTGTGTGACTTGATGAATATTGTGTTTTCCTCGTTTCACTTATTGTTGTCGTTGGCAGACTTGAGTTTCCTCCTCACACAGCGGGTCCTGGTTTGTGTTGGAGTGCTAACCCTTTAGCCCGGGACAATGAATTCGGTGCTAATGGCTCCTCACATGAAGCATCGGGACTTCTGCTTTCTGCTGCCCTGGGCCTGAGGACACACACACACAAACAGACTCTCTAAGGCTCAAATGTAGTTTGACATTATAAGAAGCAACTATGCTACGTCTACAAATAGATGCAGCTACATGTCTGCATACACACGGCCAGCGGCAAGGACACACACACACACACACACACACAAAGACACCCAGAGAGCCCCTGCTGTCGTCTTCCTCCTTACCTCCTTACCTTAGGGAGGAGCGATGATGACGAGAGGTGAGGACAGTGTGCTGGGAGGTGTTCTAAGAGGTTCCCCCGGGTTCTGAGGATTCGCCTGGTTTGAAATGGTTTAATGGAGTTGAACTAAGGGCAATTAGCAGGACACAGGCCAGCCAACCGGCAGTCGTACTTCATCAGTGGAATTAAAACGTCATATTGACGGTGAGTCATGCCATGCCCTAATGTGAAAACATGAAGGATTATCAGAATATGTTTTTCATGGGGGGGGGAAATAGGCTGGTTCCGCAGGAAGTCTAGACATTTTACCCCCAAAAAATGTCACAAACCAACCTTAGCAGCTTTAGATTCGGGCTTTGTTCTGTCTCTCCGACTAAAATATAATAACAAGGGACACATGTGACCAGGTCCACAAGCCCCCGCGTTCTTTTTGCGGGCAACATCTTTGCCCCGGCGATCAATGCGGAGAGAATCGCAGGAGTCCAGCTCTCAGCGCCACACCGCCCGACAATTCCCACATCACCATCTCCGTGTTGGCGTTCACGCATGAGCAGCTTGAGTGACGGTGACATTTATGGGCTTGTCCCTCGGGGGCCGTCCCTCTCCAATACCCCCCCCCCCCCCTTTGCTCTCTGGTGGTATCCAACTGTGTGGCCCAAATATACCCACTGTCAATAAGTCAGATTGACTGAACTGCAGGCCCACAGAATGAACTGCATATACAAGTCAATCCATTATGTGTAGGAGCAGGAAATGAAGTCTGCCTCGATAGATAAAATGCTTCTTTCTGCTTGATTTATTCTCCTCTCCTCACATGTTCCTCCTGCACCACAGACGTCCTGTAGTATATGTTGATGGTTGCTTTTAAATCCAGGCGTGTGGATGATTTGCCAGAATGATCCTCATTCATGAGGAAAGGATTGACACGACCCTCACGTTGCCCCCATCTACCCTGCATTTACTGAGTCAAAGGGGAGAGAAGCGCCCATGTGAAGTGGAGGAGATCCCTCGTGTTTTTTCCATTCTAATAACCGTCAGTCAGGAGGACCGAAGGGAACGCTGTCCTTGGTATTCAGCCTCCTCTCCTGTAGCCCCTCCTCTCTATGTGCTTGTCTCCCTGACTCTAATCATGTGGCCATTGTGTATGGATTTACTGCCCTCCGAGCCCCCCAGGAGGGAGATTTGATTTTTCCCCCTGCACTGGCTAATCTTTCCCTCACATTCTATTATTCTTTTCTAATTCTGCCCATCTCTCCTCCTCTTGCAGTCTCCGATATTTTTCGCTGTGCTCTCTTCCTTTTTGAGATAATCACCCGTAGTTGACTGGGAGCATTTATTCGTTCTCTGGCTTCCTCAGGTCGGCGTCTGCCTTCCTTTTTTAAACCTGGCACAGCATATTAGTGAATGATTGAACAGTGTGTTATTGCTCAGCGATTACAGTTACATGGCAGAATGTATTGCTGACTCGTGTGGTTGCTGAATTTTGTTTTTGAGCCGTTGTGTTCTGTTTTCCAGCCACTCTCACTCTCCCGGCTCCATGGCAGCGACGGTGCGAGGCGGCGACTGGTCGTGTGGACGCTGCACCTTCCTGAACGCCGGCGCAGCGCCTCGCTGCTCCATCTGCGAGGCACCGCGCCAGAAGCCCGACCTCAACCAGATCCTCCGGCTGAGCAGCACCGAGGAGCACCGCTGGGCCTGTCCCCGCTGTACGCTCAACAACCCTCAGGGATCTGGAGCCTGCACCGTTTGCGGCTTCGGGCCGTCCGCGGCCACGCACACGCCCCCTACGACCACCATAGCTGCTACTGCCAACGGCCTCCCGCCTGCCCCGGCCGAACCCTCGGCACCCCCGGCACCCGCCGTCGCCCCGCCGGTTCTGCTCGAGCCCCAAGGACAGCACCCAGCCAAGGAGGAGGTGCTGCGACGGTCCGAGAGCAACGGGGAGGTGTGCGGCCCGGATGCGCAGCACTCGGGCTGGGCTTGCCCGCGCTGCACACTTCACAACACGCCTGTTGCGCTGTCGTGCTCGGCCTGCGGTGGGCCCAGGAAACTGTCTTTGCCCAAAATCCCCCCCGAGTCACTGGTGGTACCCGAGGTGCGCACTCCCGTGCTGGGGTTTCCCGTTCACACTGCAGGGGCTGCCCCGCTCCTCATAGACCTGACGGACGACTCTCCTCCCGCCCCTCCCTGTGATCCACAAGAGCCTCCGCATGTCTCCTCGCAGTCCCTCTCCTCCCCCTTTGCTTCCTTCTCCTCCCTCCAAAACAACCCCGTGCCTCGCAGCAGGAGAGAGGTGCCCCCTCCGGGGCGACCCCCAAACCCGGGCGCCAACACCCCCAGCCCCACCTCCCCGTCAGCAGCCGGCGTGCCACCCCAGCCGGGCCCACAGCGGCCGGCCAAGCCCAAACACGCCCAACCCCAGGAACCATCTTACCCCAGCAAGCGCCTCAGTATCTTGGAGGAAGATGTTCCTCTGCACCACCCTCTGACCCCCCACCTCCCCGTTGCCTCCTCAGCCGCCCCCACCTGGAAGTGCCCCGGCTGCTCGTTGCCCAACGCCGGGATTTCATCCAAGTGCGACACCTGCCGCTCGTCGCGGGCCGGCGCCGACCTCATTGACCTGGTGGGCTGCGAGACGGTGCGATTCACCCCAGCCAGCCCCTCCAGCCCGGACTTTAGCACGTGGGCCTGCTCCAAGTGCACGCTGCGCAACCCCACGGGGGCACCCAAGTGCTCGGCCTGCGGCTCTTCCAAGCTGCATGGCTTTCAGGAGCAGCAGGTGGCGCTGCCCCGCTGCTGTGCACACTGCGGCACTGCCGGCGCATCGTGCTCCTGCACGCCCTCGTCCTCCTCGGGTCACAAAGCAAGGAAGCAGGCCCGGGGCTACCCTCCCCCCTCCTCTGCTATTGCTTCTTCTAGCTCCTCTTCCTCCTCCATCTCGTCGAGCCTTCAGGAGAAGGCGGGGCAGTGGAGCTGCCCGGCGTGTACGCTGCTCAATGACATCAAGGCCAAGAACTGCGCGGCGTGCCACACACCGCAGCAGTACCTCACCCTGCGCAAGGTGGTGAAGCCTCTGAAGAGGCGGGAGAGCATGCATGTGGAGGCCCGTCGACGAAACGATGAGGGCGAGGCCAAGGAGCTTTTGGAGAACATAGTCACCTTCTGCAGAGAGGTAAGAGAGAAATCTGTTGCAGCTGGCAAACACAATAGCGAGATCTTATAAGCTACTTTATCCCTTTTTTAAAAGTTATTTCTTTACATTTTGTTGAGGCTTCCTTGACCCCCCCGAGCAATCTGCTCATTTCGATGTGCGATGCGTCACGGGGCGCACATTGCCTTTCAGAGCACAGCTCCCTCATTGTAATTCCTCCTTTTTTGTTACGACTCTGGCATTGTTCCCACTCCCTCAATCTCTCTAATTCCAGAGAAATGCTAATAGGCTGTGTCATCGCCTCTGTTTGCACTCGCTTCGTTGGCTGAGTTTTAAACGGCCAGCGTGTTGAATCTTGAAAAGGAGCTGCAGATACAGAGTGTATCATACCGCCGCCAAGTCACTACGCTGAATTCTGATTCACAATATCAGAAGTGCAACTCTCGTTTCAGTGAGTCCATTGTTTGTTGTCCACTGATTACACTTTGCAGGGATTTTGTGTTTTTTTCATTTTACTTTTTTAAAATATAAGACTACTTAACGCAGCACATCTTACTGTATGAAAGCAGACCTTTCTGTAAAAGATTAAAAAACATTTTTATCATCCAGAATGTAATTTCCCTTTGAATGTGAACGTCACTGCATCAATTCTGCGAAGTAATTAACTGAGCTTCTTTTGAAACGAGACAGCATACTACATCGTGAAACAGAACATTTTCATTAAGCTGCATAAATGTCAGATGTCCCAAAGTTAATTATTAAGTGGGGTTTTTTTTTCTCTTTCGGGAGCAAAACGTAATCATGCTTTTGTAATTACGCGCTCGTCTGTAGTCGTAACAACCTAAAGTAATGATGCGTTTTCTACACGCTCGAGCACATCTGCATTTTATCTGCATCAGGATCAGGAAGAGTTTCAGATCAATCGTGGCATTCACGAGCCCTGATTGGTCACAGTGTCACAGCTGTTTGGTGACACCGATACGTCTCTCCTAGCGACCGTCATTAAGGAGACTTGATTGGTTTGATGGCGGGCTTCTATTCTCTGAATTGGTTGTTGTGCGTGCTCCTTTTACTACAGAGGCACGGCACCTCTCACGCCATGTTTACAATATCGCAAAGTGTGCTTCAGAATGCATTATTAATGGCTTCTTTGGTCTCGTGGCTGCGAGCGTGGGAGGGAAGCTGGCTCGGTAGGAAGGAAGCAAAGAAGGACACCACAGATCCCTCCTCCCCACCTTCTCCTTCCTCTTTTCCCAGTTTCAGATCAACATTTAAGCAGGTCTTTCTTTTACCGTCTTTCGTTTTCACCTACAAGTATTTTAGGCCTCGCTCGCTCGAGCTCTGCCCCTCTGCGCTCTTCAAAGTACTTTCCCCGTCTTCATCTCCTTTTTATCCCGTCTCCCTCCATCTCTCCTCGCTCGCTCATCCTGTTTTCTTTTTATTTATTTTTTCTCCCCCTCCAGTCTGCTAATATCTGAAAATATGCTTTTCCCCTTGCCACCCACCGCACCCCCTTCCACCCCCATCCCACCCTCTCCACACGACTGCACTCAATTCTCCAGTGTAGCTGCCGATGTGTGTGTGTGTGTGTGTGTGTGTGTGTGTACGTGCTAAGGTGAACACAGGGGCTGGCCTATTTTTAGAAGCAGAGCTGGAGAGGAGAGGAGCAGAAATGATTCGCTTTCCTATAGCGAACACAATCACTAACAGCATCAAGTGCTGCTGCTTGGTTTTAGGGGTCAGAGAGATGGGGCGAGGGGGGCGAGCGGATCCATCACTGCCGAGGCGTTAACACTTTGGCATGCACCAAAACACCAGTATTGAACATTTGGTAATGATTTAAAGCCTTTTGGTTTACCCTGCTACACGGCGTGTTGAGTCAGTTTCAGGGTTGCGTTTTTATTAGTTTGGCTCAGATTTTCTTTCTAGATAGCAGATGGTGTTGCTGATAACGTACACTGTAAACATTACTCAAGAACAACGGTGGAGACCACATCGAGAGCTGGAGCCGTAGTGTAAGAAATATTATTCTCTCTCTTTGCGGTTTGTTTCTTCTGCCTCCTTGCTCTCTACTCTCCTTGATTGGTTTTCTGAGCGAGGTGTGTGTGTGTGTGTGTGTGTGTGTGTGCCAGAGCCCCAGAGCGTGTCCGCTTACTCACTGTGCCAGACGAGTAAACGCTACTAACAGCCATCAGCGCCGCTTGTGAACTGTAAAACCCAGCGTGGCTGAAGCTGGTTCCTCTGTTGCCTCTTCATGCCACCCTCTTGGGGAGCAACAAAAAGACGCTACATGGCAACAGATTGACTTCGATTTGTTTTATTTCCCTTCTCTCGACTGCTCCATATACTACTTGTTGCTTGAATTGTTGCCACACTGATGATTTCACCCCCCGTGGTTTATGTCTTACAAGTTGGATTGTGAGTTCTGACGGCAGCCTGTGACAGTGCTGCACGTACCAGGCTGTTCTGGGACGCTTTTGTTTCTGGTTTAAATACGTGTGGCACTTCTCCAGCTCTATAGTTCCTTACAAACACATTCTCAGAGATCAATAGGTTGTCTGTAACTCATAGATATCTAGCTACGAGCTAACTGCCGGCTCTGTGGGGTCTGATCGCTGACTGGTCTGGTTTGCATGCTGGCGTGAGCCCCAGTGATAGAATCAGAGACAGCAGCACTGAGCTCACCGGAGGAGGACAGACGGCTAGACTTACGCCCGACAGACGTCACAACACGGCAACCTGAACGTACGCGAATGATACTCATCCTCCTGTCAGCTTCCCCGTTGGTACTGATGTTATTTCATAAAGGCAGATCCCATTTTACACACTCTGCTTTATCATTTCATCACTGTTCGTATATTTTATCCATCTACTTCGTTGTGATGGACTGCTTAGAAAATGAATGAATTTCAGCTAATAGATTCTGATCTCATCTCCTTCTTCTTCCTATTATTAATGCATAGAACTATAAAGTCAAAAGCTCATAAAACCATTATGCACATATACCACCCAGAGGTGAAACGGCTAACTGCAGCATGTGCAGGCTGTCCATACGATGCAATAGGATGCTCAGTACCTTCTTGGGATGCTAACATGCTATTTGAGCGAACCTGTATCTATCCATCACAACTAACAAGACTTCTTAAATGCATCCTCTTACCTTCCCAAATGATGATGTCTGCGTAATACCTCAGATTAGAATGCAGTATACATATTTCTGTGCTTGTTTGGAGCATTTCTCTGTATGTGTCCAGGGCCAAAGCTCTCTGTGCTAAATCCACAGTGGCCCCTAAGTCCATACAATAAAAAAAAAGCATGAGGGTCACACACATAAGCCAGTGAGCCAACATGGAGACCTCGGACGGCCGGGGCGGAGAGGTGGTGGCGTCTAAGTGATTCTGTCCGGTAGCTAGTGCTGCCTCCAGACCACAGAATTGGATTGTGGGGATGGCGGCTAATCAATTTGCTTCGCTGTGAGCCAGCAGCGGGCCGCCCGCATCACATCCCCCCCCCCCCCCTTCCTGCCTTCGCAACACGACTGGCCGAGCCCACTTCTCACACCGCAAACAGGAAACCAGATAGGTTTTGCGTGTGTGTGTGTGGCTGTCGCCCCTCTCGGGTGTGTGTGTGTGTGTGTACAGGAGAGTTTAAGGCAGGCAGATCGTGTGTCAGATTGGGTGTCTTGATCCGTTAATGTATCCATGTAGTCCGGGTCTCGTGTACAGTAGAGAGGCAGCCACACACCATCTCTAAAAGTGTTAAAATCCAGTGTGTCATTTCAAGTGCTTTTTGCACCGCGGGGGGGGGGGAATGTGTCGGAGAGAGCGAAGCGTTGGAAGCGTTTGAAAGTGATTTGCATTCGTGTGCTGTATCCTGGCTGCTACACTTGGACTCCCACTGTGCAGACGTGTGACGCCACTCGGTGGAAGTAATTCCTCCCGCCACACGACCGAATGCGGGAGGCAGTAGTTTGTCCTTGTTCCACCCCGAATCTAGGGCTCGTGTGGCGGCCTGTAGTGTATTAATCATCCTCCACCTGCATGCATATGTCGTATTAAGAGATTAACAGTTGCTGCTCAAAAAAAGTGTCCTTCAGGCTTGTGTTATGTGTTTGAAAAGCTATATTTTGAACATCAACTCCTTTGGGAATGATTTGAAAGTAAACTGTTGTCTCCTAACAAGTGACTGTTTTTTTCCGAATCTATTTTAAGTGCGAGTTCACATTTGATCGGGTTCAGTCGTCTCACCCCCTTTTGTCTCCCTCTCTCACTTTTTCCTCTCCACCCCTCCCGACGTCTCCCTCTCGTCCCAGAACGCCGTGAACTTCGTGGACGACAGCTTCCCCCCGGGACCTCGCTCCGTGGGCTTCCCCGAGGGCGACAGCGTCCAGCAGCGCATCAAAAAGTGGCTCCGCCCACACGAGATCAACTGCAGCAACTTCAAAGACCGGGGCGTCAAGTGGTCCGTCTTCCGCACGCCGCGGCCCTCCGACATCCTGCAGGGCCTGCTCGGAAACTGCTGGTGAGCTGTCGGGAAACCGCACGGGACACTAGTCAGCGTAGATAACAATCGGACACATTTACATCAAGATTTTGAAAAAGAAGGAGCCAAAGAGCCCCAAAGTAAAGGAACAATGTTCGTTCCGTTCAGCACCTGAGAAAAGTCAGAGGAATACAAAACAGACAACGGATAGTATTTCATGTCGGGTTCAGATGAAGCTTGCAGAGAGAGGGAGATGCAGACGGTGACAGAGAGGCAGCGACACAGTAAGTTAAGAAACGGAGAGCGATAAACTGAAAAATTGGGAGGCAGGGAAAAATAGAAAAAGAAGGCAAGCATTAAATGAAAGAGGGAGCGGGGCGTAGTTAGACAGATGTACAGATACACCTGACAAGGAGATTATTCACGCCGATGTGAGTCTGGACACATGCTTTATCTCCCCTTGCCCTTGTTCTGTGTCCTTTGGGGGGGGGTAGTGTTTATGTATGTGTGTGCGTGTGTGTGTGTGTGTGTATGTGTGTGTGTGTGTGTTACCATTCACCATCTTCCTCCACACACACACACACAACAATAAACAGTCACAAAGTTGTCCCAATACAGCATTTCGCTTCATCTCCAGCACATGCAGCTTATCAAAAAATAACTCTCCCCAGAGCCAAATCCTCTCACTTGCAAAAGGATGTAACCCTAATTCATCTCTCTAACTCACACTCTCTCTCTCTCTCTCTCTCTCTCTCTCTCTCTCTCTCTCTCTCTCTCTCTCTCTCTCTCTCTCTCTCTCACACACACACACACAATAGGACACTGTCCTAATAAACAACCCGGCTCCCCTCAGCCAGCCGATGACAGCAGTAGTGCCAAAGTAGTGCCAGTCACCCTTGTCCTTGAGTACAAGCTGACATTAGAGTCACATTATGACACGCCTAATTGGATTTTTATTTGATTCTATGCAGCCGATTGGTTTTTCATCAGCCGCTGGACGGGCTGATCGGCCTCACTCAGCTGCCACTTGAACAGATGGGATATCGCTCTAATAGTACACATTTCCAAACCCCACACAAACGGTCTTTAAAGGCTGCTTCACTGACACCAACAGCCGAACTGAAAGGGATATTACTTCCATCTTTCATCTGCGGATGTAGTGGCAGCGCTACCACTTACAAAAGTGATAAAGCGGGTCAGGATGCGAACCAAGAGAAATCATTTTAGCTCATTGTCCCAAAACCGCCACAGTTTGTAGCCATTTCATCATATTGTGTGATCTCTTTCCACACTTTCAGATGAACTAACGTTCACTTTAAAATATATTCCTTTTAAGTTGGATCCTCGCGTCCCCAGCCGCGCTTCTCTTTTGTGAGGAATTAGCATTTTCTGATGTATCCGGATTTTTTTTTTGATTCCCGAATTTCTCTTGCAAGCTAATTAGAGGAGGCGAGCCAGTTTGTCGTTGCTGCGGGGGGAATTAACAGTAATGGGTAGGTAACCAGAAGGCATAGAAGCTTGAGTCATCACATGTGATTGATATTCAATGAGGGCAAATTATGTTTTTAAAAAAAACCTGCTTGAGGTACATCTTTTTAATTCCACATTTACAGCCTCCCGGCTGCTTGTCAGTCTGTTTCTTTTTGTGTTCTCTGATCACGTCTGTCAGCCGGCATTCCTTATCCCCGCCCGTCTTTCCGACTAAAGCAGGGATCCGTTCAGCCATCCAGCTGTCCGTCACGATCAGCTGATGATTTATGTTTCGTCTCCCTTTGTTTTTCGCTGCTCAATCCCGCTTTGTTTCAGTCACATCCTCTCATTCACCCATCCGTCTGTGCCGATCCGACGTTTTCATTTTTTCCGCCGACTCATCGAGTTTCTGTTCCCTCTCCAGGTTCCTGAGTGCGCTGGCGGTGCTGGCGGAGCGTCCGGAGCTGGTGGAGCGGGTGATGATCACCAGGACGATCTGCACAGAGGGCGCCTACCAGGTGCGGTTGTGTAAAGACGGCACGTGGACGACGGTGCTGGTGGACGACATGCTGCCCTGCGACGACTACGGCTACCTCCTCTTCTCCCAGGTAGAGGAAACGAGAGAGGGATGTGGGAAGCCCTGGAGGGGAGGGATCTAGGAAAGGAACTACGGGATGGGGAAGACAGACACTCATATATATTCAGTGAACAAGATGCACTATTAATGTCACGGACAGAGGAAGTGTCTGAGCACATTGATATATATCCTCTCTGATTAGTAAGTAGTAAGCAGGGCATTCATAGGTTCCCCTGTGCCTGTTCTGGGCACTCATAATGACCTGATTGATGGAGTCGCAGCCTTACATCGGTGTAGTATTAACTTCTTAATTTAATAGCTATGTCTCAAAGGACCCCGCAGCGGAGGATCGTACCTGGAGGTCTTAATTAATCAACAGTCAATTACAGGACGAATGGTGGTATTGCGTTATGCAACAAATAAAGCACACACACATCCAGACACACAAAGAAAATGTGAAGAGATGTGTGGTGATGATATGAAAGAATAAGATAAAGCATAAATACGTTGTTTTTTTTTACAGTTTTTGTACCTTTAAACATTGGTGTCACAGCCAACAGGCTCAGAGCCAACACCTCAAAACAAGCCCCACAGCAAACCCAACATCCTGTTACAAGTGAGCGATACTCACGACAAAATATTTCCTCCCCGTCCCCCCCGTCGTTCCAGGCCCAGAGGAAGCAGCTATGGGTGGCGCTGATTGAGAAGGCCCTGGCCAAACTCCACGGCTCCTACTTTGCCCTGCAGGCGGGGCGCGCCATCGAGGGCCTGGCCACGCTGACGGGGGCCCCCTGTGACTCCCTGATGCTGCAGGTCAGCTCCACCAACCCTCGGGAGGAGCCCATCGACACCGACCTCATCTGGGCCAAGATGCTCAGCTCCAAGGAGGCTGGGTAAGAGAGGGGGGGAGGGGGGGGTTTGGTGGGTGAAGGAACATTGTCCTTGTTGGCTTTGGTTTTCACTAATTCTCCACCGTGTCCTGATAAATAGCAGAATACACACATCTACAATAGATCGTCCCCGTACAGCACAGACAAAATGATAAATAGCAAAACATCTCATTGGAAAATCAGCGGATCAACGTTCTCTAATCACAACTACAAACGCTGAGGTGTTTCAAAACGACGAAGGAGCTGAGTGCCAATTAGCGGCATGTGTTACAAATAGAAGAGGTCTGGTAGTCAGCGCTTTGATATGTGAGCTTTCAAAGCAACATGAGGCAGCTAGCACAACTCCAAAGGGGCTAAATCTTCTGTGGCCAAACTGCAGGTCCATCTGTCAGAAAAACCTGCAGGATTATTCCATATGTCCAAAGGGGGAACAGCCCGGAAAATCATGACAACATTGGTGTACTTTACTAAACGGGGACGAGCTGCATCTGCAAAGAAGGCGCAGCAGTCACAAGTTGCAAACAGATTGACAGGGATATTTGTGTTTCTGTTGTTTGTCCGTAACTCTGTATTGCTGCCAATTCTGAGGCTCTCCTGGTTAAATATAGATTAAATAAGTAATTCAATGATTAATTAATGTAATTAGCTATGCAAAAGCAGAAGAAGCTCGAAAGGTGGAGTTGTTTCTGACCCTTTTAGTTATCTTTGTTACAGGAAATAAATGGAATAAGGGAATGATTTGCAAACGTAGTGCTTCCTGGTGACGGTTTTGTGAATCTTATGTCTGTTAGGTTTCTGATGGGTGCATCTTGTGGAGGAGGCAACATGAAGGTGGACGACGTTGTCTACGAGTCTCTGGGTCTGCGGCCTCGACACGCCTATTCCATCCTGGACGTACGAGATGTTCAGGGTTACAGGTATGAAGCCATGAACTAGAGGGATAGTCTGTGTCTCTCTCTCTCTCTCTCTCTCTCTCTCTCTCTCTCTCTCTCTCTCTCTCTCTCTCTCTCTCTCTCTCTCTCTCTCTCTCTCTCTCTCTCTCTCATATATATATTCTAGTCCTTTCCATCCTTGATGTTTCTCTTTATACATCTATCAATCTGCTACAGCTCCCTCCGTACATCAATTTCATCTAATGTGACAGAAAATATAGTAGACTTTTAAACGAAACAGACAAATTTACCACCCGTACTTTGTCTGCATCCTGGCCACATATACAGTTTATTCACTAAAACAAATCAGTGGTGTCACCATAGCTGCATGGGAGGACATCCTATTCATTTTCTCCAAAGGCGACGCGGGGTAACTCATCCACAGCTTGCAAAGGCATGAAATTCTCTTAACAACTACGCTGGAAAACATCCGGTTCCTTGATTTACAAAGTACAAGATATAACAGTGTACGGTGAGGGATGAACCAACACTCCCACAGTGCAGTTTGCAATTAATTCAATTTATTTTTGATTTTGGATGACTCCAGCTACAAAGAGATTCCTATTTTGTTCACAGCGGAGACAACAAGAGATTTGAATTCCCTCTCGCTTCTCTCTAACGCCGGCTGAGGCTCATGGGTATTGTAGTATTTAAATGCTTGCCTTTCTAAAATCATGGGAAGAAAAAAAAAACAAGATTTCTCAGAAGCATCATTTAAATAATTATAACTGGAGGCCATAACATAAACGTATTGAATCATAACATGATCCGCAGGGTGCCATGTGTCTGTGTTAACTAATCTTGAGGATATCATAAAGAGAAATGTTCTTTATCTCTCCTTTATGACTGTTGTAGATTTCATAGTGGAAACCAATGAATCATAAAATATGTTACTTTGTGGAGGTGCTTGAATGACTCATAGGTAAATGGGGCGGAGGCTCAGTGTGATCGGCATAGTGAGTCAAACCAACGGAGGGATCCTCTGTCCTACCAGCGAGAGGAGCCTGACAGGAGCCGTAAATCCCAGATGTAATTTGCTCAAGAGTCCCACACAAGCAGTTTAATTTACTGCCACAAAGCAATCTGAGTGGAAGATTGGGCCACAAGTCCTTGATCGAAAATGAGTTGGAGTCCTCCTGCTCGGAGCCGGAGGGGATGAAAAGCAGCTTGGAAACAGCCGCTCACCTGCACGGAAAGAGGGGGACTCTCCAATATGGTCGTCCATTATCCCTCCTACGTTTCTCACTGTAGCGAGGATGCAGTAAAATGAAATGGGTTGTTAAAAAGTAGGCAATGGGCCATAAGAGGAGCCGAGATGGGGGATACTGCGTTAACTGAAAGCTGATCCTGCAGTTGGCTCTTCCTCTCCATCCATCCTCCTCCTACTCCTCCTCCTCCTCCTCCCTAACTGTCACTCTTTGGCTTCAGGTTGTTGCGGCTGCGTAACCCGTGGGGTCGCTTCTCGTGGAACGGCAGCTGGTCGGACGAGTGGACAGAATGGCCGCAGCACCTGCGCCACGAGCTGATGGCTCACGGCAGCAGCGAGGGGGTCTTCTGGATGGAGTACAGCGACTTTATAAAGTAAGGACCACGTTTCCAGAGACATTTTGTTTACTATTTTAGTGGCGTTTGTGTGTACGTCTGTCTGAGAACCAGTGTTGGTCGATTGTTTACCAGGACAGATGCAACCATAATGAAAAAATCTTTAAACCACGTGGGGATCGTCTCATGAAGTAGCTCAAAGTAGCCTAGTAGTAGGAGTCGACGCTGAACCGCTAAAGTGACTTCGCAGTCAACCGCCGCGCCCACATGCTGCTAGTAATTTGAGCCACGGTGGCCGTGGCTGCTAACGCTACACTTCCTGTGTTTATTCCAAACACACCACTGTTACAAATGTAAAATTCATGAACACCTGTGAGGATTAATCCCAGGGAAAGATCTACCCGGCACCAGCTGTTTAGCAAATGTCAAAGCTTTTGTGAACTGATTACAGGTGAATAATAACTCTTAAAAATGCCCTTTTAATTGTGCCGTGATGAACGCCCGTAATGTGCTAAGATAAGTGATTAAGAGAATGACGGCATTGTTTTGTCTTTTAGTACATTGTGTTTGTTTTGTGCATCATAGTGGTTCCCTCCCTCCCACACACACACACACACACACACACCGTGGTGTTATTATGGAACTGTGTGCCAGGGACATGGCAGGCAGAGGCTTAGACTTGTAATGGCTGTGAGCGTTTTTCTTTTCTGTCATGTTAGATTAATCCTGTCACTCAATCACACAGAGCATCGAGTATCGACTGCTCCGTAAACCCTGCCGCCTGTAACAGCTTGATTGAAAAGTACTCTGAAACATAATAGGGAGTTGTCGCCTTGGACTGCACTCAAACATAACTGACTGAACCGTAATGTAAAAAAATAATTAAAAAGTTGGAAGAGATTTCGTACGCCAACAAAAAGTTCTCTCGTGTCCCGGACCGCGCTTCCCTGAGAAAAGTTTTTTCTCTCCCCCGTCAGCAAACATCTGATCAATGGGCGTTATTAAGCTCTCCTAAAGACAAACGATGTGTGTGTCGGGCTCTTATTCATGTCCCCCCGTGGCTAACAAAATAAAAGTTGCAGGAAGTCCAGGGGGAAGAACTCGAACCTGAAAAATGCGTGCGGCCGAGATCAGAATCCCATCCGTCTTCTGACTGTTTACTGACAAATAATCTCCCAGCATTGTACGATATGACAAAACGACAGCGTGCGCCTGCCTCTACTTCAGTCGGTGTGGGGAAAGAAGAAAGTGGTCGGCCTGTCGGGTAAATAACGAGGCCCTTATTTTGACACAGGTGATGGTGCTGATGTCGATTATTAAAAACGAGACATATTTAGATCTATTTAACAAAGATTCAGCATGTCCCTATCTCTCCTTCCCGATTGTCAAGAAGGCAAAAGTAAGCCGTGAGACAGTTGTCAGTGTGAGGTTAGGAAGTGATGAAACCGTGAAAAAACAGACTGAAAGCGAAGAGTCTCTCGGGGCCTCCCGTCTTATGAAGAAGAAGGTCTGATGTGTTGGCGAGGTAAATGGTGTTTGTACCGCAGCACCCTCAGAGGCCGCGCTAACGTTAAAGAGTTCCTTGTGATGCGCACAAATAGACTCGGCAGAGCAGCCGGTCAAACTGTCGGCGTCTCACGAGAGCGGGTCCTTACGCAACACTTCTCTGTTGACGCTGTGTGTATACTGTTGTAGTAAAGAAGGCTCTATCCTCCCACAGGTACTTTGACTCGGTGGACATCTGTAAGATCCACTCAGACTGGCAGGAGGTGAGGCTGCAGGGCTGCTTCCCCAGCAAGGCCAGCGGGCCGGTCACCGTCACAGCCCTCACCGTGCTGGAGAGGACGGCGCTGGAGTTCGCTCTCTTCCAGGAGGGAAGCAGGTAAGATAGGACAGCCGTCAGTGTGTGTTTTAGTCCTTTTTCCTCCCCATCTTTTTGCGCTAACCCGTTCGTCCCCCCCTCTCCCCCCCGTTTAGGCGTTCAGACACAGCCGACAGCCACCTGCTGGACCTGTGCATCATGGTGTTTCGTGCCTCCTTCGGCAGCGGCAACAAGCTGACTCTGGGCCGCCTGCTGGCCCACAGCAAGCGGGCGGTGAAGAAGTTCGTCGGCTGCGACGTGATGCTGGAGCCGGGGGAGTACGCCGTCGTCTGCTGCGCCTTCAACCACTGGCAGATGAACGTCAGCGGGACGGGAGGTCCGCCCACGCCCGGTAGGTGTCACAGACGCAACGTGCACGAGCGGTGCTTTTGTCGCTCAGTTCATCCAGACCCATGAACCCCGTTCACGATACAGTAGTAGGCACTTACCTTGACGCCTGTCTCTGCCCTGCAGTCTCCAGTCCTACCAGCGGGGCAGCACGGAGGCCCAGCCAAGACTTCCCCGGCTACATCCTCGCTATCTACAGCTCCAGGCAGGTGATGGTGGAGCAGGTGGAGGCGATGGCCACCACGCTGGCCGACGCCATCATCCTCCTCACGGAAAACAAGGGCGAAAGACACGAGGTGAGACACGTGTGCACACGAGAACAAGAGAATAAGCTCCCTTGTCTCTGTCCCCCCCCCCCCCCCCCCCCCCCGTCTCTCTGTCTCACACACACACACACACTGTTTGAGTATAATGCTTGTGAAGCCGGAGAACGCTTGCAACTCCGTAAGCCACTTTGAGATAACACTTTGAGATTTCCGGAGCAGAGACCGGAATCCTATTCTGCCTCGACACATGCAAGTAAATGTGCATTATCTCTCTCACACGCACGCACGCACGCACGCACGCACGCACACAGCCGCTCACACCCAAGCAAGTGAATTGTTCTGGCTCTCCTGAACAGCGCTTTCCTGAAAGTGCTGTCACGTTGGCTGGTATTTTAGAGGATGACAGAGCTTTTTAAACACTTGAGATCATCTTTGTTAAATCATTCAGCACTCGAGCTCTCCAGGAATTCACCGCTCACAGTAGGTGGGCCAAGCACCTCGCGACTGAGTGCATGACAGCCACTACTCGAACAGTAGTGTTTGAACAATATGGTTAAAAAAAAAAAGTCATATTTTTGTATTAATAAGTCATTTGAGCTGTCCTGTGTTATGAAACAAGATATTTGTATTGTGAGCACATACGTGTGTTGCTGACAGATATTGGGTGCAGTGGGATTACTGGATGCTGTTCCGGGTCCGTAGGACAGCATGCAAGCATACATCTAGCAGTCTCTCTGCTGCCTCAATAGACCAGAATGCATTGCCAGCCACAAGATATGTTGTTTTGAGGGGAAAAAAACAACCCAAAAGGTCTTTCTCGCTCACATTTCTGCGTGTTTTTTCGTGTGTGTGTGCTCTCAGGGCCGCGAGGGCATGACGTGCTACTACCTGACCCACGGCTGGGCGGGGCTCATCGTGGTGGTGGAGAACCGCCACCCCAAATACTACCTCCACGTCTCCTGCGACTGCACCGACAGCTTCAATGTGGTGTCCACGCGCGGCAGCCTCAAGACCATAGACAGCGTGCCGCCTTTGCACAGGTACACACACACACACACACACACACACACACACACACACGTGTCTTATTCTCTCTTCCTCACAGACACGCAACTCTTCCAGTCTTTTTTCTTTTTTTATGAAGCTAAATTTCACCTAGGAAGAAAAAACAATAACCTGCATGGATTGCAAGTGAAGAGATTAAATGGTGCAGGTGCAGCAAACATCTTAAGGCGATCGTATCGGTACACACATCCACACTTCTTTAAACGGCAGTGATCCCAGAGGATTAGCGCTCCAGATTTCTTAATCTACCTCACGGCTGATCTCGGCACAGTTAGAGCTGCCTTTGTTTTCTGCTGGTCCGCCATTGTTCTCTTCACATTAAAGCCAATGATTTAAAGACCTGAAAAATGTCGTACGCTCGTAGTCGCCTATGAAATTTAGCAGAGTGGAGTTGTTCACACGTCATTAGGTTTATCTGAATTTAGGTTCTTTGGACATCTACTGTGTGGATGTTTCAGGCGTACAGACTCATTTTGACGTACATTCATTTAAATGTACGACCTTATCACCTTGAAGTTATGTCCCACACATAATGGGAAACTGTAAATAGTCACCATGCATGAGCGCCGTGTCTTTTAATGTAATTTCCTCTCATCTTAACGATGATGTCAGTTCACCCTGCTGCAATATCGCAGGCTTCTATTCCCGATGTTCTTACCCACTTGCTATTATACAATCAGTTCGCAGGTAGAAACATTTAGCAGCTTGGTAATCATATTCAGGATTCTCACTGGGGGGGGGGGGGTATCGTTAAGACTGTGGAAGTGTGACTAACTGTCGCCACGTTACCTCATCTTGTTCTCTAAATAGACCGAAACGGTCTAGAGTGCTGACTTAGCACATTGTCTTCCTCCAATCATAGCTTTCACTTTGCTGAGTGGCTAATAAACAGTTCCTAGATCAGTGGCATGCTTAAGGACTGTACAATAATTATTAGCCAGGAAAAATATTTTAGTTTGAAGGGAAGGGTTTTTCATTTTTTCTCGTCCCGGATTTATAGTTTATTTCAGTCTTCCCCACAAAATTACTACATCAAAATGATCTAAACTAACTATATTTATTTTGATTTGGTTGAAAATAAAGTGGCTGTATTTTTTCCCATAAATATATTATTTGAATATATTAAAGAGGGGGCGGGGGGTTTTGAAGAAACTATTAATTTCGCTAGGCTAGTCTTGCTTTTTTACAAAATGAAATATAGGATTTAGCCCTCCTCCTCAGACACGTCATTTCCATACAGTCCCTTACTCCACTTCACTTCATTTCACACAATGCACAGCATGAAAATACCACATTTGTATTCAGAATGGTCACCGTGTGCAGTGGACTTGAACTGTAACTGCTCCCTGTCTCCCCCTGCAGGCAGGTGCTGGTGGTGCTTTCACAGCTGGAAGGCAACGCCGGCTTCTCCATCACCCACCGCCTGGCTCACCGCAAGGCGGCCCAGGCCTCCCTGGGAGACTGGACCCCCACCAAGGCCACCCACTGCCCCCAGCTCACTCCGGACATTGACGGCCTGCACCGGCCCCGGCCGCTATGACCACCGCCCACCGTCTCGCGCACACACGCTGACTATTATCCAATGAACTGTCAGACCACTGGAAAAAAACCAGGCAAGGGAGGGCGAGTGGCGTGTGCGGCCCTGAAACGTGGAGATCACGCCCACCTGAATGTAAAGCATAACCGCGCAGCGTTCATCCGCTGTCCTAATGCTCCATAAATGCTTTCATCCGGTCGCTCTCTCCCTTGCCAAACGGATGTGCCATGTCAGGATGAAATGAGGGAACAGGCCACACGGGGTGACCTGCACTTACTCGCAAAACAATTTTTTTTTCACCCGGCCACCTAACAGGATCCAGCTCAGACTACTTAAAATTCTGGGTGTTTATTTTTTATTTTTTTTTTGGTACGAGCGCTGTACGAGGAAGGGATGTCATCCCTGAGTTACCAATGCTTGGAGGCGACCCCGCTTCCCTCACAGAAGTCGGGGGCGGAGTGCCGTAACTACTGAGCCATTTTGCCGGCCCACAAACTTTGAGCCAATCACCCGCAGCGATCAGACACTTGTCCCTGAGTCGCCCGCAAGGACGGCTAACAAGGCAGCAGACTTCAAGGGGAGTTAATCTCGCCTAGCCCTCAGTACGGTACTTAATGAGCCAAAACCCCCATACTCATAGTCCTACATGTTTTTTTATTCAATACACGTCGGTCTTACTTGTTTTGTACGCGGCCCTTGTTCGCGTCTTGCTCATATTTGTGTTTTTTTGAGGCCGTAGAGAAGCCATCATTCACACAGTACTGTCTGTCCCCACTCTCCATCATCTCCGCAGAGCTGTCCAGCTCTCTCTCTCTCTCTCTCTCTCTCTCTCTCTCTCTCTCTCTCTAGCTCAGGACCAAACCCGTGATTTGTAGAGTGAGGTGGGAGTCTGACGTGGCAGGTGTACGGTGCCCAGATAGCTGGAACATCATCTTTCCTGTAAACACTTAGCAGCCAAGCCGCGCCGGAGAGAAATACCGACACATAAAAGAATTCCCTTCCTAGTGTTTCAATAGACCAACATACCATTTGGCCTTGTTTCCCTTCAGAAAAACAACCACTGTAGCCCCCCCCCCCCCCCCCCCTGTCTCTCGCATACTTTAATTCATTTTCCCTCGGCCTCAGTTTGGGGTCGAAGCGCTGGAGGCGAGTCATTACATGACCGGCTTTGTAGTTCACCCCTCGGGCACCCTGGCTTCTCTCATCCAGATCGACAGTCGGTTTATATCTTCACACATAAATTCACGCTTTGGGAGCAACTCTCCTCTCCAGACGCTAGACAGACTGAATTAATGCGGCTTCTCGCACACTCTCTCTAGGATTGCGACACCCTGAAAAGTTGTGTCTGATATTCCTTGGTACCGAAGGTCAGTGGGCATTTGTCTATTTTATCACACTTTGCCGGTGTTTTGAGTTGCACTTTAGTGTACTTAGGGAGTACCAGAGGAGCCAGTGGCTGTTTGAACAGTCAGTGTGCCATCGGGGAGCTCTTACGACGAGCTGCCGAGTTTACTTTTGGGAGGTCAGGGACCGCTTTTTGTTTGCTCGGGCGCGGCGCGAGCATCTGGGCCGTCCTCCCACAAGGCTACACCGACCGCACGTCGGCGACAGCACACGGCGCTCGTGTAACAACAAATTAGCATTTTGTCAGTCCGCCTGCACGCGTAGCAGGAGCGTAAAGGGACCCCTGAGGACATGTTGTGACACGGAAAATAGGTTTCGTCTGCGTCGTTTCACAGGATGGGTTGCCTACAGCCCGCCCCCGCTCCAGTTCCTCCAGCGTCTAAAGCCATTACTCCTACTTCGCGTAGGACCTTTTCTGTCCTCACCATGGCAACATAGATGTTTTATCAGAGAGAGGCGGGGAAGACTGACGCGGTGCTATAGTAACGGGATGGAGTGGGAGACTTTCAAAGTTGATGTATTGTGTAGTGAAATAAGCAGGGGGGTAAAAACTTGAAAGCTGATAAGCAAAAGTCGCTGGAGCATTCACACAATGATTGATCGTCGGGTAGAGAAAATTGCTCTTTTTTTTTTTTATGTCAAGTTCATTTTGAGTTTAAACATTTAAAAGTTCCCACATGAGACGATTCAGTTGACGACTTAAGCTCAGCAAGCCTTGAGTTGAGAGCGTGCTGACACGCGCGTCATCTCACGTCGGTAGCGTTGATGCTAAATGGCAGCACTGTGTTCCCCGCACAACCACGGCTGATCATCTGCACTTCAGCACCATCTCCAGGACGGCTCGTGAGAATAAGAACAAACTGCTACACAGCTGTGCAACGTGTGTCTTTGCTGAAAGCCGAAGCCGAGGTAGCTGTAAATATGTTTTTCCCAAAGAAACATGACGTGTGATCACAGGCTGTGACCTTTTTAATTTATTTGTACAAGTGATTTCGCAGGCCTGTCGTCAAATGACTATTGCTGAATACTGGACTGTATGTATGACAGATAAAGGAATGTGATACTGTTACGGCTTTAGTTTGAGCCCAGAGGGATTAGAAATGAACCTGCACTGAATCACCTGCAATGACGAGGCACCTCAAAATTCAGCGTCGCCGCTGGATCACTTTACATTTACATGAGATTGTTTTTGTTTTTGTTTTTTTACTATGTGTCATTTTTGGCTCTTGCTGGTGTCCTTGGAACCTCCTCCTCTTCTGTGAAGTTGTGGCGGTGACTCCTCTGTGCGTCGGGGTGGGGGGGGGGGGGGGGGGGGGGGGGGGGGTGGGAGGGAGGGGGGAGCGCCCCCTGCTGCTGGAGAGGCTGCAGCCAGAGAAGAAGAAGCGGGTCCTCCACAGAGCAGCCAACACAGCAGCGCCTTCTTCCTCTCTCTTCCCCCTTCGTCTGGTTCCCTCCTTGTAAAGTGTACAGACTGCAAAACTAAAGCCACAGATAAGATAGAAATGAGCTGACCCTTTTAAAGTTGTAGAGAAATGACAGTACGATAGAAACAAAACAATGAAAACCTAATGCTGAAAAAAATCAAACTCAGATGAATGTGATATATATTTTATTGATTTTTTCTTTTCTTTCTGGGATGGGAATATGAGTATATGTGTACAAACATATGTATGTTTCATTTTCAATCTCAGGTTCCGATGGACCAAATAAATTTTTTTAAATTAAGGCAGCTTGTCATTATTGCAAACATGGTGTTTTTCCACATGCACATTTACTTCACATTAGCAAAGGCTTTCATAGTCTGTGACTGTCGGAGCAGAGCGTTGTTTTGATGTGTTCTCTGTTCAGGCTTTTGTTTTTTCGATGAATAATAAGAGCAAGTCGGAGCTTTCAAGCTGTAAATATTGAAGTGGAAAAACAATCTGATGAGAGGATGATGTATTTACTTATAAAAAATGTTTTATCACTTACACGTGGACTCGTTTACAGCACTATTATTGATTCTGGAAATCCACTCTGATGTGTTTATCATCGGTTCCTGTTCCTCATTGCTCATCATTGGACTCCCTCCTTCCAGGAGACTTAAGCCAAACATTGCTGAGTATATATATATCTCTGGTATCTTGTGTCTATATGTCCTTTCCCTGTTTCAGTCCCCCCCCCCCCTCCCCTCCCCAATAATTCAGATGCCATGAGCACTCGCCAGCCCCCCCCCCCCCCCCGCCTGGCTACTTCCCCAACTTTGGCTCCGTGTTGGTAAGTTTATCACCGACCCCGGCAGCAACCCAGCGAAGGCTCCAAAGACGTGGTGACGTCCAGCATAAGCAGCCGTCCGTCACTTTCTTCCGCCAAGAAATCTCCGAATCATCTAGAAGGCTCTCCTGCTCGTCTGGAACCAAAGGTATGGCTGCTTAAAACGACCTGTCGTCTCTTTAGTCTGGAGCGCACCGAGGCAGGGTGAAGATGTGATCATGCTGTAGCCAGATAGTGAGCGGAGAGACTTCGCATGCTTAAAAACTCAACACTGTCACGGTCAGAAATGTGAGGAGAGATGAAAAAAAATTAAATAAAAAAAACCTGCCCTACCATGGGAAATCTGTTCATTTTTCCAACCCCCGCTTTGTAGATATGAAGGAGCTAATTAGATATCGGCCTATTCAATTTTGTCTGCAGACATGATAAGGCTAAATCATTCCCCATCAAAAAAAAAAAAAGCCGAGTTCCTCAAAGTAGTCAGCCAGTCTGATAAGGTGAAGCATTTATTGTGTAAAGTAAGAATAGCGTTTCATTGCTGCAAGCCGCGTGGAACACGATGCTCAGACCAAATAGCGGTGAGATTCCATGCAGCATACTTGGAAGACGTACATGAAGTTCTTGGATGTTCATAAAATCTAAAGAAAGATTCTCGGGAGCTAACGGGAGTGCCGCCGCCACCAGGTGATCACATGTCTCTCCCCTCCCGTTTCCCCCACATCTCATGCCAAGTAAATAAAACATGTGACATGCAAGTATAGACTGTGGCTCAGTGGTTGGAGCAGGCTCGTTCTTCACAAGATCGGCAATTCGATCCCCGGGCCCTGCTAGTCCATGTCGACACTTCACCCCCCAAATGACTGATTGTATTTAGTGGAATGATTCGTGAGGGAATCATGATGGGCAGGTGGCTCCTTGCATGGCAGCCGCTGCCATCAGTGTGTGAATGGGTGAATGACATGTACAGCGATACAAGTACACCATTTGTGTGGCGATTTGCAGGATTGTCTCTGTCAAGGGCAGAGGCGCGATGGCACAGCTCAAGGAACATGCCCGATGCAGCCTCGGGCCTGTTTTGAGAATCTGGGTTGATCCTCTTGTCATGAGAGCCTCTGTCGTCAGGGCCACCAAGCCTGAGTGTATAAGTGAGAGGCTGAGACGAGATCAGCGTAGAGAATAGGAATCTGTACTGTGTCGGTTCATGTATAGCCCACCGTTGCTTGGGGGAAAAGTTTGTATCCTTGGGGAAAAAGTCATACTTGACAATCTGCAGCAGCTTACTTTGTTATTTATTGTGTATTTCTTTTTTTTTGTTGCGTGTGTGTGTTATCGCCGGTTCTGAAATAGCTTTTGTGGGTCCTGGCACAGCAGTGATGTATTATCAGGAGGAGCATTTCAAACCCTGTCTGGAGTCTTCTAATAGCAGAGCAAACCTTTGTGTGTCAGTGCAGTGTGTTACTTGGTTGTCAGGGCGCATAGAACAAATAGCTCGGTGAGCTTGGGACTGTATGTCCTTCCGCCAGAGTCAACATATCCAGCCTTGCTTCTGCCCACAGCCCGCAAACCGATGGATTTGATGTTTTAGAATGTCAAAGGGGTGCTTGTGTTGTTTCGGGTAGCTGTGAGAAACACGATCCGGGTCCACGGCGACGTGTCTCAATGAGATTACCTGTGCAAATGAAGGGGAAATAAAAACATCTATACAATAAAATTAAAATGTCATCTTCATTCTTCGTGGGAATTGAAGGCCGCGACATGACGTCCCAGATCCCAGCGCCCCCACAGCCTGACACTCCGAGGACTGACAGCGTCTTTTCCATCCTGTCTGGGTTCTACTCTCTGGACTCTGGTGTTCCTGGGCTCTCCAAGGTGATTCTCGACAAGCTCAACATGAAGGACTACGGAGAATACAGGTAGAGAGTGCTGATACTACCTCACATCCACCAGTGTCGTACGCCCAGCTGTGTTGTTAATGCTCTGTTTGATTTTCACCAGACTTTGATTAGTCTCTAAGGCATTTACTGGACGTGACAAGCTACCCTTCCTCTATATGTTACTTCTAAACCTCCATTACATTCTTCAACATGAGTCGGGCTTGACAAGTGAAGGGTCTGATTTCTAATAAGGGCTGCCGTTGCGGGAAAGGCCAACGGAATCTCGTTCCGCAACTACAAGGAGATGTTCAAGAAGATGGAGGAGACCTTCGAGTTTTGCGCCAGCTGCAAAAAACTCCCCGCGCATCTCACCGAGGGTCAGACCCTGAAACGCTGCGTTAAGTAAGTGCTATGTACGTCAACATCAACACAGAATAAAGGGTTAACAACAGGGTTGACAATCAGAATATTTCAGGCCACTGAAACCCACACTGTTCTCAAATCAGCTCGATCCTCGCCCGGTCAGAACGTTTGTCCAATAGCTGTCATGTGTGAGTCATTACCAGTTGCCGTTGTGTCAGCGACAGAATGGTAGCCCCCCTGCCGAGGTGTGGAGCGCTCCACAGTGATGGACATTGGCCAATGGCAAATATAGCTAAATCCCCTGATTGTGTTTCATACGCAGCCTACGAAGAGCAGCAGTTCATAACATCACAGACTGTATTTCAAGGAGTGTGTTGACAATAAGGAGTGGAGTTCTGTCTCTCTGGGTCTCTATCGCTCTCCCACTGATTCTCTCTCACACACACACACACAAACTCACTCACACTGTCTTGCATGTGTCTTCCTTGAAATTCTCAGCTGCCACTGCCTCTCTCTAAGAAAAGTTACCAGCAGCGGCAGATAAAGAAAACTCCTTCAAAACCCCTCAAGACCTTTGACATCAGAGAGTTACAAACATTAGTCCCAACAGTGCCTGCTTGTGACTTTCCATCACCTTTTTTTCATTCCGATTCACATTTATCTCTTTCCCGCTCGCAAAGCTGAGGCGTCTCCGCAGGAGTGTGTTATGCTTGACCTTTCAAGATCATGTGTTTTCTCACTTTGTAAGCTTCCTTTGGAGGATTAGTACACACAACGTGTGCCAGGACAGAACACGTAGGCTGATAAATGATTTTATGTAAATGCGTGTGCCTCGAAGGCTGCAAATGATTGCAAGGTAAAGTAATATAGTGTCCCAAAGCACCAACTGGCGCTGGCTGTCAGACCTCTAATCCAACACATTACCTCGACACTTAAACGTTGTGACAACACAAAAGCCCACATCCACTCAAAGAGGTCATATAGACAGTAATAAATTCAAACACCTACCTAAGGCGGCTGTTTTGGCCAGCTGTCTTCAAAACAGGACAGAATTCATCTTCAGTGTCATGAGTTTGCATGTATGGACATATGTCGGTGTATACCGTAGCACCCTGACTATATTTGTGTTACGTAGAGTATTTTGATATCCCTACTTTTGAACCTCGGCGGTGAGAGGTAATCATCAGGACACAAGGATCTTGATGGTTTCCTTCCGAGCATCTAGAAACCATTACCATATTAATAGAACACAGAGGTGCAGGGGAACCGTATCACCTTCATGTCCTTTATAAAAAAAGAAGCAATGATTCTCCACATGGTGACTTTATTTGCAGAATTTAAATCTGTGATTTCATAAGGGTGTGTGTGTTTGGGGGACAAATTGATGACATTGTGAGTACTGCCACTTGCTTACAGACAGCTCAGAGATTTGATACAGTTTATATTTTGGTTTATTTTACAAGGAAAAATGAACAAAATCATGACATCATTTCATCAATAACATGGACAATTGAAAAAAATGAACAAAATCATCATGCTAAATCAAATGCAATGAAACACCATGTATCAAAGGGGGTCATCCCTATTCTCCCAGGGTCCTTTGTTATTGATATAAAGTGAGATTGGTAGAGATTGGTTAGGGCTATCGATGGCTTCACCGTTTAAATAGCATAAATGAAGGGAGATGAATATTTCCAATGCAGTTTGGATGGTAAAAATGCAGATTTGAGTGCAAAGTTTCCAAGGAGCATAACTGTAGGCTATAAGCTGTAGGTGGGTGATTTCAACCTTTGACATGTATGTTTTGAGAGAAACATATATATTGCTGAATACATGAAACCCCCTTGAAAGGTCTTGTTAAGAGGAGGTTAAGCTGGGTAACATTTGGCCCTGGAAACATAGATACACTCACCTATAAAGGATTTTATTATGATCCTCAGCTGATTAGGAACACAATCCATCACTAATGTAGACTTCTCTAATACAATTTTACTCGCGTTCACATTATAATTTAACAGTTCCTCCAGATTCCATCTATCCGGAGACATTTTCCCTCTCAGCTTATCCTCGAACTAAACCTTCTACAGCCATGGAAGCAGCTCTGTGAGGCTGCACTTGAGCGTAGCCGTGCTTTGAGCTAATGCTAACGTTAGCATGCTAACACACTCACAATGACAATGCTAGATTTTTGATGTTTTAGCAGGAGTAATGTTGTAACATCAAACTTTGGATACAGCCAAAATCCTGCACAATGAACCTTTAAAGTTGTTAAAATTAAAGTGCTCCTTTTCTTTGTTTAACTTGTTAAACTTTTATGTCTTGCGTCGTTTCTTTCCATTTATTTTCCCTGCGTTGCTTTTTACCCTCATCTTTCTCTCACAGGTGCCTGAATGTTTACTACTGCACCAAAGACTGTCAGAGAAAGGACTGGGCTCAGCACAAAAAGGTCTGCAAGATGCTACGCCTGGTGGCCATTGACAGATTAGTGGAGTGGCTGATGTTCACTGGTGAGAAATGAAAAGGCGGTGCTGTTGAAACTGAAACGCCTTGATAGCTGTTTGAGCTCACAAAAAAAAAACATTCATCATCATTAATGAGATGACATATTTAAAAAAAATGAGCTGCAGAAATTAAATGCCTGAGAGACAAACACTGACAGAAAGTCACAGTGCTATACTGGTGCGATTTTGAAATTTTAATTAAAGTTCCCCAGCCTTTGAAACTCTTTGATTGCTTTTCAAACACCATGTAAACTTGCCTGACAGAATCGACGCTAATCTGCGTCCTCAGCTTTTGTGTCACATAAAGGTTCTGCCACCCACACAGGAGACCTCCCTCTACCCACAGAGAAGTGGTCCAAGCCAGCTGCTCAGGTGAACAATTGGGACGACTGGCTTCACATGCAGGGGGACCTCACGCCACGTCTAGACGCCATCTTGTCGGGTGCCAACATGGCAACCCTTTGGAAGAACGCCAGCAGGCCGAGGCCGGATGACTCTGACCTGCAACAGTCTTTATGGCGGATTCAGAGCGAGTTCCTCTCCCGAGTCCTCGCAGTCGGGATGGCCATGCGACACTTTGGCCTTGACCCGCACGCTAAACCGCTCACTATTCACGTAGCGGGGGCGTCTCACAATGAGACCATGGCAGCCAGACCGACGGACTACGATGAGCTGAACAACATGTTCCCCGGACACCAGGGCATAGAGATAGTCATGGTGGGACCAGAGGTGGTGGACGGCCCCATCACGAGGCCTCCTCTCAGGGCGTTTGGCCCCAGGCAGAAAGTCTACATCAGCGCCCACAAGGGCCTCTACCACCAGTTCTGGGAAGACGTGGTGGAGAAAGAGGAAGCAGCCAAGCCAGACCTGGTGGTGGGATTCCATCCCGGTATGTACATGCAACACCCTGACAAACATGAACAAGCAACAAGTTAGAGATGTGATTGTACAGCCACTAACATCTTGAGACGGGTCCGGTTGAAAGGAGACTTTCACCTCAAAGCGCGTTTAAATCAAACAGCAAAAAGCATCATGATCACTGCGGCTATAAATAGAAACTGCTCAGCTAAAGTGGTCAGCTGTCTCGGAGAACCGGTGACTTGTCTCCTCTTTTTTTTTGCTCATTTGACAATCACGTCTTTCAGAGAACAGAGCGAGCAGGAGAGGTGTAACTCACTGGCTCTGGCCTATTCATTAGCGGCCGGCTTTTATTGGGGATTTGGATGATTAATTGGAGCAGCTGGGAAAGAGTTTGGCTTCTGATTGCTGGACTCAGCATAATGTCAGTGAGCTGCCTTTTTTAAAGCCACCCCACCCCCACCCCCTTCAGTCTCAGGAACATTGCAAGCTCCAGCCTTAAGACTGAGAGTCACGTAACCGTCCTCTCTCACAGACAGCCACCCCGTTACCTCACCTTATTTTAACCCCACACCTCCAAAGCTCTAGCACAGACTCTGCTCGGTGACCCTTTAACCTGCAAAAGCAGCCGCAAAGCCCCGACCCAGCCTCGCCCAGAACCCACGGCTCAGTTATCACCCCAGGCTCCACTGGAGCTAAATATACAGGAATTAGTCATCCTGCGAGTAAACTGCCTGAGTGCCTGGCTGCGTTTCATACTGCAAAGCTGGCAGAAGCGCTGCGTTATGACACCGTTCAAATGATAGGGGAGCCGGCAGCGTGACGGAAGGAATAAAAAGGAAGGTGTGTGTGTGTGTGGAAGTCACGATGAGAATGAGGGAGGAAAGGGCTGCTAGAAAGCAATAAAAGAAAAAAACAGACATTGGCAGAAAGAGAATAAGAGACGTGGAGGGATGTCGACTGTCAGCTCTCACAAAGAAGATGGATGCTGGCTAAGTAATGCCATCCATGCAAAGATGGACCATTGAAACCAGGCGCCTCCTCCTGATGGCTGCTTGTTATCCGCGAAATAAACTGGATTTTCATACTTCTATCACTTTTTTTTCCCCCATTACCATTAACATCCGTCCACCATGATGCAAGGCCATTATTGCATTGCCATTGCCAGTCGCACCGCAGCGTCTCTTTGTCACCTTATCTCCTGAACGGCTAAACGCTTACTCCCTGTTAAATGTTTTATAATGATGAGTACTGTAACCTCGGGGATGTTCGTATCGCGACATGCATTATTCAAGTCCAAATCCTCCCTTTCTGCAATTTGAGTTCCCCAGAAAGATGTTGCAGGCGGTGGATAACGTGATACCGCCTGCGTGCGTGTGTGTGTGTGTGTGTGTGTGTGCCAGTATCACGTGCCTTACAGTTCTCTGCATCTGTGGCATGCTCCGGGCCTCCCCAACATACTTACAACCAGTATACACACACACACCGGTAATGTGCCGAACAGCTGACGCTTTTAATGAATTCATCACACGCTGAGCTGTTCCTAGATGCCGATTGTAATTGAATCCGTGATTAGGTCGTTCTCTCGGACAAACTAATATTGTGAGACTTTATTGGGCAGTGCAGGGACGTTCTATTTGCTGGTTTTGGCTCACTCAAGGATGCTAAAGCCAGATGGATCAGTCACTGGTGGAAGGTCGAGCTATTCACCACGCTACCCTGCTGCTCTGAATAGAAAAAGAAAATACAGCTGATATAAACCCGAGTCAGGGGGAAAGTGAATCTGTCAGTTAATATGCCAAAGGCTAAGAAACCCAATCCAGCGTGAATATAGCAGGGCTGTCCTGAATGTCCTACATGTTCAGCTAGTGTGGCGCACGGTTGAGCTAGAACACGCTTTCTCCAGGCCAGCTGAAGTTTTTGAACGAGGCCAGCTTGTTTGGCGCGAGATTGAATTTGTCATATCGACTGATAATTAGGCTGACCGCAAAGACAGTCCGTGACAACGGTCCTGAAGGAAATGTATTCTAGCTAACAAGAGGAAGACATGGCGGCTGGTGACTAATCATGCTTCGTCTGGTCGATCTTCACCTCGCTGGCGAAAAAGACCTGACTTTATTCACCCTGCAAAGACTTCGCAGGGTGAATAAGTCAGAAACAGACAGTGTTTTAGTTTTTTTGTGTGAATTATAAGTATGTATGTTGCAAGAGTGGCTTATTCTAAATTCAAGGCCCTAAAAATGTATTTTTTTCCAATTAGCTTCTTCCTATGGTTTATGGAATTCAATATGAAGACACGTTCCTCTCCCAAAGTATAAAGGTTTTGGTTCCTTTAAGATTTTTTTGTTTGTTTAATGTGCACGTCTGGCTGGGTTAAAGTAGGTCGTTTCAGTTGGGGGGGGGCGGGGGGGGGGGGGGGGGGTGATGTCACATACTTTCTAGCACCAATCATGATTTAACAACAGTTATATTAATTACAAAATATACGAACTAAGCTTGGTTATTTAATTATTATAGTCAACTAACTGGAACTTGTAAGCAGTCTGACTTTCATAATGATGCCGAATACGACCAACATAAGTAAATGAGACCATCAAAGAGGAAATCTTTTATTTCTTTATAGTTCTTTATAGTCGAGTATCTCACACATGTGTTTTTAACACAGGGTTCCACGCTAACCAGGGTCTGGCAGACGGTTGGCTGCCCACCCTTCTGCTTCTCAGAGACTACAACATCCCTTCCTTCTTCACTATGTACAGGTTAGTTACATCACTGTAACTCTGAACCATACGCTTGTTTCAATAGTGAATATGTGATGTTCCCATTGCATTGCCATGTGCTATCCAGAACTGCTCTACTACTCTAATTCTGCCCTCCTCAATGGCACAGTTGTTGTTCACCCACATACCATGTGTGATCTCTCTAGTGCTCACCTACCTGACCTCATCACCACAGTCCTCAGTCTCAATCCACAGCCCGATCACACCCCTCCTTCCACACTTCACACTCCCTCCCTGTGGTGGCAAATGTACTGTTTGTGCAAAGGCCAAGTTGGAAGAAAAGATGTATTTATTTAGCTGCAAGTGTTCTCAGCAAACACCCCCCGTAGACTCTAATTTGATGATATCGCAAAGTATTGATGGGAGTTTAATCTCTCCTCGGCCTCTCATGGACAGTAAAACTCACGTGGTTAATTGATTCCTTAGCTGTGTCTTTGTCTCCGCAGCGAGATGGAGCTCAAGTCCTCGCTCCAGATCCTGTTGGAGTTGGAGATGCTCATCAGGGACAGTGGGAGCAATCCATTCACCTCACAGAAACCAGAGCAGGTCCAGTCTTGCCCAAACACGACGCCGGTCTTCTGCAACTCTCACTACGTCCGTTTCCAGGGATTTCTGCCAGAAGAAGACTTCGAGGAGCCTGGGCTGGACAATTAAGAGGCCGTCATGTGGAAAACCCAAGCCTGTTTGGGATGCCACAAGTCCCTCCCCCTTTAAGGATGTGGTTTCCGAAATAGGGTTTGTGGACTTCATGGGGACTTCCTGCAGCCCTTCAGAGATGGACATTGCTCAGCTGTGCTGCTACCTTCAGATATATAGACGCTGAATGTGAGGCAGAGAGCATGAAAACGAAAAATACACACCTTTACTGCTGCACTCCACACACTAAAATAATAAATGAATGAGACAGATAGCACAAATGACTCAAAGCTGATTATGAAAGGTGATGGCACCAGCGGGGGTGCAGAAGTTTGTACTCTATTGGATCCCTGAGGCAGCATGGTAGCTTTAAAGGGTCATGGGTGTGTACATATGTAATGAGACCAAAATGAGTTGATCTTTTTCCAGTTCTCTGTAATTTGGTCTGCGGCTGGACGTATTCCCAAAACTCACAATAGCTGCATGAAATCAGATCATATGCACACTAATGTAACACATTATGTAAAATTACACCTAAATAAATTAGACAGTGCCGCAGTGCCGGAATTTAGTTTATTTTACCTTTTGTGATGCTGCTTTGTAGCTGTTGCTGGACTCTGAGTGGTGAGTGTGTGTTCTGGATTAACACCACAGACAATACAATAGTCCTTATGTGCTGAGTGGAGACTCTCCATAAGCTGTAATGCCTTTTCCCCGATGCTTACAAAATAAAAATAAAATCATCTTAAAAATGAAAAGCCACATTAAGACAATCTTTATATGACAGACCAGCTTTACTATCTGCTATCTGTGACAAGGAAAAATGAATTGCCCTGGAACTTATTGGATTAATAACTAATAATGCTGAATCATGACACTGATACAAATGTGTTAAACACACCATCACACCTATGTGTGTTCATTGTTTTGCTCCATCAGAAGGACACGTTACAGTCTGTATTTACAGTGCGACTCTGCCCTCTAGTGGATGACAGTGGATATGCAAACTATAGGTAGTGGTTGTAATAGGGGGCCTCGGGGCTTTTTTAAAATGGCCATATATGTCCAGGTGAGTTAGATTTAGAATGAATTAACTTCAATTAAAATAATTCTGGGTTGGCATCCTGTCCCCACAGTAATGGATGTGTCTCTGGTGTTTTTCTTGCAATGAAAACTACACACAGACATGAGCACGTTGTTTTCGTGCCACATATAGCACCTGTGCTTTTCCTTCTAGAAAGCTCTGGGAGTCGTCAGAGCTTTCTAGAAGGAAAAGCACAGGTGCTATATGTGGCACGAGCTCAGATGACAAACCAGAGGAGACGTCAAAGAAGGAGCAGCGCGCGAGCGGCAGACTCATTCACAAATGTCGGAAACTGAGAGGTAAGTGGGTTTGTACTAAGTTATTGCTACTTTTTTTTTTACTTACATCTTGGATAACATGTCACTATTGAGCTTCAGGCAACTATTATGCAAATTTGTTTTGCATATAAATTCGTTATGAATCTCTCCATGCAACCACTCCACTGCTAGCCTACTGTATTTGTGTCAGCACGTGCTGCGCTCCTCCCCTCACACTGAAGCACCTGTTTCAGTCCAAGAATAGAAACGTGGCCTGCACGGGCTGTGTCTTTGTCTAAAATTGGTAACGTTATGTTAGCTTGTGGGGTTTATAACTTTAACTGTTTCGTCAAAATTACTAATAAGTTACTGGTCATTCATTATATATTGTATTTATGCTGTGTTTGTTTGTTTGTTTGTTGTTGTTGTCTCTCTAGAGCTGGTCTGGAGACCAGGGCTAAAGCCCTGATTTTCCAGTCTCAAAAAGACATGTTTGAGAAGATGGAGGATTCTTTTAAAATCTGTGCCAGTTGCGAGAACCGTCCAAATCAGCTTTCAAACTGCCAGAGCCTGAAGCGTTGTACCAGGTAAAAAAAACAACAACAACCCCAAAAGAAACAAGATCTGAGCCAGCTTGATATTCCTGTTACAATTCATGTTACAATCACAGATCGGTCACTTTGCTCGTGTCTTTGCTCAGATGTCTGAATGTTTACTACTGCTGTAAAGACTGTCAGAAGAAGGATTGGCCCAAACACAAGACGTTCTGCTCACAGCTGCGTCTGGCTGCCATTGACAGAGTCGTGGAATGGCTTTTATTCAAAGGTAACACGCAGACGACAGGCAAACTATCACAAAAGCCAAGATTTCTTTTCTTCTTCTTCCAAGAAGGAATGTGTAATAAAGGATAGTTAACATAGCTCATGAACTCACTTTCTTTCCATTAAACTACTGAACTAATTGTATGCTTTTTTCATATCCCCAGGGTACCTTCCATTCCCGACAGAAAAGTGGTCAAAGCCCCAGTCAGAGGTGAAAGGCTGGGATGACTGGCTTGCAATGCAGGGAGATCTAACAGCTCGCCTCCATCCCATTTTGAAAGGAGCGAACATGAAAGACTTGTGGACCAACGCTGGCCGGCCTCAGCCCGACGACGAGGACCTGAAGCAGTCGCTGTGGAGGGTGTGCAGCGAGTTCTTCTCCCGGCCGCTGACCATAGCCTGGGCGATGAGACTGTTCGGCCTCGACCCGTATTCCAAACCTCTCACCGTTCACCTGGCGGGGGCGGGCCACAGCGAGACCATGGCAGCCAGACTGACGGACTACGATGAGCTGAACAACATGTTCCCCGGACACCAGGGCATAGAGATAGTCATGGTGGGACCAGAGGTGGTGGACGGCCCCATCGCGAGGCCTCCTCTCAGGGCGTTTGGCCCCAGGCAGAGAGTCTACATCAGCGCCCACAAGGGCCTCTACCACCAGTTCTGGGAAGACGTGGTGGAGAAAGAGGAAGCAGCCAAGCCAGACCTGGTGGTGGGATTCCATCCAGGTGAGGACATCTTTTCCATCACAAATCAGCCGAACTAGCTGCTGAGAAGGAGTGTCTTCTTCATACTGAGCTCATTTTGTTTTCCTTCACCATCTTTTTCTTCCAAGGGTTTGATGCCAGTCAGGGCCTGGACCAGGGCTGGCTTCCAACACTCCTGCTCCTCAGGGATTACGAGATTCCTTCCCTGTTCACTGCTCTCGAGTGAGTGTCACAGAATAGCAGCCACGCCCGCTGTGAATACACCTCACGGGACTGCGCAGTAACTTGAGTACATTCACTCAAGTTACTGTGCTTCAGTGCAGTTTTAAAAGCCAGTAATTCATTACAGTTGAAAAGCAGATAACAATTGTCAAAATGCATTCCAGTAATCTGGTTATAAATGCTTTGGGGAAGAAAGCTGTGGATTAGGAGTTCACAGAATCTATGAAATTGTATCGTAGCATTACTGTGTATAGTACACAAATTGGCATTTTATTAGCATATTACTGTGCGATATATGTTACACAAGTATGTGAAAGTAGGCCTAAATGTGCTACCTCCACATTCAACCAAAGCCGCTCTGTATCCTCTCCCCGCTCTCTTGTCATCCATGTGAATTCCCCCATGGTGTGTGTGTGTGTGTGTGTGTGTGTGTGTGTGTGTGTGTGTGTGTGTGTGTGTGTGTGTGTAATGCGTGATGCCTGCTGACGCTGCTTGTCCTCCGCCCGCAGCGAGACAGAGATGACCTACTCCCTGCAGATCCTGTTGGAGTTGGAGATGGACATGAGGGGAAGCGGAGCCAGCCCCTTCGCCTCGCTGAAACCAGAAGTGGTGGGCTCGAGTCCCAACAAGCCTCCGGTCTACTGCAACTCCCACTACTTCTGTTTCCAGGGCGTGCTGGAGACGGTGGAGTTTGAGGAGCCAGAGGAGGCCTGAGGGAGCCGAGTGCTGCAGTCTACGCTCTGTTATCTCACAGCTGGAACTCTTTTTTTTTGGGGGGGGGGTGTTTGTATATGCCTATTTTTACTGATAATGAAATCATGCAATTTGACTAAATACATAAAACGTTAGTCGTATTTTACTTTGGTAACGGCTGTACGTGTTTGCATTCGCTATCTCAGTTTCATGGCATGTAAATGACAGAGGTGAAAGGTTTGAACACTGTCTGTGAATTATTGTTGTGGAAGCAGAGAGGAAATAAAACACCGCAGAAACAGTCAAATGTCTGATGTAATGTAAATGATTAAATACGGGTGAGACTGCATTGTCCACTCTGGTTAAACACAGCTTAGACATCATTTAAAAATATATTATGCGCCTCTAGTCATTTCAATTTGACAAGAAATTCTCAAAAATAAATAATTCACAATTATCTGTGAACAGCTTTTGAGAGAAGTATGCAAAACAGTATGACATAGCCAAAACAAACAAAAACATAGTCACCTGCTGAAGACTTCTATGCAGGATTTATGATACATATTTCACATGAGTTTGGTAACACAGTACATACAGATAGCTACTGTCCATTTCATATTTTCATCCTCACCTCTCCATACGTCTCGTGTACATTTCTAGCGAGATCTGAGGGATGAAACCAGGTCCACGGCGTAAAAGACAATATTGACGATGGCTCCAATGGTAACAGTATTCATGTTTACCAAAGAACACTTGTCACAGATGTAAGGATTGTACACGTAGCGCTTGTAACCGAAGATGCACCAGAGAATGACGGCCAGCAGGTACAACAGCACTGCCGCAATGTTAAACACAAGCTCCATCACGCTCAGCCTGCATGAGAGCAGATACTGCAGTAGCTTGAGCAGACGGAGGACTATGATGACCACGGTGACCAGGAGGCAAACGGCAAACACAGTGATGCTGCATATCATCCCGAGAGGGCGAAAGGACCATTCACCATTCACAAAGTGGTCAGCGGCAGCAGTGAGAATGATGCACGCTGTAAAGGCCTCCGTTGTGCGGAGTCGTCCTCGCGGGCCGGATAGGTAGCCGCTCGGAGACATCTTCTGTTGCATTACACCGTCGATCAGGAAGACGACGCTGGCGACCAGGGAGGTGATGAAACACAGGATGTTGGCGAAAACAGCTGCAAAAATGACCGTGGCCGAGGTGATCATCACGGCACACAAGGTGGTGAGCCCGCACATCAGGTCTGCCCAGTTGGGGAGGAAGACAGCCCGGAGGATGGGCCTCATTTTGGCCTCCACCACGCTCAGGACCAGGGGCACAGTGGTGCAGAAAACCCAGACGAACTCACACCAGACACCCCAAGGACTCACCACCCTGCCTGAGATGACCCTGCCTGAGATGACGATAATGAAAGATAAAGCGCTGAAGACTATTTCCAGGAGGCGCAAAAGGCCTCGACAGCCCTTGAATGGGCCACACATGGTGCTCAAATATAGGAGCCCCGGATTTTGAAGACGAAAAAGTTGGGATCAAACGTGTCCTCAGTTATACCAGCGCTCTGCAAAACCGTAGAGCCGTACTTCTGAGTTCATTCCTTGTTGTGCTGCTGTTCCATTGTCGTATTGAGGTAGAGCCACGCATTCACAACAGGCAGGCATCATTTGCATAATTACTTTTAATCAAATTTCCAGATTCATGGATTCCTCAGTGTGTCAATGTGTTTTCCACGAAGGTCTGAATTGGAAGGAGACTGCTCTTGCACTCCAGTTCTAGTATGATTGCATGTCCAGTGTGTTCTGTTAAAACCCTGTACACATGCTGCATCTAGAGAGTTTTTCTGCAGTTCATGTGTAAATTTTTGGTTTATTCAGCAAAAAGTAAATTTACATTTACTCTCTTATGTGTTAAAATGAACATGCCCCACCCCTTTCTTCTCCTCTTTCATCTGTTACCTTTATCTTCTAAGGATCATAGGCTCAAAAGTATATGAATTGTTTGATTTTACCATAACCAGATCAACATGTGTATATCTCTCTTTCTCAATCACATACAAATACGTACATATTTCTTCTGTAATTTTAAGCCTTTTTTTTAATCTAGTATCGGAAAAGATGAGGTCACAAATATGTCATAATCAGAGCGTCACTTTATTTCCATTCCGGTACTCCCGCCCTCATCGGTCTGTGGCTGACAAATCTCAGGACACACAGGTGTGTTCATTCATGTGTAATCTCATTTCAAACAGATGAAATGCAACACATTCTACACCGTTAAATATTCATTGGCAGTGCCATATGCAGTTTATATTTCACAGCAACACATTAGGAAATATAAAAACAGACAGTGAAATAAAAATATGCATAGAGCTGAATTGTAACTTACGGTTTAATTGTACATGATACAATAAACTTTACATTGACTCTAATAAACTGGACAATATCCGACAGATTATTGTAACATGTTGGTGGTATATGTAAATTACCTTTTAGCTCTGGCAGTATGAATGTAATCAGAAATGGATGTTGAAAACCAAAATCCATTATTAGTGCTGTTTCTGCTCAGCTGCTATTTGGACATAATGTGATCATGTGACTTGAGGACAGAAATGGCACTGTTCACCAACTTGAGACCAGACTTTAAAAGCTTTATTGAACCTAGAAACATCTGTTTAGCTCGACAACTTAACTCACAAACACATTTTTGGGTTTTGATGCAATTTGAGGAGTTTTCTTTTTAATTCTGTATGTACAAGTAAGTGAATAAAGGTTAAAAGTAGCTAACCTGGGAGGGTAAATTTGAATCCAAACCGTGGCCCTTTGCTGCATGTCGGCCCCTCTCTCTCTCTCTCTCCCCCCCATTCTTGTCTATCTGTCCCATCAGAAACGTCCCCAAAAATAATCGTCACCACTATGTGCGTTTAAAGCCGCAGATACCAAGCAGGGTGAAAATGAGGTCCACTGTGAAAAGAATGAGATTCACATATGTCAGAAATGCAACCATAAACTGTATGGCCCAGATACAGTAGCTGGGTGGACAGTCATTGGGTCGAGGGTTGTTCCTGAACATAAAAATGGGCCACAAAATGGCAGCAATTATATACAGCACAACAGAGATCACCAGGAATATGAACACAAACCGGTCCAGGTTAAAGGGCAAACACAGCTTCAGTTTCTTGAGGATGTTGGTGGCTATGATTAAAGGGAGGATGGGGAAAGGAATGATATACAAGATAACGCACACGATCAGAGCTGGCTTGTCTCTGTAGCCAGTCAGTGATATAAAAATCATGCAGCTCACAAAGGCCTCCATAACCTTCCAGAATCCAGGCAGAGCAGCCAGGTAGGTTCCTTTCTTCTTGTCCATGAATTTGTCCTTCACCACCTCAAGTGTGTAGACAAAGGCACACAAGAAAGCAAATATAGTCACTATCCAGCCGTATGGGCATTTCAGGCAGGCATAGAAGTTGGCGTAAGTGATGGCGACAGACACGGTCATGAGCGTAGAGGACATGGCCATCCCGGTGGTGAAGTCGGACCAGTCCAAGCACGCATCGAGTAAGATATCGAGCATCATCGTCTCAATAATGGTGATGACGAGGGTCATGATGGGGCAGAAGGCCCAGGTGAACATGGCGTAGTTCCAGTAAGTATGACTGCTCCCTCCTCTGAAGGCAGCCAGGACAAAGGTGACCACAGACAGAAGGATCTGGGCCATGTGCAGCCCGCCTCGGCCGGATAGCAGTTTAGAAGGAGTAAACACCGCCTGGGACACCGTGCCCTTAATATCCCCAATTAGTCCCATCTCATTCAATGAGCTGAAGAGCAGTTGAAATGGTATTCCCTCACAGACAGCTGCTAGAAACTGGTTGAGCTGTGTTTTCTGTAGCTTCACTGCCTTCCAACTCCACTTTCCACGTAGTCCTTCACTGCCCTTCTGGTTTGCATAATATTCATTAAACCGATTGTGTGTAGGGATAAATGTCTGCTGCAGGAGATATGAAATAACAAAAAAGGAAATTTGGTTGTGCCTGGGACGTGGAAGTACAGGTGTACGGGCCTCAGTGAGGACTAGTTAAAGCGACAGCACATCTCCAACGGCTCCCTGACCGAGTGACCTCTGCTGTGCACCCATCGCTTCCTGACAAATGCCATTTTACAAATACATACACATAGACTATTGTGTGTTTGTTAACTATGCTGAGGGATGGTTTTCTGTTGATACTCAGCAGTATTAATAACAGTTTGACTGTATCAAATGTTCCTTGAGGGAATCCAGACACACTGTGCAACTTTAGTGAGTGAGGACAAAACTATCTTGAGGCACATTGGGAATTACTCGCCTATTATGTTTTTACTGTTGCAACATATATAGTCATAAGAAATAAAAGCACTTTTTGCTCCACAAGCCATGAATCTAACCTGGTTTGTATTATTGTTTGCCTCAAGAGGGAAGCAGAGTTCCTACATTCACGCTGCAGAACTAAAATTACCAACACGAAATCACGTTTCTACACGGATGTACTTATTTGTGGCACTGCTTCAAGCTAACCGCTAGTGTGTTTCTCTGTTTGTCATTTCGTTTTAAACCAAATAAGATATAACTTCATTAAAAAACACAAAAATATCACATTTTGTTGACGAAATGTGATATTTAGATATTTAGGGTTTTTCAGCAGGTCAGTTTGTGTTGTTGGCTCTTGTTTCTGGGGAAGGTAAATAGAAAGAACAAAACGGAAGTTGTTGTCAAGTGTCAGTTCCGTTGCCAACTCAAAACGTCTAGAAATATGTGTTTACTTTTCTCCTTTTAAAGCCGTAGACATTTAAAAACAACTCTGGAGGAGGCTGTCGCCTTGCTGGAACTATATTTAGTTGTAATGGTGATTTCATTTTCCTGGGCTATTTATTTTATATTCGTCTCGAAGCCATTGTTTGGGAAAAATTAGCCAACGTTAGCAATGTATCGATGACACAGACTGCACTGCAGCACAAGAGTTTGACTGGACACCGCCCGGCTTCTCGCGCTGGGGAAAGAGGGTGAAGGGGCAAACAAAACAAGAATAAAAAATGGATTTCTCCAAATTCCTGGACGATGAATTCGACGTGAAGGACTGGGTGAACGGCGCCTTCACGGTGGTGCAGAAGGACGCGCCGGGGAAGGCGGACACACACGCAGCCACACTGGTCATGAAACTGCAGCTGTTCATCCAGGAAGTCAACAATTCCATTGAGGGTGAGTATTGGAAGTAAACTAAAGAGCGCTTTGCTTTGCAGCAGTGTGTAGGGTGTCGTCTTTAGGCTGCACAACATATATGTTCTCTCGCTGTCACCCCGTTTCCGGTTTATGGCGACACCTAGCTACGTCAGTGGTTAGACTTGTCTGGAATATTAGAAACATTACTAAGCCTAAATGGACAATACCAAGAGAAATGGTGGATCTTTCTACTGTTTCAATATATTCAATTCATCATTCAAGGACAACATTGTTTATGTGAATCCTTTCCATACACTCAGTTGCCACTTTATTAGGTACACCTAGCTAGTCCCATCCTGTGTTGTTGAATCTTTTTTAATGAGGTGAAGATTCAACTTCATGATTATTTTGGAGGATGCACATTGTGTGGTGTTTAACTGTAATGCACCCTCATTGATACAGATGAGGTGGACAAAATTATATAAATCAAAACGTTTTCAAATCACACCGATCTGTAGAAGGTGCAGCTGCTGGTGATTTCTTCTTACAATGGCACCCACTATAATATATTGTGATGAAAACTATACTTGTCTTGTTCTGTCCTTCATTAACTGTAAGACTTCTGTGTGTGTGTGTGTAGAGAGCAGTAACCAGGCCCTGCAGAATATGCCCCGAGTGCTACGAGACGTGGAGGCTTTGAAACAGGAAGCTTCTTTCCTCAAGGAGCAAATGGTTCTGGTCAAAGAGGACATCAGGAAGTTTGAGCAAGACACCGTACAGTCTATGCAGGTGTGCACAAGTTCAAGCACTACGTACTGTATATAGCATATGCATACTTGTACTTGTTATGCATAACTGTGCGGTTCCTATTCACCAGGTCCTGGTGGAGATAGATCAGGTGAAGAGCCGCATGCAGATGGCGGCTGAAGCTCTGCAGGAGGCTGACAAGTGGAGCACACTGAGTGCAGACATCGAGGAGACCTTCAAAACACAGGTACGCATGACGGACAGGATCGCTGGACTTTACTTGTTATACTTTTGTCTGCATTGCTGCGAAGGGATCATGAATGTTTGCTCGTCCTGGCCCACCGTCATATAAATGAGACTGTTGGGAGCTTTTAATTCAATTTATTTGAATGTTCAAGGAATTGTTCCAAATCATTAAAGTGTGCAAGACAACCAAGGCAATGGCCCCTCAGAGACTCAAGCATTTTTCTAAGCAGTTAATGTGAACGGATACTATTTGAATCAAAAAAGGCCATTACAAAATATTCATATTCATAAGTCAGGATCTTATCTTTCTTTTCCAGGACTTTGCCGTCATTTCCTCCAAGCTGACCAGCATGCAGAACAGCCTGGCCATGTTGGTGGACACACCGGACTACTCTGAGAAGTGTGTCCACCTGGAGGCTCTGAAAAACCGACTGGAGGCTCTGGCCAGCCCGCAAATAGTAGCGACCTTTAATTCCATGTCTATGGGTGAGATGGGCTTTTTGTTTCTCCTTTTCATTCTATCTTCACTTCCTTTTTTCCCCCACTGTAGCTCACTTTCCACATGTTTTCTCTGCAGACCAAGCCAAGCTGTTTGTTAAAGTCTTCACAGAGATAGATAGAATGCCACAGCTCCTTGCCTACTACTATAAGTGTCACAAGGTAGGTCCTACAGGCCTGTCCCTTGCCGTAATACCGAATTGATACAATGGTTTGGTGTAGGCATGCTCTAATTGTTCTTCTACGTCTGTTTCGGCATCTCCAGGGCCAGCTGGTGAGCATGTGGCAGGACCTCTCTCAGAGTGAGCTCGGTCTGAATCAGCAGCTGTCTGAATTCTACGACACCTTGCTCTCCTCGTGGCACTCCCAGCTACAGTGGAGCAGCCAGGTGAGACACACCTGTAGACAACAATGCTAACACACCAAATCATGGGGAGGTGATGTTTGCAGTCTGTAAATACTGTCAGTGAGAATGCTCTTTTAAATGTTTGCACATCACCTGTACTGATCCAGGTGTTCAAGAACCCGTACGAGGTGGTGACAGTGTTGCTGATCCAGACCCTGGGGGCCATGGTCCCGTCCATCCCCGTGTGCTTGAGCTCGGCCGTGGAGCGGGCGGCCCAGGAGCAGCGCCTCGACACGCTGCTCGAGCTCCACCACACCACGTCCACCTTCGGACACAGCCTGGAGGCCGCCATGTTGCCGCACCTGGGTCTGTGCAGAGACGGAGACTGCAGATCGCTCCAGATGTGGGCGGAGTTAAGTCCTTACGTTCTGTCTTGTGTTTCCTCCCCCCCCCCCCCAGGTGAGAATAATCTGCTGAAGGTGAATGAGCTGGTCTCTGCGCTGTACGACCCCTACAAACCATATCAGCTACAGTACGGAGATCTGGAGGAAGCTCACCTCCTCATCCAGATCAGTGCTGTACCTTTGGTAAGACACCACACACATGCACACACACACACACACACACACGCATACTAATAGTTTCATTAAAACGACCCATAGCCACAACTGTTTTATTCAGATTCACCTCCTATTTTTCAGGGGTTTTTTCTCCCTGCGTTTGTGTCGCCTCCTGTCTCCATATTCTCTCCTCTCTTCAGGAACACGGGGAGGTTATTGATTGTGTGGAAGAGTTGAGCCACTCTGTCGGCAAGTTGTTTGGCCTGGCCAGCGTTGCTGTGGACCGCTGCGTCAAACTGACTGACGGACTGGCCGTGTGTGGCCTCCTCAAAGCCCTCAAAGCTCTATTCTCCAAGTAAGTATCCTTTTTATTGTCAACTGTGTGAACACACTACAAACACATACTATGTATTAACCCCTTTACTTATTCATATAAATAATGTGCTTCCTTTTTGGTATATGTGGACCTTACCTTCTGTTGCCAGCTTTAATATTGTCCTCGCTCTAGGTATGTGTCGGACTTCTCCACAACAGTGCAGTCGATCAGAAAGAAGTGTAAGCTGGAGGATACACCAAGTGCATCGGTTTTCCAGGAGGACTGGACGGCCTTTCAGAACTCTGTCAGGTTAATTAAACCTTTTTAAATCTTTTACATTTTGAGACTATTTCATTAGAATGCAGATTTTTGCCACCGTGACCTGGCAGAAAGGTTGCAGAAATGCATGCATGGATGGATGGATGGATGCATGACTGGTCTTATGTTGTGTTCTGCAGGATTATTGCCACTTGTGGAGAACTGCTCAGACAATGTGGAGCCTTCGAGCAGCAGCTGTCAAACAAGTAAGAGACGTGTTTATGCTTTTCCATAATGTTCTAGTTTTACCCTAAACCATTCGTCTATTTGACATGTGACTCATGGGCCACCCTGCCAACAAGGAATCGCGTGCGCTCTCTTAACACAATCAATACTTCCCATAGGATCCTGGGCACGGCCGGTAAGTACTTGTCAGAGTCGTATAGCCCACGCAGCCTTGCAGGCATCCAGGAGGCGAGCTCTACAGAGAGGAAGAGCACCACCAAGAACCCCTGGCAGGAATACAACTACCTTCAGAGGGGGAATATGACTGAATACAACAGCCTGATGGAAGTCCTGTACTCCCTGAAGGTACGGAGCAGTGCAAGGTGTCGGAATGATTGTTATCGAGGTTCCTCTGCAGCTGTGTTTAATGCATGTTTCCGGTTGTGTTGCAGGAGAAGGGCACGGGTAACTCCAGCCTGCTAACTGAGCCCAGAGCAGCTCTGACCAGACTCAATCAGCAGGCCAACCAGCTGGCCTTCGACTCCGTCTTCCTGCAAATCAAACACCAGCTCTGCCTCGTCTCCAAGATGGAGGTGATTAAGTGTCAAGTTACCACGGGATTTGATTTTGAAATACTGATTGGCACGATTTGAGTGCCTCGCTGAGAGCTTCTTGCACTGCCTCCGTGCGTGTGTCTTCGAGCGCTGCACGTACTGCGTCTATTTTAATCTCGCCTCGTGCCGTTTGATTCGTTCGTGTTTGTGTGCAGAGACAAGAGGCGCCTGGTCTTGGAGAGAGCTACACAGAGGACCTGCCTACTTTCAGCCTGTCACCGCAGGAATACATCTCAAACGTTAGTCCGGTTTGGCTGGAATTCATACGTCATGATATTCAATTAAAACAATTCCTAAATCATAATTAAGAAGATTTCAAATGTGCAGTGCCGATTAAAAAAAACAAGAGGATAACTTGCCTCATAAGATGCAGTCAAACTAGCTGTCTTTTTGTACACATTCACAGCTTTATACTGTAGTTTCTCAAACGATGAGTCTGTCCTTCCCTTCCAGATAGGGCAGTACCTCATGTCGCTGCCTCTCCACTTGGAGCCATTTGTGACTCAGGAGGACCCGGCACTTGAGATGGCCCTACATGCTGGGAAGCTGCCTTTCCCTCCAGAGCAAGGTGTCTCGCCATCGACCGTCCTCCCAATCTAATGTTCCACATGATGTCTTTTTTTCTCTGCGTCCTTCCTCCTACTTCTGCACCCTCTCTTTCCTTTCTGTATCTATCTTGAGCCTGAAACTTATTCACTGATTTTACTATGATCCTCACTGACACAACATGAATGAATTGTCATATAATACAGTTATATTTAGATTTTTATAAAACTGAGTATATACAGGGAACAATTCACTGTGGCCGCAGCAATGGAAAATGAGAACAACAATTTGCAATTTGCAACCCAAATAACACACCACTGACCCTTGTCCCTATTAGTTTGTTAGACACGCTAATGTATTTGATAAAAACATGTCCATACACCAAATGCACAATGCAACATTAATAGAAATAGAAAGGAAAGATGGTGAAAGTTTGATGTAAAATAGGTATTTAGGGTAAAGTAACATGAAAAAAGTGTCGCATTACAGTATTCTTTACGACAACCGTAAATCCAAAGAGCCGACAGGTCAAATTGTTATCCGTACAAATGGCTCATGGATATTCTATTGTCATTAGCTGGGTTAGCTTAGCTTCCATCTCTGCTCTACCTCTAGACGTCTACCTTTTCCTCCTCCTTCCCGACGCTCTACATTTAATCCCCATCTGCCTAAAAAAAAAAAAAAAAGGATCTAAATCACTCCGCTCACTCACTGTTCCCTTTACACCGTGTGCACTTGTATAACATCACCTTCTTCTGTCTCAGGCGATGACCTTCCCGAGCTGGACAACACTGCAGACTATTGGCTGGGCTCCATTGCTCGGGCCACCATGCAGACCTACTGTGATGCCATCCTGCTCATCCCCCAACTGAGCACTCGGTCCACCAAACAGCTGGCCACAGATATCGGTACAGTCGACCAGAGCGCCGGCCGGACACGTGTAGTTAGCGATTCTCTGTGATTGGTTTCGCAAAAACGATGACGTTGTTATTAATTAGTTCCATGATATGGTGGATTTAATGCGTTGTGGATGACTCCTGTTCCTGCTCCACAGACTATCTGAGCAATGTGATGGACGCTCTGGGCCTGCAGCCGTCCCGCGCCCTGCAGCACATCGTCACCCTGCTGAGGGCCAAACCAGAAGACTACAGGCAGACCTCCAAGCTGCTGCCTCGTCGGCTGGCCTCCACCATCGCTGCCGTCCGGTGCATCGACTACTAACGGCAAAGGAGGAGAGGAAGATGGATTGTAGGTACAGTGGCTCTCTGAGCGGCACTGGGGACTCGCAGGCATGTTGTGAAAATGAAGAAGAGCGTGTTGTCAACAGTAGCTGGTCAACATGTTGCAGTCCCTTAAGTCGCACATGTGGGGCTGCAGAATTTTAGGATAATAGTCCAAATAAGTCTGGTGTTTATGGTAATAGTTTGAAATCAAGGTGGTTCAGACTTTTTTTTATACTGATTGTTAACTAGTGTGACTTTGAATGATCAATGGTGAGGATGCCTTTAACTAACTAAATGTAATACATCAGGGGATGTGTGAGAGCATTTGAAATCTGTATGACTGATATACTGCATTTGTTGTTGATTATTTGTCATACTAATATGATATTAAATTATATTAAGGTAATATTTCTGATATAAGCTGTATTTTTGTCGGTTAAATGAGCTTCACATTCAGCAGTTACAAATTAAAGGTGAAGGTGAGCTCTCTCAGTATCATGAACGTCTGTACATAAAACATAAAGCATTTACATCAACACTAAAATGGTGCCTATTGAGTTTGTAATGTAATCAAGCTAGTTTGATTTTTTTGTTCTTCACTAATGTTGAATGTATTTGCATCCTCGCGTCATGAAACCGGCGCGTCTATCGCAGTCGACTGTCGGGGGAATATATGCAGAAATAGAAGACTTCGCTGTGACACACAGGTAAGACTGAGAACAGTTACAGTTCAGTGAAGCATAGTGCTTAACATGAGACTAGTTGGGAGACTTTGATGGGCTTTTTCACTATGTCAGACTACAAGAGTATTTGTGCTGAAAATGGAAACATGTTTTGATAATGGGTTATTGATTTAACTGATTTAACTAAACATTTCCTAGTTCAGCTGTTTTCCAGTGTTGCTGCTGTACTGTCTCAGTGAAGATTAAATATCTGTACTTTCGATCGCACTAAAACTATTTGAAGACGTCACCTTGGCCTTTAGGTAACAGTGATGGCCATTTTTCACCATTTCCTGACATGTTAATTATTATAATCAGCAAATTGATTAATAACGACAATTATTTATATTAAAAAACAATTAATTGTATTAATTACTAATAGATTTTACGATAGTTTTATTTATATATGTACAGAAATAAAATCAAACTCCTTGTAATACCCCTGAATGGGCACTATAATTAACCATTGCTCCATAAGGTTGTAGCGTGTTATCTCTGGCGGCTCCATCAGATAGTCCTTCATTTAAATGTCCGTAAATGATGATGGGATATCATTTCTACCCATCTGGCGCTCAGAAGTGTACACGCTGTCCAGAGGCGGGCATGGAGCATCATCCGGCATCACATGCCGCTGTACCTGCTCTCCTCCAACATGGACCAGTGTTTGGCCCTGACGTCAGCCGTTACCGCCCTGCCTGCAGTATCGGTGCCCACAGATGATGAGGATGATGAGGATGATGGAGACGGGGAGAAGCGGCCTCGCCATGAATCCCATCCGGAGAGGGAATTAAAGGCGCACGGAGAGTGAGACAAGTATTTCAGGACAACAACAACAAAAACACACCGAAACGTGAACCTTTCACATCTGGCATCCGCGAAGAGAGATGCTCCTCCAGCGGACTAACGCGAGGGAGTGACGGGCTGCGCCGCTCCGGTCGGGGTGTTCCTCAGTTTGGCAGAGCTCCTGCGAGCGCGCCCACTGTGGAGGCGATTTCAGGGAAGACATCCACCGGGTAAATATACCACCAACCGGGGCGGATTTCAACAACACGCGTGGATCTGATGACCAGAGGTGAAGAAATGCCTTTTTTTAAAGGGTGGAGCTGCGGGTTTCTTTAATAAATGATGAGGAATTCCGCTCGCCACTCTCAGCCTTATTGTGAAAGGTTGATTTGATGTTTATGTCTGGCGGACACTGATACCCGACCACGGCGACTCGTTTTTGTGTGTGTGTGTGTGTGTGTGTGTGTGTCCGAACAATGACACAGGTGATGTTATGTCACCGGACCGAGCGCTAGAGACGATGGCTGCTGCCTGGTGCGGGACTACCCCGAGCTTTCACGTGAAGCGCCCTGACAGCGGCTCTCCACGGAGGCTGTTTATGCAATCCGACGCAGTGTTGCAAGTGGGCTGATCTGATGCTACTCTGCTATACGAATCCCCCCACCCCACCCCCCCCCCCCACCCCAATAACTGCCGGGCCTTCTGTGTTTCTGTGAAATATGCTCGGGCCTAAACATCACAAAGTGAAGCAGCTGTCACGGCGCGGGGGATGAGGCGATGCTCTTGGAGAAAAGAGGCCCCCGTTTCTGGATTTAAGAGGTAAAAAGCGCGCGGGCGGTTTGTGTGGGAGCGAAAAAGCCATCATGTCGAAAGTTGTCAGCAACAAGGAGAAGAAATCCTTCAGCAAAAAACTCTTCCGGAGAAGCTCGGTCCGCTCCGTGGGGAGCTTTATGAACAGAGTTCTCCGGACTCTGTCGACTCTCTCTCATTTCGGTACCGACGAGCAGGCCGCCGAGGACGAGAAGGACGACGCCTCTCTGAACCCGACCACCACGGGGGGGTCGCTCCCGTCTGACGACAGCGACTGCGGGGGGTTCCCCTTCGGCGACAAGGTGCCGGGGGTCGCCGGACTCAAGAACCACGGCAACACCTGCTTCATGAACGCGATCCTGCAGTGCCTGAGCAACACGGAGCTCTTCGCCGAGTACCTGGCTCTGGAGCAGTTTAAAGGGGGGGAGACGAGCAGCGGCGGCGGCGGCGGCGGCAACGACAAGGCCAAGTCCAACGGGGTGCTGGTGCAGAAGAAGGGGAGCCAGCAGCAGCAGCAGCAGGACTCCGGGGAGGTGACCGAGCAGCTGTCCGGTCTGGTCCGGGCTCTGTGGACCTTCGAGTACACGCCTCAGCACAGCAGGGACTTCAAGGTAGGCTGTGCATCATGCAGGGGCTCCTGACTGGGAGCCTAATTAATCTCACAACAGCAAACCGAAAAGACACCATGTGCATATAGGGGTATAGAGCAGTGCGTGTTGACACCATTTAGATCCCGCCTAGAATAAAGTTTCCTTACTTTCAAACAGTGGAACTTGAAACAAGCTGAGATGTCAGGTGAGGATTGTGATCTTCTAGAGTTAATAACTTCAGGAGCCTCAGTTTAAATGTGTTATTTTCTTACTTGGTCCGTGTGAGTTACTCTTAAAAGAAGAGTAAAGTCACTAGTCTGAGATGAACTATGCTGCACAATCCTACTTTTTGAATAATCAGTGGTGATAAAAACACGTCTCTTCTGTGCTCTGTCAGTGCTCTGACATCTATAACACCAGATGCAGTTGCTTTGATCCGAACCGGTTGGTTCAGATACGACTGTGAGTCTATTTAAAATCCTGATATTCCTTCATTTGTCAGAATCATTGCAGACAGGGTCTAGATGCAGTGATCACGCACTGGCCTTGAGCGGCTGCTTTGCTCGTCAACAAGCCTCTATAGCAGCATCCCCTCATATTGCAGTAGAGTGTTGAGTCTGTCCTCTAAAGCAAACTTATTTGATATACATAGTCTTTGGTCAATAATCATATTCCAGCACAGCTCTGATTACAGTTTATGTTGTATTTGCGACTACAAAGGAGGACGCGTCCTCATGAAACGGGTGAAGTCAGTGTTCCTGGACACTTGATCAGCCGAGATCTGAGCCGTAACACAACTCATCTGTTTTCGGAGCCGCTTTACTGTCTGTGCCACACTTCTCGGCTTTTGTTGCCGCCTTTGTTCTTTATTTTTATACGTCTGATAACCTATTTTCTTCTCAAAATACATAACGGGAGGAAGTAAATTGATCAGGGCCTCCTTAAAACGCATTGCTTATTCTTGACAGTGATACTATTTCTGTCCACTTATTATTTATTTTTTTCTACCTTGGTTGCCAGCCAAAGTACAAACCGTCTTATTGGATATAGATTATTCTCTCCTGAGTGTGAGGCCTTGAATCTGTGTAACTCAGTAGGGAAATGAAGCGCAAACCCAGACTATCAGAGTATTCGCCAACTGTGGTGTCTAATTTGTGCCAAACAAAGAATCCTTTCAAAAGCTTCAAAAGCTTTTTTTCTTCTCACGCTGATGTAAATGAATTACGGCTAGGATCGTTCCTTACATGTTCATGCAGTAGAATTTTTCCTTTCTCTTTTAAAACATTGCTCTCCAACGTATACATCACAACCTTGAATGCAGCGAGTTGAACTTCAGCTAAACATGCTATTTTTTTGGTGGTTAGTGGGGATTACAGCTCAGCATGTGTGGGTTTTGCGCTTCTTTCCCTCGGACCACAACATGAGGCTAAACTGAGTGCACTTAAAGATCATTAGGAAGGCCTCCGTAATAATAACAACACGGGGGAATTATCCTCTGTGACTCAGAGTCCAGGATTGGTTTGAGGATTATGTCGTTGTGCACCGCCCCAGAGCACGATCTACGCAAACCCTCATGATCACAAATCACCTTCAAAAGGAGGAAGAACGTCCCAGGGGGACGGGGTGGACGGACACGCAGTGCACGGTCCCCTCATATCTTTGGCCTTGCTTGACATGTGCTAGCCAGTAGAGGTGACTCTGTAGAGTACACGCTGTTGTCATCTCCAATGGATGATTGTCGGTGAGGTTAAGCCGTCGATTTTTTCATCCCGTTTCCTGGTTTTAAAAAGCTTCTCCGCGCCGGCTGCGTCTCACCGTCCCCCCCCCCCCCCCCCCCCCCGCTCCTCTGCTGACCTTTTCGGATTGTGCTGATCGACATCCTGGTCAAGCGCGCGCTGAATATTTTATGATGAGCCAGTGATGTCGACACAATCATTTCTGTTTTAGGAGCAGCGGTCCACTTGAACCGTGCTTTTGTTTGTCCTGCTGCAGAACGTGGTGTCCAAGAGCGCCCTGCAGTTCAAGGGTAACTCCCAGCACGACGCCCAGGAGTTCCTCCTCTGGTTGCTGGATAGAGTTCACGAAGACCTCAACCATATCATCCACCCTGACATCAGACCCCCCAGGAAGGTAAACAGCAAACTTAGAGCTCAGCTGTCGACTTTGGAGAACTCTACATTCAGCTAACAGACCAGCGTAAAGTCAATATGTTTTGACAGGACGTTGCCCCTTTTGTGTTTCCCACCTGAACAATATTGTAATAAACTGCATGTTGCGATACTCTATAAACTGTACTACTGTGTAACTGCCTCTGTTGTATAACATGCATGATATTGTAATGGTTTGCCAAATAATTGTTGGGTTTTCTCTCGTTTTTTCCCAGCCTCCAGTAGAAGAGGAAAATGCCCCTGAAGGATCTCCACTTCCAGCACCTGGCTCTTTCGTACAGGAGTTGTTTCAGGCACAATACAGGTGAAACCTTCAAATATACGACATTAACTATCTGAAAATCACTGAAGAACATTCAAACAAAGTACCCAACGTACTGTATCTTCTATGTCAAGGGTAACTTTCGGGAAAATCTGCCAAACACAGAACTTTGTGACAAAATATTCTAAACTCAAGGTTCACTCACTCGCTTTTTCCAGAGCTTGTGAGCATAGGCCATGGCCTTCTTCTGGGTGTCATCGCGCAAAAGAGCATACGTTTAAACTCCAGGGATATGAAGTCTTTTTCCTCAAGTGTGTGTGTTATTGCGTCCAACTTCTGTATTATTAATTACAGTAGTATAAAGCACTAACATTTGTAGTGATACACCAATAATATTAAATCTCTATGCTCTCCTGTGATCTTCAATCATAACTCTGTACAGATCATTGTGAACACCCTACTGGAAGTTAATGTTTGGTTTTTCATTCATGTATTCCACAAATTTTAACGGAATAGTTCCACTTTTTCGCTGTCTGGCCGTGAGTTAGTTGAGAAGATCGATACCACTCTGTGAGCTAAATATGGAGCTACAGCCAGCATCAGGCTAACTTAGCTTAGCACGAAGACTGGAAACGGGGGAAACATCCAGCTCAACTCTGTCCAAAAGTAACAAAATCTGATCAGTTGCACCTTTTAAAGGTTCTTAACATTTAGTATATTGTTTGTATAATTTGTATAGTGAAGTGTAAAAATGACACACTGTGGTTTTAATAGGTTTGTGTGCCTGACTTCCTGGAGTCTTCACGAGATATAAAGTGTTTGTGAGCTTTAACGTCGCTGGTAGAGGGATTAAGTTACCTTTGGATGGAGCCAGGCTAGCTGTTTACCCCAGTTTCCTGCCTTGATGCTAAGCTAAGCTAACCTGCTGCTCAAATGGGAGTGGTATCAATTATCCAACTCTCGAGAAGGGAAGTGAACATTGAACCATTGCTTTAAAATGATGCCAGCTGCATTTAATTCTTCTCATCATGTCTCCGTGTAGGTCCTCCCTGACGTGCCCTCACTGCCAGAAACAGAGCAACACCTTTGATCCTTTCCTCTGCATCTCACTGCCAATCCCCGTACCTCACACACGGTAAGGTGACTCTGCATCGAGTGAGAAAATATCTATAAAAAAAAGTCCCCGTATCCCAAAATACAATGAGACAAGACCCGGTCTGAACCCGGCACTAAAAAGAAGTGTCAAACCCAGCCGAGACAAACACCGCGAAAGATCCGACGGGAGAAAGTTAAAATTAGAAGATGCTGTCTGTCTTCTGAAACATCAGTCCAGCCGTGGTTATGAAACAGCCCAATTAATTTCAATCTGTCTGTGTGTTGCAGGCCCCTGTATGTGACAGTGGTGTACCAAGGAAAATGCTCCCACTGCATGAGAGTCGGGGTGGCCGTGCCTCTTTCTGGCACCGTGTCCAGGCTGAGACAAGCTGTGGCCACAGAGACCAAAATCCCTGCCCAACAGGTGCTGTCTTATTAGACACTTCCTCTTTTTAAGAGGATTAAAGATGGGGGGGGTGTGCTACTTTTGAGGACACTGGAGGGTAAAGCTTTCAGTGAGCCATTAGAGAATTTGGTGTTTGTACTCGGAATGCAAGTATTTTATCATCAGTGCTTCATAAATATCAATATACAGTATTTGTGTTTCAGAATATAAAAGCCTCTTTTGATGTTTGGAGACACCCCCTCTTGTTAATCCCTGTTACAGTTTTTGTTTCCATCGTTTTCATCAAATGAATGAATCAAACTGCACCCTGCTTTTGTTCCCCCGTCTCTGCTCAGATCGTCCTCACTGAAATGTACTTTGACGGCTTTCATCGCTCCTTCTGTGACGACGACGACGACCTCGAGATCATTCAGGAGAGCGACTCCATCTTTGCCTTCGAGACGCCGGAGCTATTCAGACCGGAGCAGATCCGCTCCAAGCGTGGCGGTACAACATCCTGTTTGTTCCCCTAGAAAGTAGTTCAGCTATGTGCACGCTGGTAGGCGTCCATATTAGACAAGAAATGGACTAATGTTGGAGAAATGCTTTCGTCAGGGAACCAGCGAATTGGTTCGATGTTTGTGTATTGTCTTATTGAATTTTGTATCTTTACATTTTGTGTTTACCACAGGGAGCCCGCATGCAAATCTCAACCATAACAACCTAAAGTACGGGACAGATAATAATCGGATGTCCACACAAATACAAGAGCCGACAACCCCGCCTCAGAGTCCCAATAAGAATAGCGGACAGGCTGAGAAGATCGTCTTGCTAGTGTCCAACAGAGCCTGCGCTGGACAGCAGGGACGCAGGTATTGAACAACACTTCTACAGGTTTGGATTATTATCCCAAAGATATCTTTAAAACTGATGCAGGTTTTGTTTTTTTTGTGATTCCTGCAGGTTCGGTAATCCGTTCATTCTGTATTTGGAGCGCACAGTGACATGGGACGTACTTCAGAAAGAGATCTTGGAGAAGATGCGGCATCTATTGCGCCCTGGAGTCTTTGTGCAGGTACACACTCATTACACACTCTCTGATTTGAATCAGCTTTCCGTTTGTTTGTGTGTTACGTTTTCAATGTCTTATCTTTGATGGTCTGTAGGTAGGGCCCTTCACTTTGCGTGTGGTAGGAGTGGTTGGAATCACGTATCTCTTGCCTCAGGAGGAGCAGCCGCTCTGCCATCCTTCCGTGGAGAGGTAATGTCACTTATCGCCACCAGGGGGGCGGAAGTGTTACCGCACTTGAATAGTCGTTATGTAAACCCTGCAGTGAGTTCAATCCCCTAGAAGTTGATTGAAGAGCTACAGTATGTAGGCCGACTGTTCAGCGGAATACTGATGTTAAAATATCTCCTGAGATGTGTAATAGCTTGTCTGTCTTGAGCTCTGTTGTTTTTGCATGGATTTTTTTTTTTTTTTTCTCTCTGCTGCCACATGAAAAAAAAAAACAAACAAACAAATGAGCAGAAAATAAATCCTCAACCTCACTTAAGTTAAAGTTGGCCTTCATGTTATGCTTGTTTGTCAAGTCGCTTTCAGATCCCCAGGTCTATGAAGACTATTCTAGAATCCAATGTGCTCCGACAGTCATAGACAGTGCTGGCTTGTGGCGGCAGTCTTAAATTAAATACTCTAGTGTAGCCTCGAATAATTCTGTCCTGCTAAACTATGAATATCAGCTCAAAAACGAAAACTATAACGTGCGGTTCTCTTAATCTTATTTCCAACAGGGCATTCAAGTCTTGCGGTCCTGGAGGGCCACCTCATGTCAAAATTGTCGTCGAGTGGGACAAGGAGACGAAAGACTAGTAAGTGTGATCTGAATCCCACGCACTATATCAAGCTCAGGGCTGATGCGTGAGGTCTCCTCTCAGAGCTCTGCATCTTAACACAAATGCATGTAGTAAAAATGTCTTTTGAAGTTCCGTGTGATCCCTCTGTGACCTGCGCCCGTGTTATGCCTGCAGTCTGTTCAAAAGAACTGAGGATGAATACATCCCAGATGCTGAAAGTGTGCGTCAAGCAAAGGAGCAGCACCTGCAGCCCCAGACCTGCTCGCTGGCCCAGTGCTTTCAACTCTACACCAAAGAGGAACAGGTAGGCTGAGACACGGTATCGTGTTGGGCTGCAGTAGTCCTGAGAATACCACGGATACTGAAGAAATATTACAATTAAAGATGTGCTGCTGCTCACTAAGTGACTCATTAGAAATGCTGGTTTGAGTGAGTACGGGATGTGTTGTTGGATTATCTTTCTATCCATTTGATCTCGTAGTAAGTCAAGATGCCAGGCTTGGGGCTGTACAATTACAAACACTAGATGGCAGTACAATTAAACCTTTACACCACTTCTTTTTTTGCTATATGATATCGTTTACCTAATGTTTAAGAAATGGCATCAAGTCAGACCTTCATTATACAGAAAACATATGTTAACAGTTAAAACAAAACCAAATGAAAAGAACACAAACTGGAGTTTAGTTGCTCTTTAACAACAGATTTCTCTTCACATTGATTCCAGCTCGCTCCCGATGATGCATGGCGATGTCCTCACTGTAAGCAGCTTCAGCAGGGCAGCATCAAGCTCAGCCTGTGGACCCTGCCAGACATCCTCATACTGCACCTGAAACGCTTTAGACAGGTACTCTTCTACACAGTCTTAATAAAACAAAAGGTGCCGAAAATGCTCCGATTTCTAAAAGTCAAAAAAAGGACCAGTGGCCCCCCTTCCCCCACTTCCTACCCCCTGCTTCTAGCACCCTTGCCCGGACCACACTCATCTTCGAAGCCTGCCTTCTTTTTGATCTCATCTACACACATGTAAAGTTTCATGCGACACTATCGCTATGTAGAAACTTGAAACTTGATTTCCATAAATGTGTCCTTAGGACGGGGATCGACGAATGAAGATGCAGAACATGGTGAAGTTCCCGCTCACAGGCATGGACATGGCGCCCCATATGGTGAAGAGGAGCCAGAGCAGCTGGAGTCTTCCCTCTCACTGGTCACCATGGAGGCGGCCTTATGGGATGGGCCGTGACCCAGAGGACTACCTGTACGACCTGTACGCAGTGTGTAACCATCACGGGACCATGCAGGGAGGACATTACACAGGTAACGGAGCAGCGACAGCAACCAATAATCTGAATCAGAAGAAATGTAACAGGTTCAGTTCAAAAAAAGTTAGAGACAAGAAAAATATACGGTTAAGAATAATAAAAATGCTGCGTTATTCTAACAAATACAGATTAAGAATAATAACAAATGGCTTGTGGTTGTTGTATTCACTGATTTTCTTTCCAAGATATTTATAACATGTACTCGCCTTGTGTCTTGTAGCGCACTGTAAGAACTCTATAGATGGACAGTGGTATTGCTTTGATGATAGTGATGTTCAGCCCATATCTGAAGACGAAGTCTGCAAGCAGACGGGTTACATCTTGTTTTACCAACGACGTGCCACAATTCCATCTTGGTCTGCCAACAGTTCTGTGGGAGGTAAATCCTTATTGATATAAGCGTGTACAATCTCCTTCTTTTCATGTTCAAATATTATACGTGTTCAACCGCTGTCTGTTCGGGGCTTTAGGGTCCACCAGCTCCTCTTTGTGTGAGCACTGGATCAGTCGGCTGATGGGCAGCCGTCCGCCGAGCCAAGCCTCGTCCGGTTCCTCCAGGCGCACGTCGCTGGCCTCCCTCTCTGAGTCGGCTGAGTTTGCTGGTGAACGGAGCGAGGATGACGGTGATCTAGACTCCTCCAAATCTGAATTATTTCCAATGCTTCAGAGGTGACAAACATTACATTGATGCTTGTCTTTCTACCACGCAGGCTTGTCGATCCGGCCGGCAGTAAGGGGCATGCAAAGACAAACCTTCTCCTCGAGATCTTCCATTGCCAGCCCACTGGTGCTCAGTGAAAATGTCACGAAACCATCCTGGTCCCACTCTGCCAAGCTCCAGCTCCGTTCCAACTCTCCCTCACGCTTCTCCCTGGAATCCCACTCCTCCTCCCCGACGCTGGAGAGGATAGGAGAGGTGGTTGATACCAAGCTGTCCCCAAAACTGGACAAAGCGCCGGGGGGCAAGTCGGCCCTCGCGGCTTTGGATAGCAACCCGGGCAGTAAGAGGCTGATGGAGCAGGTTCACTCCAAGACTGTGGCTCAGGCAGAGCAGAGGAGCTCCACCCAGACTGGGGACAACAACAATGCGGCCACGGCTGCTGAACAGGTCAGTCCTCGACACGGGGCAGCCGCAAAGGACCCGAAACAAAGAAACGGGGCTGCAGATAGCGCTTGCGTTAAAAGGACCTCAGCAAGTCCCAAGAAGCGCTCTGCCACGTCCTCAACGTCGTCCAGCTCTCTGTCTCCTGCCTCCCCAGCCATTGACAAGTTACCGTCTCGAACGCAGGCCAAGAGTGCAGCGTCGGCGTCGTCCCTCAAGGACAAAAGCGACGGACCACCCAAAACTAGCAAGGCTGGTTCCTCGAGAACGGCGACCCCTTCGAAGAAAGGGTCATCCCAAACCCCGGAGGTGCTACACCCTGACTCCGCCCAACAGAGGAAGAGTGGTTCTCCAGGATTACAAAGCTCACACCCTCCGAGGAGGACATCGCCCAGAGGGGGAGGCGAGAAAAGCTCAGCCTCAGCAAGGACTAAAGCAGCAGACAGGAGCGCTAGCCGCGAATCCTCACGGAATAACGCGGTCTCAGAGAAGAAGGTCAGCCATGGAGGGCCGCCGCGGTCGAGTGCCGCTAGTAGAGCAGAGGGCAGGCCGGGCCGCGCTGTGGAGAACAGGGCACCGGGCCGGAGCTCGAGCAGCAGCTCCTCCATGGCAAGTCTCCGATCTTCGAGTGTCGGTGTTTCCTCTGCGAGCGCAGCCCCGCCATCAAGGGGACCTCGAAGTACCAGTAAGACAGAGGACAAAGGTTTATCCTTCTTCAAAACTGCTCTGAGGCCCAAAGAGACGCGGAAGTCAGCCGACGGTGGGAAAGCAGGGGTGGGAGAGGCTAAAGCGAGTCCGGAGGACGGTGCCGGGGATGCATCTAGAGAGGGAATCCCACACGGAGCGAGCAAGAAAGCCCAGAGTGTGGCTTCAGAGGCCCAGGCTAATGGGACCACAGCCAAAGACAAAGAATCCTCAAAGGCATCCGCTGCAGCTAAGCATTCACTGCTGCCCTCCACAAAGTCCAAGCTCTCCGGGGCAGAAACGGCCACCCAGTCCTCTGCCAATGCAAAAGACCCTTCGAAGAAAGAGCCTGCTAAAAAGACAATGCCGTCCAGGAAGATCCCTATCGGCTCTTCACAATCTAGCCAGAGGGCCAAGTGACATTCTTTTAAAGGCCTGATAACAATCTCTCTAGTGCAGCTCTGAGGTGTTTTAACCATCAAACCAGACCCGGCGTCTGACAAAACATCTTTTAAGCACCTGTAGCGTTTCAGTGGTTACTGAATACCAGCTGCCATACTGGACACTTACTGTCCACGTTGTTAAATAGTTATTTAGGAATGGATTTTAACGACGCACTTTGTATGGATTGCATTGATTTTGAGGAATAGTATACTGTATTATAAACGCGCATGGACTGCACATGTATTGAATTATTGCCTTGTTCTGTCTGTAGCATAGTTGGGAGACGTACATCTCAGATGGAGGTGAAAATAAAAGTGACTTTGCACAAGACGGAAAAGCAGATAAAATGGTGGAAAGAAACTTTTGAGATACATCAAACACGGACTACTCAGTCACCAAAGGAAGTTTACCGGCAATTTTTTTGACACGCTGATACAGTGAAACACTGAATTATTTCCAAAAATCTTCACGTACAGCTCTCTGTCAATATTGAGAGCCATATGTCAACAAACATCAGTGCCTCAGATAATCAACGTATTTAATCGGAATCATATAACTGCGGGTGTTGGTAAATTTATAATTCAATTTTAATATTTATTACGCACTGAAAATTGTAATGACAAGTCGACACACAATTAAGCCTATTTAACCTGAAACCGCTGTTTACATATGCTCCTCGATGTAGTCATTGTGCAACAGCCTTTAAGAAGAAGTACTTTTAGTGCAGCCGGAAACAAGACCCGTGGGGGGGGGGGGGGGGGGGGGGAGTGCAGGAAGGGAAGCATGTGTTGTTGGTGTTAAATGTCTGGAGACGTCCGGTTTGTAATGGTTCCTAAATGTTTTGTGTTTTATTTACCAGTAATGACCTGTTACCCCCCCCCCCCCTCAGACAAACCTCACACCCGTCCCCACCTCTGCCCTCCAGCTGCTGATGCCAACACTTAAACTCTGTCCATGTAACCTCATGTGGGGATCAGCCTCTTCAGACTGCCAGACATCTCCAAAACATTCCTCTCAGATGAACACAGGGTTAATGTAAAAAAAAGCCACTATACAGCGCACATATTCTAAAGACAGCTGGGTTTACCTTCGTTGAAAAACACCACACGTGTACATATAGAGCATCATGGTACGCTTGAGTCGGCCCCATCGTCTGTCGTCGCGTGTGACATCACAGCTCGTGCACATCGTCTAGCTTGCATCGCAGAGTAGATCAAACACTGAACGCACGGAGAGACTGAGAGACGAGATCACCTATCCATGAAGTATACGACAGTTGTTGCATGATAAATTGCTTATGCATGCACTTAACTATGCAAGCAGATTCTTGCTAATGCCCACACTGAGTATGTAGAGTATGTGCTACTCTTGGATGTGTATATATTTCTAACTGTATATTTTTCCAAATGCCGGCATCAGAGAGCATGTTAAGGCATCCTTTATTAAAGCTTTGTTTTGCACATTTCTTCAAAGTAATATACATTTTGTATGAATGATAAGTATTGCTCATTCACCCTCTCAAAGTAAATCAACTCACTTGCAAAGTAATGTTTCTGTATTGTGTTCATTTGTCTCACATTTTTCCTCACAAATTTCCAACCTTTAGCACCTTTTAACGGGAGAGTTTTTACAAGTGTACAAGTCGTGGTTTAACTCATCTGTAATATGTTTGAGGATTCATAGCGAACATGTTAAGACGTCCGACCATAAGTTCAAATGGCACCGGTTCAAATGGACAGCTGTGTTTTATACAAGAGCCGTTGAGCGGCTTGTTGTCTGCTTCTGAATCAAAACATTCCAGACAAGATGCTGAGCTCAGCCTTTATAACCACGCTCTCTTCTGCTTTTGTCTGAAGATCAAAAAAAGAAAGAAGTAATGATGCCCAGTATATTCTCTACTATTTAATATTGTTTTTAATTCAGTTCTTGTACTGTACGATCAAACCTCAAACCTGTCTCAGAAAACGTACAACGAATGGCAGATACGCTGTACAGTTTATAGATTTACTGAATGTCCGGGTCACTTTCAAGGAGTGTTCACCAGTAACCCACAAACTACTTTACTTTCTGACTCATGGTGCAGAATGAAATAGAGTATTATCTTGAGTGCCTGGGGGCTACAGTGTGTTGATACTGTGCTGTAACATCCAACACACGCAGTACTGATGCGCTGGCTTCTGTCCGCCAAATGAAAGGGAATGTATGAATAAAGACAAAATACTGCGGGGAAAGATTTATTTTCACAAATGCATGAGAATGATTAAACCTTTTATATTTTTCCATTCATATCCTGCGGTATAAAAATGTTTGACATGTACTGTGTTTATCTTTTTGTGGAGTAGCAGTGTGTGTTGGCATTGATTCAACAATGCGAGACAAACAACAAAATAAAAATATCTCATGTTTCTTTTCTTTTTCTTTTTTTTTTTACATACTTTGTATGATTTGTTTTACATTTACAGGTTTTTATTTTTTTACATTTTCTTTTTACAATTTTCATTTTCTCCACTGGGTGGAGCTCAGTGTTTGCCTAAAACCTCAGTAGACTATAAGTAGAAGGAGTGAGGGAAATAAAGCAACGCGCTGAATTTGTCCCAGACAAAAATGACCTTCAATTTCAACTTGTGAGATCACTAAGATATATAGTACCGTCAAATCCGTCAGTGAGGGAGATGATATGCTATTAAACTACAGCACCATCATTTATTTAGAGCTGATTCAATCGTGCTTTTATTAGTTTGGCCCAAGGCTGGGCATATTAAGAGTTAATGCTGCCTCTTTGTCTTTCTATTCTTTCTTTTTTTTAATATATATATATAACAGTCATCAGTTTTGGGAATTAGATTTTGACCCCTTTCACTTCTCACCTCTTTGTGCAGAGAAGTGATGACATTTAAAAAGAACGAATGGCCTGTGGTGCGACGGGGCTGCAACATGTTTCTCTTCGCGTGCAGCAGGAAGGCTCTGCGTCACAACGCTTATCAGAAATGAACATGTTTGTCTGGTGCACTGAAAAGCGTGAAGTGGTTCAATTAATATGCATGTATGAAAGTAATTAGAAAACTCACTGACTGCAACCCGGCGCACGATCATTCTGTAAACGAGCCAGCCTCCTCTAGTGCTGCGATCAATAATCATTTGCCAATTGTATCGGTTCCAAGAAACCATCATTAGCAAGACCTCAGTGGAGAATTCAGCAACTTTTATCTGAATGTAACACCCAAACAGTGACATTGCCCCTCTTGACTCCTGAGCATAATGCATCATGCTGAATTAGTTTATATGTTTTGCTTGTGCTATGTGCTTGATGCATCGGAGAAAAAGCAATCTTATCTTATTGATCAATCCAATCTTGGTATCTCCTGTGGCCAAATTCAATCCTTACTGCTGTTGCAAAGTCTCCATTTTGAGACGCTCCCTGGATAGAAGGAGATGACGAGCAGGACCTTTGTGATTAGCTTTCACTGTTTCACTGCTTGCTGTTTGGAAGGATTGATGCAGTGATTACTGGGGTGAAGGCAGGGTGGCCACCATGTCATAAACACCACTGTGACACAATACGGTTTAATACAATTTATTACAGTTTAATAACGCTTCAACGCTGCGAACCTCACCAGTATGCCGCAAACTGTGCATTTCATATTCTTTGTCGCCCAAGCTATATGTTTATATTACATACTGTGATGCAATAAAAACACACCAACCGACAGTACAGCCTACAATACCGTGGAGTGGCAACCTCCATGATACAATTTCAACAAATTGATGCTGCAGCGCTGGAGAACCATATATACAGATGTTTGTGATGCCGTGTTCACCCTCTGAAATTTCTACATGGGGATGTTTTTTTTGTCTGTAATATTTTAAAAGCCTGACAGAAAACACAAGACAAAAGGAGTGAGAGACGAACAGAGTTTTAAAACTGTATAGGTGGTAGCAGCTGAGTTGAGAATGCTGGTATTTATAGATCAGAAAGCATTCTGACATGCTTTTTACAGCAAATAGAGCCTTTTAAGCAATTGAATCATTCCTATAGCTTTTCCTAAAACAAGTGCAAAAATAATCTACCAATAAGGAGATGCTGTCATTCACCAGGTTTCATCCAAACATTTTCTTAAATCAAATTTTTTTCAAACGACAACCTTGAAGTAAGAAGAAATAACATCAATTAATTCTCATTCTCTTATAGATAAAAAATTCACGAGCACTAAAACGCACTCGGAGTTTTGCTGCTGCAGTCTTGCAACACCCGCAAACCCATTTCTCTGCTTCTCGTTGAAAACACTGATAATGACTATTCAGGGAGTGCAGTTAGTGACACTGTGGGCTCCATGGTTGCTCTGACGGAGTTGCAGCGGGGGCGGGGCTTAGCAATTCAGCAGACACATTTATTAGCAATGGAAGCGAGATATTATCCAAGATAATATTAACAGTTTTGTAAATTTTTGAGATTGTAAACTCTTTCCAATCTAGAAGTATGTTTCAGACAGCAGCTGTTTTGTTTTTTTGTCTTACTCAGCAGTTCTGGTTCAGTTGATGCTGTCCATCTGCTATTTCTAGTTATTTTAAAGTGTTTGAGCCTCCCTGTCCGCTTAAGTGTCTTCAATACGTCCAGCAACCGACACCTTACACAGCAACAACTACAATAATACAGAAAAGAATCTCATAAATAGCATAAACAGCTTCCTTCGGGATCTCCTGATTTCTTTCATTACTTTTCATTCTCCTCTTGTTGGCCACTCTGAGAGTTGGAGGAAAGTACTCTGAAAAGTGCATTTACCAAATGACCACATTTGTCTTCATATTTCTTTTGATTTCTTCTTGGTGTGGGACTTTCTTTTTTCCTCTCTCTCTCTCTCTCTCTCTCTCTCTCTCTCTCTCTCCGCCGAATTAAAAACAAATTCAATTATTCACTTGTTTCAGGAGCGAGCATGTCAATTATTTCTCTTCTCTTGAGTCCAGTGATGCAGTTCTTTCGTTCCCTTTTAATTGAAGATGAAATATCTAGTGAGCCTTGAGTGCAGTAGGAGAGAGAGCGCTGCTCTTTAGGCAATGCAATATACATGACGTGTCATGTGGGACATCCACGACTGGATTACGTAACCCCGAGTGGTGCCTTGAAAACAACTTTAACGCCCGATGAGACTGTGCTGTTGTTTGTAGACCGGAGGCAACTCCCATGAACTGCTATAGGAATAGTCCTCGTAGTATCTTTCAGAAAGCATTTGGGGTCACAAAGCTATTATTTATGCAATAGAATCCTCATACAGAATACAACCAAGTCGCGCAGCTTTAATTGTAAGACAGTTCTAACTTTAGGGCTTTGATTTATTAATTCATTACACATTTTAGGCAACTAAGTGCTGTTTCTGCTTAAGAAGGCAGAGGATATACTTAAAACGTTAACCTGTAAAATGCCTAGGACCCAGCAGCCATATTCCTCCCACTCGCTGCACATTCATTTCTCCTACATAATGCACAGTAGTGGGTTTTGCTGGAATCTCAAGGGCTTGCCAATGCAGAGGACTCATCAGGATGCTAGAGAGCAAGGTGTGAAGTGTCAAAGTTGGACATACAGCCAGCGGATGTCTGCCACGCTTCCTCTGACGCTCATCCTACACCATTGGCTGTGCAAGGAGTGATTGACTGCGAGGTTGATTATGCTTCTTCCAGCCAGGTGGTTGGCAGACAGACAGACTCGTATCACCAGATTGCTGCATCAGCCAAAGTGTGAGGCCACAGTTTCTGGCATCAGTGTGTCTGGACGAACATCACAGGAATAATAAAAAGATGCAGAGATGTCAATCATCACCCAAAATGTTGTGTTTTTTTTCCCTCCCCATTTTGTTGGCAGCAGTCTCTCCATCTTGTATCTTGTATCATTAGACGCTTTTGCCTTTTGAGCAATGCTGAGATGGAAGACAGGCAAGGCTGCATGGGTAAAAAAAAAAACAACTCCAGGATTCTTGGGTTCTTGTGGGAGAGGAGGGGAGTCTTTGATGTTGTGGAGTTTCACGGAGGCAAATAACACACTTTGATATTTCATAAACCATCTCTGCTCAAAAAAAAAAAGAAAAAAAGAAAAACGAGCACAAACATCTGCACACACACGCTCAAATGTGTGGTTTGAATTAACACCCGGCTTAAAGGTTTGCAGTTATTCTGGCCGCAGATATTTGTCTTGAACGCAGCACAGTTTCTGAAACTGGTGAGTGAATATCTGTCCTGTTTGATTTTCTGAGGAAGATAAATCAGTGTTTGGATGAACATAAAAGGTAATATATTCATAAAAGCTGTGATGAGTGCAGCTGTCTCCAGCATCTGACATCCAATCTGAGACAAGCCGCCCGGGGAGGTTGGACCATCCTCCACTGTGCGAGTGTGAGTGTGTGCATGTGTTCACTGATGTCTAGGGGCACAACAAAGAATTTATTGTCTGATAGAGTACAATTTAAATTTCTGTGAAAGAGAGCGCTGCAGGTGTATTTCCAAAAGTACTAAAGATGATCTTATATTGCCTTCATATCTTAGATTGACTAATGGGCATATCAATAGTTAATGGAGCTCCTATTTGAATGAATCTGAAATTTCCATCAGGGTTGATTATGATTTAAGTTGGCCAGTCAATCACGATGTTATAAGATAAATATTTGTAGACCTGTCAACTTTAATATGCTATTTATATATTGCTGTGCATGTATATTATCACTAGATCCAATACAAAGTATTTTTCTGATCAGATATTGTTTTAAATGTCGTCTTTCTCCCCAAATGTGGGTACTAATTCAAACAAAACTTCCCCTTTTCAAATCTAATTCTTCTTTGCAAGACAATTTCGTCTTAGCCTAATTTAGTATTTCAAATGTGTGTCAAGGCATTTGCACAACAAACCAAGACTGACATGCAATTTAAAATAGCTCCACATTGGAGACGGCTTATGCAGGATCATCGCATAATCACAGCCCCCCGAAATGTCATCCAGGTTCCTATGTTGTTAAAAACACACCTCGCTTAGTGGAATGCGGCGTAGAAATGCCCTGCTGATATTATTTGCAGTTTGCTAACGATTGGGGTTTTGAAATCCGTGTTAATTACCTGAAAGGCACTAAAAACAGGAGGCAGAGCATCTCTACCCATGGCTTCCCTCATTGTTGCTCCAGCTTTGCTTGGCCTCCTGCTTCGAGAGCGCCGCCACATGATGTAAACCTCCATCAAACTCCTAATGCGCCGCATGTCGACTCAGGTGTGGTGTGGAGTCCAGGTCGTGCTGATGCATCAGATGTGCGTCGGTTCGCCGTGGATGTGAGGTTCATCTGGATGCAGCCTCGGGATGAGGCTTGTTATTCTCCTCAGTGAGACATGAGGCACGCTCTCTAATTAGAACACATCTCCTGGTGAGAGAGACGCTGAGGTCTGACTGCTCCTCCAATCTAATCAGCCTTCTACCTCACTTTTGCTGTTCCACAACAAAACAGACTCGCGCTCGTCTGACAAACGGACGCAACAACGAGGAGATGGCACCGAACAAACTGTTTCCAATTTGGAGGACTTTGCAGAATTTCCCAGATGTCAACCTTGAAAAATGAAATCTCACATATCTGTCAAAGTCCTCTCTGTCTCAGCTGGAGACGAGTTACAAAGGGCTGGCTGTACATGTAAGTGTAAATGCAAAAATCTGATCGCAAATGAATAAAAATAGCTTCTTTTAGACTGGCCCGTGACATTGTTTCATCAAATGGCCTACATATACAATTACATTCGACTTGAAACACTTCACTTCTTCACCATCCCTTTCCTCCATGAGCTTGATAGAGCACAGCACATGCAGAAGCTTGTTAAGCGTCATCCCCACAGACTGCAGTTCCAACATTGGTCTGCAAATAGTTGAACATGTATCACTACGTACTTGAGACTGTGCCACAGTTGTCAGCACTTCATTTTAATTTGGCTACTAAGCCACTGGTGATTTCGACCACTGGGACATCCTGTCGGCTGCAGAAGTTAAACTATTCTGAAGCATTAGGACTGAACGAGGTTCACTGCTGAATCTCTGCCTCTGCAGTGTCAGCTGCTGTCTCACTCGGATACCAGGGAACCTCATTCTATCTCGTGTGTGAAGGTCCCAGCCAAAGGACGAGGAATTCTGTGCCAGTGTGTACTGTTTTAATTCGGTGCAGCTTAAATAGAGCGTGCATGTAAAATGCATTTTTCTTTATTGCATTGTTAACAAACATGTTAAAATGACTGCAACATGAACGTTTAATTAAAGGATTTCTTTTGAAACATTCCTTTCCCAACTGCTTATATTTCCCTTCGAAGCTCATTAAAAAATCCAAAAGAGTGAATGTTTGAAGCTGCATTAACCTGCGAGAATAAAACTGCATTACAGTATGTGCCTGATGGATGTGTATGAGGAACATCTGTGTGACATTTGAATATATAAAGTCTGTCTTCAGCCACTGTGCTTGAATTTCGTTTTTTTGGTGCTTTGGAGAGAATACCTTTTCTCTTTTGATTTTCACCCAAACAATATTGCTGCTTTTAAGCATTAATCAAGAGCAGATCACGATGTTCAAATATTATTATCAAGAGAGCTCTCAGCCTCTTTCTAAAACTCGGTGGAAGATAAAAAGAACAATATGTGTCTGCTCTTGTCCTTGAAGTCTTAGTAATAGTGCGCATCAACAGCACACCGTAGTTCTGTTCCCTTCAGCTCCTTCTGGTATTTTGAGCATTAAATGATTAAATCTACAGCAATGACATGAATCCCAATATAAGAAAAATCTATAACATATGAAGGAAATGGCTGATAAAGTCATATTGTTTAATATCAGCAAAGAAAAAAAAAATAGTAATCAACACAATATCCACAGATCAGTTTTAACAAATCCTCACTAAGCCTAACAAACAGCTAATTAGCTGGAGCGCAAATAGGTCACTTTGTAGCGCTTCAAAATGCAAAGGATTTTGCGATTTGCATTGGGTGGTTCCTGAGGGAGTTCATATTTGAAAATAAAGCTGAGTTTGTGTGAGAGAGAGAAAGAGAGAGAGAGAGAGATAGATAGAAATAGAGAGAGTTTTGACCTGTACACAATCTCTGGAGAGCTGCTCACATAGCAGAGTCTAATCAGACTCTGGCTGGTGCTTGTTCTAGGGGATTGCTCCTCTCCAGCCCTCAGGCCTAATTAGGACCCATGTGTACGATATAGAGAGCTGCAGCTCTCAGTGACGACTGGATACGCGCTCACCTGTGTGTGCTCAGAACAGCCACAGAAATGAGCTGCCGGCGAGTATGATGACAAGAAGGGGCATCAGCGGCCACACTGCCGATATGCCTCACCTGGAGGTCGTGCAAGTTTAATGAATGCTGGGAGAGGGAGAGAGAGACGGCGGGTGAAAGAGAAGCTGTGAGGAGAGAGAGAGAGGGAGAGAGAGAGAGAGAAAAGGCAGACGTCTGGGCTGAGCGAGGGTCCCAGAGAATGGAGCATGATCTTTCTCTTAACAATGTGAGCAAATGATGCAAAGAACGAGGAGAGAGTGGGAACATGTAGCGGAGGGAAAACAAGAGCAGATTTTAGGCTTCCCAAGCTCCTCTTTATTTGGGTGTCAAACACCAAGAAATCTTCAAAGTGTTACACACAAATTTCAATGGTGCTTCAGATGAAGTACTGTTCAAACAGATAAAAGCACTAGACTTCTGAGGTATGTAGATAACACAGGCGACCACCGTGTCCTACATTTCATTGGGAGCGAAATCATTATTATTAGTCAAGGAAACACATTCTCAGAGTTCAATGTTCCACTGTCCATTACTTGTGATATTAAAAGACGAAATGCTGAGTAAGTCTCTGCTGTTTTGTATGTCTGTACTTAAGTGAGCCCTCTCAGGCTGTATGCTCTGTCACTACGTCTGCTTAAAATCTAATGATACTGATATAATCGTTGCTGAAATACTTACTGATTATGTGATAGGGAAGAAGTAGAGGGAATAATTAGGTCACAAATTTACATTCAGAACGGACCTAGAACTAGTGCATGTGCATGCACTTCATACCGTACAGTAAGCTGCACCAGCACTGACCAAGCGGGCTGGGAGCGAGACCGGGTTGGGAGCAAATGTTGCTAATAGTTTAGCATTCTGCTCGCAGGCTAAACTATTACTATTTTCTCTTTTACTTACGCGGGCAGTGGTGCCCTGTATAGTAAATAATAACACTTTAATTTCAAGCGTACCTTTAAAGTGCAATCTGAAGCGTTAGCTGTGCCATCGTGATGTGTGATGTGGAAATTGAGTTCCGAAATCACTTACGACACACTGCTTGAAACAACAAGACAATCTCCTACGTCCCTGTTTGTGCATCACAAAGGGGTTTTCCATTTGTTTTTACAGTATTGTATCAGCCTGGCTCCAACTCAGACAGTGTGGCTTTAGTATTCATAGCATGTATAGCCAAATCCAAACCTTTCACTGCGATCATGTGACACGCAGTCCCAGATTCTATTTGATAACCTGCCATGACTAGGTGTTCCCTGCTTTGTCTTTGAAAAGTGATTGAAATTCCTTACACCTACGCCTATGCCGAGGCACACAACAAACCTTACAGAATGCAATAAACCTCAAAGGGTACGTTTTTTCGGAAGCAACACTGGCGACGGATGTAAGAGCTGTCAGCGGTCTAATCTGTTGAAAACAATAGTTCTACAGACTAGACATGAAAAGGGAGGTATAGTACACAATCCACCATTTTCCAAGAGGTTCTCATTCAAGGACTGAACAAGGGATTCAACATCAAGGTCAAAGTTTCAGATAAGACAAAATAAAACATGTATTTGTGCTTCTGTTTCTTTTAATGAAGTTCATGGAGAAGCATCGTGTCAAAGGTACCGATTAAATAGATTTGTAAAAAATATATAAACATGTTTTGTTTTTTTGCAAAGAAAGGACAGAGAACAAAGTGAAGTGCTGCATGTTACAGCAGATACTAACTTACCCGATTCATGCTGGAAAGAAGGACAGAATATCTCCCACCCTGTATAGAAACTGATGAGACCAACAGTATGTGATATTAGGTGGTTCACACTTGCGTTATGGCTTTACATTTCAGATTTACCACCACAGTGCTGAAGCTTAATTCTGCTCTCCCTGAAGACTTCACTGACATTTTCCAAGGTCTTGCTTTCAAGCCCTGCCGTGATTAGTGAAGCAGGTTTTAAGAGGAACTAATCCCATTCCCTGGAATTTCCCTTTTTTCAAATAAACCAGTCAGCAAATGGGGAATCTAGTCAGCAATAGCACACAGGAAAAAGAAACCGTGTGATCCTGAGGCTGAAATGATGGCTGTGTCCGGCAACAAACAGGATGCTGATGCTGGCTGATCATTACCAGCGCATAAGCAATGTCATCTTAGATTTAGCTATGTTCATGAGTGTCACTTCCAAAAAACAATACCACTTTTTGCAGTTTCACTCAGAAATTGTCCGGAGACGGCTGACAGTTAGCTATCCGGCTTAACCGCGTCATATTAATGCAGGCAAACCATCTTTAGTCTTGTGGAATACATTAATCTTTCTCGTGCCATTTAGAAATATCTCTCAAGCCTCTACTCCCACTTGAAATCGTGACCCACCATTTCATAGAACTTGACATTGTAAGGTCTATAGAAGTCTCGCAGTTGCTCAATAGCGTCTCTGTCTATCTGCACATGAGTTCTGCCCTTGGACTTGCCCAGGCAGCGAGGCGAGCCGCTGCTCTCCGGCTTCTTAAGGCAGGGGAAGCCCTTGGTGCGGTTGAAATAGAAGTGTTTGTCTGTGACAATGCGCTTTAGACCAAGGAAGTCTTGCACCCGAGCCAACTCCCCTGCCGGGTCCGTGATAAGACGCTCCCCGCTCACAAAGTGGATCTGAGCCAGAGGGAAGTAGCGGAGCCAGTTTTCAAGGTGCAGAGCGTACAGGCCGATCCGAATGGCGTTCCAGGACGTGTCCACAATGCCCAGGCTCTGGTTTCTAAAGGCCAGATCCTGGAAGCTCGGTAGGTCGGGGGTTTTGGATAAAGTCTGAGTGTAATCAGATATTGCACGAGTGACGGGGTCACGCACCACCACAATGAGCTTGGTATCTCGGGACATGGCAGAGATCCGGTGCGGTGTCTCCTTTGTCACAAAGTAGCTTGGTGTCTTCTCCATCGTGAGTTGGCTTTCGAGAGTCCTTGGCATTAAACCTCTGAATGAAAGAAACACAAAGTAAACATTTCCGGTAAGAGAGAGGCTTCTCATTTACATTCACATTTCTTTCAGTGCATTCTTATGTGATTTTCTTGCTGGTTTGAATTTCTCCCATTACTACAAAGACTAACAGATTCAGAAAGAGAGGACACTGCGTCCTTGCATTCACTCCGTCGAAAGGGAAACGTGTGTATTAGATGTCTATTTAGGGCAGGATTACAAAAGTGAGTTTTCAGAGGCACAAAACCACTCGATAACTGAGAAGCTCCAGTTTGGACGTGAACCCAGTTTCTCGATGTAAATGATAATAGGACGCAGATTCATAGTGGTCTGTTGTCACAGGAGACTTGTCTCGCACACGGCTCTCCTGTGCATCAGCCCAGCATGGTTCAGGAGTAATAAATCACTGTGAATGCACACAGAACACACATAGCAGAGTGACTCTGTTAGCTTACTTCTGGGTCTGGAAACTAGGCCAGTGTTGTCTTTGAAAGAAATGAATTGATCAGGTATGCCTTCAGAGTCAAAGGTTGAAGCTTGATTGGAAACCATGAAAGACCAAGGACAGAGTTTAAAAAGAGCCTGTCAATGGAGCTACAATTAACGAGTATATTCATAATCGATTAATCTGCCAAGTATTTCCTTCACCAAGCAATATATAATTTGGTCTATATAATACCAGAAAGTTGTTGTCTCTTGTTTGGTTGGACCAGAAACCTAAATATATATTTAATTTACTATCATGTTAAGACAAGGAAAAAGCAAATGTTCACATTTCAGAGCCTTAAACATGAGAATGTTTGGCTTTTGTACTTAAAATGACTTAATTAATTACCCAAATACTTGTTAATTCATTTTATCGACTGACTAATTGATTAATCAACTAATCGCTTTACCTGTAAACTAAAGCATCTGCTCTTCGTGTTGACATTTTATAGCATCTTCCAAATGATTCTGATGGGTTTTCGTTTTGAAGAAAAACAAGAAAAAGATTGGTTCAGTCTATGTGTTGTTTTCATCCCCGTTGCACCGATACTCCCACTAAGGGGCAACATTTCAGGAATGTTGTGATCCTACTACACACACAGTGGCTTTAACTAGTGAATTTGAATGATGACTGACAAATACACACGAGCGATGCATCATGTTATGTCTGAACTAGCTGGCGTCACGGTCCTGGGGTTTTCGTTACAGTTTGTTTCCTGTTTTGGTTTGAAAGTCTTCTTCTCTTGTGTCTTGTCTCGTCCGTTTCCCGCCTGTAGGATTGTCGGCCTCACCCCTAATGAGCTTCACCTGCTGCTCGTCAGCCCTGCTGTCACCTGTCCCTCGTTAGCGCCCTCCTTTTCTTGAGTATTTAGTCTCTGTGCTCCCCCTTTTTTTTTTGGTGTCAGTTCTTCATTGGTGTCTTCTGTTGCTGTGTGGTGTTTTGTTTGCCTGTTTCCCATGTGTTGTTAGCTGCCTTCATCTTAGACTCTCAGTTTCAAAGGCTTTTTTTTTTTAGTAACATCTCTGCCTCTGCTGCTACCTGAACTCCAACCACGGCAGCTGCTGATGTAGCTGGTGCAGCAATGTACCACAGTATGAAGTTGTTTGAAACAGAGGAGGAATGAATACTGGAGCGTTCTTGGAAGGTTTGTTGCACCTAAAACAACCTGTGAAATGAATTTTTTTTTTGTTCTCCACTGGAGTGTGAATGCCCACTCCAGCCTTCAGCACTGCTAACTCTGACTCATTTTTGCATTTCTGCTCATTTGCATATTGAGAATGAGACTGCAACTATTCAAAACAATAGTTTGGGCTTCATTGATAAGAGTTCACTGAATGTTTCCTGAGAAGCAACTGTTTGTTTTCAAAGCAATCCTCAAAAGTCAGTGGGTTGGCATTTGACCTTTTCTCGCCAGCTTTGGCAGCTGACAATCAAACTGCGGTAATAGATGAGGGTTCACATCTCCGAGACACATCTCTGAGATAAAAAGGGCTTTAGCCGCAAACCGCCCTGAAAAGTGCCAATTAGTGGGGATATTTTCAGTTTATAATTGTACTCTGATACTACTGATACACATCCCTTCTGTAGGCTGCATGACAGCCAATCATTAGCATGAGTGAGTGTTTGTTGTCTGCATGTGTGCAGGATATTTCCCGACTAAACCAGAATATTTCTGATCTAAATCTGTAAACACAGAGTTTAAATAATGACGTGGATGTTTCATGTATTGAAACCGTCTCCGTGAGTTGCACAGAGTAAAAGATGCTTCATGTAGCACTTTAGAAATAAATCTTTTACTTTCATTTTGAGATTAGTTTAATTGCCACACACAAACAAGTCAATAGCTCAGAGGCCTGCCGGCGACAGCAGGCCTGCATGCTGCAGTTTATTCTGTTTGCCTCGAGAGGTTGGATTTGATGAGAAATCTGATGAATTGCTCTACGGTACATCAAAACAAGAGGGCCACTTTTCTGCCGATGTAAACAGAGCTCGGGCCTCCAAAGTTTCCTGCAATAAGAAGGTGAAACGAGTTGTGAGACTGCAGAGGGAAAAAAAACACATCCAGCTTGTTTATTCACCACAAAAGATAATGTACACAGAGCGGCACCAAGGGGAGGGAGGGGGACAAATCGCATATTTGACAGTAAGCAGCTGCTTTAATGTGATTTTCACTTGCAGAAGGCAGAGGCCACCATTTGTCTCAGTTTTTGCTTGTGTTTGAATTACTTGAAGTGTTTGTCAGGGAACACCCTCAGGAATAGATGGGCTCGTAGAGACTCCTTTCATTTTGAAAGAAGAAGAAAAAACATACCATAACTACGAACAATGAACACCCTTTAAATTCCATTTAAAGAAATTTGGGATTAAATTAGACATCTGTATTGGCCAAATATCGTCATCTTCATGGTCATTTGGCAGCATTTTATATCATCATTCAGTTAGGCTGAAGAAATGCAGATTTAAGGATACAAGCACAGCTGACCGTTAAATGTCCAGAGACTCCCAGAGGCCCCGGCCAAATGAAAACGGCTACACCTTTACTAATTAAGGCTAATAATTACTCATCCGTTTTATAAAACTGCAAAACAGTTTCTGGTGTAATTCAGTTTTAACTGTCCAAGAGTAGAAACGTGTACATTTCATCTCTGATTTCTTGGCACATTATAACTACTCGTGGTGCCATTTGCAGGTAACATGTGATTATATACTGTGCGAGTGAGTCATGCTCTTACCTGTACCACTCCAGGCCTCTGTCATAGTTCCTATCGAAGAAGTGCGTCTCGGTGCCGGCCGCTCGCACGTCCGGATGGATCCTTATGAACTCCAAAACCGCTCTGGTGCCTCCTTTTTTCACACCGACTATGATGGCGTTCGGTAACTTTTTATTGCCGAACTTTAAGTTGCCCATTGGAGGACTGGGCGTGTCGACGTGGAGAGTCGAGGGGGGTCTTTGGTCGGTTTTCAGCCGAGATGCCTCATCGCTGCTCGGTCTCGCGTCCAACGGCAAAACGCAGGACGACGGTGATTTCTGAATGCGCCTTTTGGCTCCATCGGCCAGGACGCGCTGACAGCTGGGCGTCGGATCACCTGGCTTTTGCATGACGGTATCGGCAGGGAATAGTGCACAGTAGCACACATAAGACAGGAAAAGCGACAATAAGCAAATGGATGTTCTTGTGAGCCGGTGTGAGAAGGGAAGGATTCGACTGAAGAGGAGCACGCATGCCATCTCTCCATGGATATGAACAGCGCATGGTTTTCTAATGGATTTTGCGTTCCGTCCTTTCTGATTGTTGAAGTCGTTAAAAGTGGCTGAAGTGTCCACTGTCTCCAGAGCAGAACAAAATAAATTAGACAACTTCTGCGTCTTGTCAGTTGGCAGTCACCACTTGCACCACTTCATCGCGGGGCACATATTTACACAATCCGTCGGTGTCCCATCTCTTCAGTTCGTTAATTGAACGGCATCCTTCGCTGCGCACTGACTTTGGAAATGACATCCTGCTGTAAAACTCATGGACGACTCCATGGTCACCACGCACGAGTGAGACGCAGCAGGAATGCGCTCTCTGCTCTGGGTCTGACAGCTCCAAACCGACACAAGAATAATTCAACACGGTGACGTCACAGCATCTTTGCATTTAAAAAAAAAAAAAAGTATTCAGCGCCTTCGTCATTCACCCGACTGTACTTCTGCTTTCCATCATGTGGGTTACTCCTTTCGGTAAATCTCAGGATATAGCTGCTGCATAGTAAACATGCATGGCTTAGAATATGTTATCTGCCAGTTAAATGCATCACTATATGTGACTGTTTTTCCATCAAGATGAGATTCAGCGTACAATTTGAATAAGTTTAAATGTGGCTGATGCAGGTGACAAGGATGAACACACCAGTGTTGTGACATTTTATCTAAGGATTGGTTCACAGATTTACACCAAACAGCACGTGAGAACTCAAAACGTCAGGATGGGACACATCCATAAACATTTATAGCTGAATACTTGCATGACCGTAACCACCCAGAGGGTCATTCAGTATTTTTCCTCTTTTCTATTTATGTGTTTAATTTCAAGATATTGCACTAAGTTGTGGTTTTACTTTAGGGTTTGTCCACAAAGCTTATAGGTTCAAGCTGTCAGTTGAGTTTTACTTGAGCCAGTATTTCTCAGCTTGAAATCTGTCCTTAAAGTGCTCAGAAAAAAAGAAAAGAAATCTTGAACATCAATAATTCAACATCTATATTCAACAACTGGGCGAACTCCATCTGCTGATGAAGATCATGAAATTTGATCAAAAGTTCCAGAACTCCCACGGTAATAGAAGAATGGTGAAATTGCAGCTTCACTGCTGCTTCAAAAATAAACCTTGGACCTCAGAACAGCACTTAGGTTGTTGATACTCAACTATCAGCTGAAATTGAGTCGTTATTGATATTGTGTTGCGCCTAAACAGAAAGTCAAGCGACAAGTAATCTCCATTTATTTTGGAAATGCCCAGAAATTCACAGGTTTAATCTTCAAATGATATTTCCTTTATTTCTGTAGTCGTTTTTGATAAAAGTAAACCGAATATTTGAGATTATTTGACAAATAATTCCACCAACCATGACATTTTTCACTATTGTCTGACATTTCATCATAACAAACAAACACATCTCCACTTGTTTCCCACTCATGACGTGAGAGAAAACTCTCGATCCTCAACAGGATCTTCCGGTGACGATAACAAACAACGACAAGACAAGTGTGCCCAAATGTTTTCATGTCGGCGCCCCACAGATGAACTTCCTGGGATGAAGGTTTTGTGTCATTAACATCCTACTTTCCTGTCATATAATATCTTGTTGTTGTCTGTCTTGAGTTTGCAGATAACAAGAAAAAAACTCTAACCAGAGTTGTGCACCATCTAGGGATTTATTAAGTCATATAGCAACAGAATTGCCAGGAGTTTCTTGGAGCCCCCGCCATTTTGGAAACCAGAGCATGGCCGGATTAACCTGCTTGGGGGACCCTAGTGCAAAAAAAATGGGCCCCTATTAACCCCCTGTTCCTCCCACTCTGTGATTCCCTCTTTGCCCGGTCAGTAATCCAGCTCCTGATTCTCTTGCAGCCTCAAACGAGGAAGTGTTTGGGGGTGCTGTTGAGAGCACAGAGTGCAGGGCGATCATCCCTCTTAGTTTCCTCGTGACTGCTACAAATGCAGACAAGGCCGAGGAGGAAACAGAAGAGGATAAAAACTCCCCGGACTGCAGAGACGCACAGGGAGGAGTTGAGGTGTCACAGCGGTGCTCCCGCGGGTGTCTGCGCCCAATCTCAGAGGCCTCTGATTAAAGAATGATTTATAGGGGCCGGTCGCAGAGGCCCGCTCAGCAATCCGTCTAGTGAATGAGATTTTTCCCCAGGAAGAGGGCGGGTAAATCAAACCTTGGGGCGAGAAGCCTGCAAAGCTTGGCGATAGGGCTCGGTGATTAAATGTTATAATCACCTCTGCTGAGTGTGCGGCTTGTTTCTGTCGCTTGTTTTTTTTCTTCTTTTTTATCGGTGTTGCTGAAAGCAGCTTAACCTTAGTTTAATTTACAGAACATATGTCTTGTTTTAGGTTATTACAGAATCGAGTTTTAGACTGATGCACTGGGACAGAGAAACGATTCATTTCAACATAGATCATATAGGAAAGGACACACTACCCCTGTAGAAAGATTTAAGCCCTTTATACTGAGATAAACCAACTAAGCAATGTTGCATTTTGAAGAAAAGAAGGTTGGTTTTACAACCAAGGTAAGTCTTGACATGACATGATGTCGATTTTATGGAAAACAAATCAGAACAAACCCGAGTGTCTGTGAAAGCTGAATGTCCTTTTCTTAATATTGCCGGTTGTCTTTTGGACCTCACAGAATAAAGGCCATGGTTTGCCCACTGACCGCTCCATCAGCAACCGCTGCTCATTTGTCAGAGGTAAGTGAAGCCTGAGGTCGGAAGCGTCAGCTCGTCCTGACACGCTCAGTGCAGATACAGACGACCCAGACAACTTTACACTACAGCTGGGTGAAGAATCACTCCCACGGATACAGATTACACCCCCTTTAGAAACGGTGCACACACTGCGCGGTTTTGTTTCGTGACAAACATGCAGTCACGGTGATGTTCGTGTGTCAGTGTTATGATGTGAATCCAGTTTGAAAGAGACTACTCAAATGAATGATTTACTCCTGACCATAGGCAGTCAAGTGGTCTAGTCGTCCAGATACTGAACAGATGTAATATAAACCAGCACGTTTGGTATATCTGCAGCATGCTCGACTGACAGTGAAACGAAGATTGTCGGTCCTGTAACCATTTAAGTAGAGAGCTGCTGATTAGAGTGTCGCCACACATTATGTTTCAATTAAGATAACACCTCTAAATATCTGCTGTGATATACATCTTTAATTCTGACTTAAATATAGGCTGGTGCTGCCGTTCAGGTCAAACGGCAACTACATCCCAACAATGTCACAACACTGACACCTGCTGGTCAGACTGCAACAATGCATCTATATTTCAAATATGACCTGAAGTGAAAGTGAAAGCTTTAAAGAATAGATCGGGATTTCCTGTAGACTTCACAACAACTCGATTTTAAAACAGTAAGTTGACTCGATATAGCCTTTACATTTACATTATTAAAGATACGCGTGAATGCTACGGAGCTAAGTCTCGATCAAGTGGCGATCAAGAAGTTCAGAAATATCAGAATCAGAGTCAGAATCAGCTTTATTGGCTACTGTTAAATATGCGGGGATCTACTTATTCCGTTGCCTTTTGTTCATATTCATTTTGTTTAATTTCGCTCACTCATTAACAGGCAAGAAGTGTACTTCACATTACCCCGCATAGTTAGTACACCCAGTGTATTTGGGGCATGTTAGACCTCTTATGAACAAACTAGAGTAGAGCTGCGTAGCAAGTCGCAGATGTGACAACATAGTCTGCAGCTAGAGTCTTTTCTGTAGCAGATGACATCAGTTCAAAAATATGTTTGTAAGCTATTCTCATACAATTAGGGAAAGTAATAGTATCAAGCTGATGAAATGAGTATGTATTTTGTGAAGAAAGGGCTTGGTGTCTCCAGGATAAGATAGACTCTTTGTCAATCTCTTTTTTTGTTTTCAGGAAAAATGACAAGAATTTACCCATATGTAGCCGGAAAGACTCTGAAGTCTCACGAGACGTTTCTGAAAAAACTCACCAATAAAGGAGCAAGGGTAGTGGACTCACCCGAGGACAGTGACGTGATTATTGTCTTCTGCCCCATTGTCAGTCGTTACAAGACTGACATTGACTCAGCGTTATCCAGCGTCCCAGGTAAACATGCAGAAACCCAAATGCACATGAAAAAGTTCTATTATGTTGTGTCTTTTAGCTACAGAATATGATCTGTGTTTTATGTCTGTGCCAAAGGTAATCCTTCTGATCGGAAACTGATTCTGGTGACGATGCATCACACTTTTGACAAAGACTACATTTTGCCGAAGACCGAGCAGGACCACGGTGGAGTCGGACTCCATGTAGACTGTCTGTTTCATGAGAAAACGGGTCTTCTCTCTTGCCCTTGCAACAAAAAAGCAGTCAAGATGGTCCGCAAAGAGGTATTAACAAATGAAGCATCCTTTTTATATGGTGTAGTATTATATTGGTATGTATTGCAATGACTAATGAGTTCTTTAATAACAATTGTGTGATATGCGAGATGAACATTTTTGTAATTTTTATGTCACAGTTGTTTTACTTCAATCACACCATTCACAAGGAAACATGTCATTCTGTTGATATTTATACAAACCTATCAATTAGTATGTTGCATTTCAGTTAAGGTTCTTGGACCACTCACATGCATTGTTCTGTACATTAAAACAAAAATGATAATTTGATCATGTTAACAACACCGTATTTCATCATATTTCTGATGAACATGATCTGTTTTGCTTGATAATGATATACCCAGCACTACTTTATGTATTTACTATCTTATGTATAACAGATCAATTATAGAGTATGACGATTTTTCGATTTTTATTTCCAGCTGCATCTCGGAAAGTGTTCATGCTTTTGTTTAGGCTAAGGGCAAAAAGGCGGCAAAGAAGTGCATGACACATGACGAGGGACTCCTCGGATGGCCTCTGTTGGACTGAAGAGAACAACTCAACTGATGCTCACATCAGCCTTATCTATAACCACTCTTTAACTTCACGCAGTTTGAACTATGGTTTGAATGCATGTTCATGAATGCGATTGCTATAATGAATTCTCTTTCTTTTAATTTTATAACGGTTGAACGACCATGTGCTGCTCTGTTGTTACAGCGCGTGACTGTGTGGGGCATTCTTTCTGTCTAAAATTCATTTTATATATATAAGCTTTTGAGGATCAAATGTAAATGTAAGCTTGTAGAAAAGTCCAGAATAATGCAATATAATGCTTACACTCTTATTCTTGTGTTTGTGATCTCATTTTCGTCTCACAGCCTACAGTGCTAGCAGCACTAACGGTGTTAACAGCGCAAGCCTTTTTATACATAGTGTATGAGTGCAAGCTGCTGGCAGTGCTCACAGTGTTTACATGAGGTGGAACCAGAGTGTGGGTGGGACGACACTGTCGTCGGGACGGCATGGGGAGACAAAGTCATGCCCCTTCCAGTGTCCCCCGTGGGACCTTATTTTGGAAAACAAAATCCTGTTTAAATTGTGCCATGAATGCAAGTCGAGAAAGTTGCAGTTTTTCATAGATTTTGTCGTTGTATCATTTGGTTTTGCGTGGAACCGATCAGCGAACTACATCTCTCATCTATGCACATCACCAGCGGGGCCGTTACCTTGGCCTGCCAGCTTGCTTGGAGGTAACTCAGCTCTATCCATGCACAAATGTAACATTATCTCGACAGATGGGTTTTATCCAGCGACTTTTTTTATCAGTCGGGAAGCAAAAGAACGAGTGAGACCCTTTGTCCTTGTGAGTGCATCCTGGTATGAAACACGCGTCGTAGCTTCAGCGAGAGACTTTTGGGTGTGTATTCTTCCTAATTATGTCTTATACGTCAACAGTTTTAGGAGAAAAATTGCAACTTTCTTGATGCGCAAACTTATTTTTCAAATTGACAAACATCATATGAGTAATTTAATGGCACCATTAAAATGGTATCGAACTAATTTGTCCCTCGCCATTCACTACTGTTGGTATTTCTTCCCGTAATTTAGTCCCATGGTGGTCAACCGGAAGAGGCGGGACTTCGCCTCTCTACTGTCAGCTGCAACCGCCTTATGAGAGCAGTGCAGAGCAGTGGCCGTCAGCTAACCAGTGGGGCACGCTGGCATGCAATGACACGCGCTAAAAGCACACACGGCCGTAGAGGCTTTGTCAACAAAAGCAAGGAGAAGCTCTGACAACAACACACTCAGAGGGAGCGTGACTTCATTCTCTGCTCAGCTAGACATTACTTCTCTAGATCTTTACATAGCAAATGGTTGTTTGCTGCTACGTTAATGTTCAGAATGTTAAATACAGCTCCTCTAAGACGTTCTGCGAGCTGTTGCTTTTGCACATAGACCAGCAGGAAACCAGGAGAAAAGGGGTAGAGCTGCACAGCCCCATCCCCTGCAGGTACACACTGAGCCCACCGTTCCATCTGACTCTTATTCTGCTGGTCACTGTAGAACGTTACATGCAATCTGCAGTTTTTTTTGCAGGTTTAGCTCACTGTAACACTGGATTTTCTGGGCAATATGTGTGTCGCGGTGGCCTGCCTTTTGGGCTTGCGCTTGCGGTCTTTGCTGCAACTTCCCCTCTGCTCCATTTGATAGAGGGTACTTTAATGATGGAATTGTGTGCTAGAATAAGAATGCTTTGCTGACGTGTACAAATTCTGCTGAAGCATCAGCTTGGCACAATGTTGGACACTGCTTCCCCTGGGATATCTTGTTTATCGTATGATGGTCGGACTCTTTGTGTTGCTGACTTTGTTGATTCATACGAGACTGGAATAGTAATCTAGGCCCACAAGGTTTAAAGCTCTGTATTCTTTTATGTATTTTTGACCCAGATTTTTCGCGAGCCAGAACTCTTGTTGGCCTTTTTATTCCGCGCATCTTTTGCATCTTACAATCATGATATGAAAAAAATTGTCCTTACATTAGACTATGATGCCTTGTGCACCTCTTGGCTTTCATATGCTGTGTTCACTGGAATGCACTTTCTGTAACATCAAGCCCCTGACTGCCAGGAGTCACCAGTCAGTTATCTTTGAATCCTCTGCTGTAATCCCAGTAGAGCCGTTCTTTCTTGTTGCTGCTCTTTGATAATGAGGCTTTTTAAGTTTTCTTTCGGTTATGGAGTATTTTCTGTTTCTCGTAGCTGGTAAACACACAATATTGGCCACACACTTTAATCGTGTCATTCATCTCCCTGTGTTTTTGGTAGCTTTTGCTCAATGCATCTGCAAAACAAAATCATTACCTTCAAATGCATCCAGATCTGTTTCTATGTAAGAGCGGCTTTTTGAATGTCAGTGAATACTTTAGAGGCAAATTCTATGTGGCCGCTGTTGATCAAACAACACTCAGCTTTACATGCGTCCATGTGTCGCGATCTTTCAGGAGACGGTCGGCATCTACAAGTCCCTTATTTCTTTAAGAAATGCTTTGACATTTTGGTAAATACGCTTATTCTTGTCAAGAGTTTATTGAGAAAACCCATTCTGATATCTGTTTGCTGATTTAGAAGCTACCGCCAGCGACTCTTAACAAAACGAGGCTTGTCACATTACACTGAAGTATTTTAGTGCTTATCTATTCCAAATTTGTAGACTATGATACAAAATATCAGATGTTTGTATTAAGCTGAAAATGTGTAACATTGTCACATGAAATAACAGTGACTTGGAACAGTTGAGAGAGGATGGATTTCTGGTTGCACTTCACTCCTCTGCTCACAAGATGGCAGTTGAAGATGACAATTGTTCTGCATTAATACACTGAGGCTTGCTTGCTAGGCCTACAGGAACAGCAGACTCTGTAGATACTCCATTACTGACAAACATGTCCACAAACCTGGCTGTGAAAGGACAAAACATAAACTCCACATTAGTGACATTATGTCTACAGCAAAAGTTGTTGTAATACACGGTACAAACTATGTTTATTGACTGAACTTTAAGCTGTAGGAAATGACTTTCCAATTGTTTCCAGGAAATAAAAAACATTTAGAAACTCTATTAGTGTAGGTCCTATGATTTCACAGCTCCATTTAAAATCCTATTTTCTAAATTGATAATTAAATAACAAACAGATTTAAAAGTCTTTTCAAGCAGAAATCCATGTCGGCAACATTTTTATGGCAGAAAATGACAGACTTTTTTTTGTTTTTTTTATTGACTTCAAATAGAGCGACATTCTTGAAGGCACCCCGACCTAACCACAAGAATACATCCTGTCACATACTGCAGGCCCACATCTGCATATGAGCGTGGACACAGGCCAACACACACACACACACACACACACACACACACACACACACACACACACACACACACACACACACACACACACACACACACACACACACACACACACACACACACACACACACACATGCCCTCACGCTCATACGCACAAACACACTGTGTACAAACCAAAAGTAAGTTCTCTCAGACAGGAAATGATGTCAGCTCTTGTCTCCAAGGAGATGGAGGCAGTTGCTAAGATACTGTGACACTAGGATTTTTCTCTCTATTTTCTGTCCCTCTCTGTCTCTCTAACACGCGCACACACACACACACACAGACACACGCACACACACGCACACACACAGGGATGTCACCATGAATAACTCGAAACTCTCCCTTGCATCTCTCTTATTCTCCTGCACAGATGGCAATGAGCACAATGTTTCAACATTTCTAAAAATAACCATAAAAAATATCACTTTGTTCACATACCCTAACTGGACGCTTGGGGCCATTAAACAGATCACTAATGCTCTTCACCCAAATCTAACGTCAGCGCTACTGCTACAGAAATTATCCACATTTTTAATCTTTGCTTTGAACTGTGTGCAATTACTCAACCACCCACTTCCACAGTGGCGAGGCCCGCAGCTAGTATCCCGAAATGATGGAAGTGATGGATGTGTATCAGCACCCCTCTAAAGCTTCTTCACAGTGTGAGCTGCACCTCTCTGGCGCTATCAGCATGCCACATATGTCTTGGCACTAGCATGTTGCTGCCAAATCCTCATCGCCCTCCCCCTCCTCTCCCCGTGGCTCCTAACACAGCATTAAGAGTTTATGGGGTTTGGGTTGTATTGGAAATGCCACGCACTCGTCCTCTGGATAGTGGGATTAGCTTTCTCCGCTGTATTTCTACTCCAGGAGCCTTCCTGTACTGATGACACAAGCAATACAGTGATGAGTGTTTGTTCATTTACTGTGCACAAATGCATGTCCCTCTACCTCCCTCCACTCCAACGCTCTTACACACACGCTCAAGGGTGCCAGCGCACACACACACACACACGCACGCACACACACAAGCATACCATACATGCATACGGGGAATATCAGATTCAATGTACAATGACACAGTGAGGACATAGAGGAAGAGGGGGGAGGAAGGAGAGCAGAGGCACAGGGTTGGTTTGTCATCGGCGGCGGGGAATCATTTTAAATGGCGCGGGGGTTGGATGGCAAAAAGACGCACAGCGAGAGGAGACGCCGAGAGTGGCACTGAAAGGCAGCCAGGGTCGGGCGAGAGACTGGATGTGGGCTAAGATTTCGGCATGAGTGAAAGGGAAACGAGGGAAGAGGGAGAAAGAGGGGAAAGGAGGAATATCCTCTGCACCACTGTGTGACTGGAAATTTAATAGAGGCGGCGAGATAGAGGGAGAAGGAGAGGGAAGGAGAGAGAGAGAGAGAGGTAGATGGGTGGGAGAGAGAGAGAGATAGAGAGAGAGGCAAGGGAGGGGGAGGGGAGAGGAAGAGCGAGGCGAAAGGCACAGAGACCTCATTGCTGTGCAGCTTTCAGCAAAAGCTAGTGGTTGTGAACAATGCTCACTACGGCATTCACAGAGAGGGAGGGGAGGAACGAGGGTGAGGGAGAGAGAGAGAGAGAGAGAGAGAGTATATATCTTGGGGGTCTTTCTGAAGCATAACTGGCCTTCTCTGTCCTTTGACCTTTAGTGTGAGCTGAGACAGAGCAAAGATGTACTTGGATTTATTTATAACTACAAAATCTGTGGTCGCAGACACAAGGCTACAAGGGACGCTTCTCTTCTTCTGCGCACATTCTGAGCTGAAGTAAATGCCTGTGAAGGGCAAATGATGATATAGGAGCGAAAGCACTTGCCACATGTGGACGTGCACATGACAAAGATCAATATGGGGAGGCCACTTAGAGAGAACGACTGACTAAAGCTTTCTTTATTGGCTAATAACGTGCTGGCATTCTTTGACATTCACTAATTAAAAGATGCAGCAGCCCACGAGCAGCGAAACTCTGGAAAACAAAATACATCATATATCTAAAGGTTTGTGAAAATCTCACAGGGCTGCAGTGTTTGCTCTCAACGTCTGGATACTGACAGCAATGAAAAGGTGGTGGCGGCTTCCTTATATGCCGCTTTAAATCCACCACTGAGAACTGCTTTAGGGAAAAAAATAAATACATACTCATGCAAAGACTGCAGAAAACAGACCTCACCAGATTGAATCTTAGCTGGCCGCTGTTAAAATGCATGTGCTAGCACTGCACATTCATTAGGAATATGGACATTTGACGGGCTACAAAACTTAAGACTCAACGGAGCATGAATGTGTGTGTGTTACTGCAGATGTGTTGGCCTGTTGGTTCAACAGTGAACAGGTGTTTGGTACATGCCTAAACCCTGAAAAGGGACACAAATGCACGACACGTCAAAGTGGAAGAAGAAACACAGTGACTCAATTCACCCAATCAGTGCTGCTGAGTCATATTAAAGAATATGTGGCTATATTCATTACATGCATAGAGCTCATGTTGCACCAGAGATCTGAAATAAATCATTACAGACTAAAACAGACTGAAATGCAACATTCAGCGCTAAATATAGAGTTTAAACGTTTAAATCATCTACGTCCATAAATCGTTTGGTCCATCTATTCCTCTAATGCTACCTTAGTGGGATTCAGACTGAAACATACGGAATGTGCGTAAAGAGCCGCTTATGCTGGACGCAAAATGCTCTGCCCACCGGGCGCCGTCGCGTTTGCTGCCTGCGTTCCTCTCCAAGGATGATAAGGCGCATGGATGCACTCGCCCCAGACCTCGTTCCCTAAATGTGATAATACCAACCTCATTTTCTCCAACGATCCTTAACCTTATCTCTGTTTGTTTGTTTTTTTCTCCTCCCTCGTGTGTCTCTGGATTGTGTTCATCTTTAACCTGCCATCACCGTAGCCCCCCGCGTTGCGTTGGCGCTGCGGAATAGCCTGCAAGAACAAGAGCCAGCTCACAGCAGCCGTGGAAACAAGCGAATCAATTTAGAGAAGAGAAAAGGAGAGAGATAGATAGAGAGGTTGGAAAACCGGCGATCGGGAGAAGGGACGAGTGGAGAGAAAACATCGACCTTACGCCGCAGCTGCCGAAACATTAAGGTACGTGTATAATATATTGGTTGTACAGGTAGAAGGGACTGAAATGGCCGGCGTAATTATTGCATATGTTACCTAATCTGCACGGATGCTGAAATAAGTCACGAGACGACAAAAGATTGGATAACGAATTGTGCAGAGGCTGCACAGATTCATAATAACGTAAGTAAATAAATAATATCAGCGAAAGATACAGTCGATGTCAGTGGAATAAAGCTGTGGTAGTCCTGAGACATTGTATCGAAATAACATGCTTCCTTATGTAAACCTGTGTGTTTCACATGTTCACAAAAAAAAAAACAACAACAACAAAAAAACCTTAATCTATGGATTGTTTTTGGGTGCAGTCGTGTGTTGTCATTACGACGAAGAGAGAATGGATGCAAGCCATTTTGTAATGCAGCATGTGCAGAATTAGGCCTATTCAGAATTTCAATTGCGTTCCCGAGAAGGTGCGCCGTAGTGAGCGCAGCTGCATAGATGAATAAGGCCATTCTGTTGAATTGTAGGAGATATAATGCTACAGGCTATAAAATGAGCAGAGATTGCAGATTAGAGGTTGCGACTGTAGGAGGAACGGTCAGGTTATGGCTGTTTATTTTTCCCATATCAGAGAAATTGGAAAATAAAACTGTCATCAGATGAAAGTGTATGAGAAAATATTAGGCATGAACCTGCAATTTTCCCTTTCTTTAAAGTGCCGGTTGTTACTGGTAAAAATGCGTCCCATTCTACCCTGATTCCCACGTCCTGAATCAATCTAGTGTTGTCATAGTTACAGCAGATGATGTTGGCCCTGCTGCACCTGTGTGGCTTTGTGTTCATCTCGACCATCTGTAAATGCATGAGGTCTAATTGGGCCTTGTGTAGGCATACAGGAAGCGTCCCACAGCCCTGAGCCTCGGTGTTTATTGAAAACAACGCCACGGGTTTTTGCCTCTTCATAAACCTTGATGACTCTGTTGAGGAGAGCGGGCATTGATACAATCAGGCGCTTAAGATGATGTGATTGGTTTGTAGCAATTGGTCAGCAGCTTGCAGCTAATTTGTCTTTTCACGACTGAGCGCTTTCTCAGGCCTGATCGAATAATCAATACCTACATGGTGGCAATCTGCTCTTGACATGGAAAAATGCCTAAGATCAAGAAAGAGAAATACGTTTGAGGGAAATTGGTTGGAAAAAATACAGCCGACGTCTCAACCACGTCATGAGCCTAAAGAAAACACATTTTGCACAACGATGAGGATGAAGGCCTCTGGCGAAGGAACTGGCCCTCAGATGAGTCAAGGTGTGATAATCTAAAAATATAGCTGTTGTATACTGTTGTTCCTTGAGAACTTGACGATGGGAGGTCAAGGCAACAGGCGTCCTGCTGGCAGATTCAAGGTCTCTCCCTCTATACAATTGTGCCCTGTCTGGTGTTTTATCCCTGTGAATGTTACTACACAATGTACTTTTTGTACTTCTTCAAAGCTATATTGAGGAATAAAAATACATACAACTCATTGGTGACAACTGCCAAATGCTTTCGTCTGATGGGAAATGTATCTTTCCTTGATGCAATGGAGAAAACCATTTCTTTGCAACATCAGAATGAATCGTTGCTGAATATAACTGCTCATATCTTACATTTAAAACAAACCATTACCTCTGTATTTGTACATTTCAGGAATGGTGGAAATAGCAAGACAAATAATGGAATGGCTATCTTGAAATCACATTCACCTGCTAATACTTTTGTGTAGAAAATGACTTTCCAGTGAAAAACAAATACTCTTCTGAGAGCACTGGTATGATCAATTCTTGCAGCTAGACATTAATGACGTTCTGTTTTGATGCTCCCATGAATCATTTTCTGTTAAGCGTTGTAGCGATCAAACCGTCAGCCTGGATCACATACAATTCTGACGTCTGGGAGAAAACATTTTATTTTCAATTTAGTCCGATTATTGAAATGCATAATAACCTGCTGGATGGGAATGAGACAGAGACTCTTCAGGGAGGGATGGCAGTGTAAAGAACACCATCATGAGGAGTGCTGCAAAGGGGCTGCATACTGTAACATTTAGGTTTTGCATTTGTATCCATGAAAACTACATTTTCACATTGGAGTTGGGTAATGTGTTGTTATTTCTCTGTGGCAGTTACAGAGAGAGAGAGTATGTGGGATGAACAGAGCATCTAAAAAGTCTATTTTTAGCATACACTCCCTTATGAGCTTCTTTAATAGCTGCTTTAAAAGTTATCAGTTTTTAATAAAGACTGAAGTTGACCTAATCCTCAGACCTTGTAGATATTAAGATTCATGGCAAATGTGTTGTGATATTGAAGGCCACGGTTCAAATGTGTGCTTTCTCAGGTCTCCCTGCACTTATGTGAATGTGTATTTTCAAATATATTCAATTTGTATTCCTCTAGATAAAGGTATCTACTGAGTAAACAACTATTTTATATCTCGTGTAACAACAAGTGTTGTGAATAATCCTTAAGCGTGAAGTCAAATATAAGCTAATTTGGACCACAAACTGATCCGTTTTGAACAGCGAATGTTCATCAGGCTCAGCTAAACACAGTAATGTGGAATAGGGCACTGGACAGTAAAAACACAAGATGGTGAGGGAGCAGGTTGCCACAGCAACCGTGTTTCTAGGAGCGCGTGCATCGTCGCTGCATAGGAGAGGCGGTGCTGAGCGCTGCCATGGAGCCTTTTTTGAAAAACAACCTGTTTATTAGAGAATAAAATCATTTAGAAAATGTATCCGAGAGTTACCTGATGTAAAAAAATCAATAAGGGCAACGCAGCGGTCATAAAGGTGAGACGTTATATGTTTTCAACAGGCAGCACAGGCTTGTGACTGCGAGAGTCGAACATAACGTGCTTTGAAAACAATCAACACTTTCTTTCCTGGTCTAATCATTGACAGGGAAACAGCCAAACCTTTTCTCTAAATTTAGTGAGTCTGCTGACGCTTGCAGCCATTTCTGTGCGACACCCTCTTAACCAAAGACACACAGATACTCATTTAGGTATAACAAAAGCCCTAAAGGTAGTTTTTCACCATCCTTTATTTTCTTTATTCACAATCTAGTTTTAATTTTTAATTTTTGGTTTAGTTGCTCGGGATCTTGCCTGAATTTGCGTTGCTTATTGTACACAGCATGTGCATTGCAGTAACATTTCAACAATCAATTCCTTCATTTCTTAATTGCTAGATTACTGCTGCTGCCTCGTGATGGATTGCACGAATGTCTGCATTAACCTTAGGTCTAGATGAATCCCAACAGCAGTTGTAATTGCATTCAACATCTTGGCCTAATTTTAAATGTGAGATTTGACTTGTATGTATCTGACTAGAAGCATACCAGTATCATAAAGTGGACAACGAGACTGACATCCTAATGGGTCTGCTGCAGCACTTGCGACCCAGCTTGGTGTTTAAGACATTTGTGGCCATTTCAGACCATGACCCAGATGTTAAGTTCAACCTATGAAGAAAATGGCAGCTGACTCACCAGTTAGTCTACAGGCCGCAATTTGAGAGGCACCTCTTTAGAAAAACAAGCCTGACCCTGCTTGTCACACACTGGTGATAGGGCATTGTAATATTTTTAGATTTAAATTCAGTTCTGGAAATACATGCATGTATGTGCTAATATCTGAAAGCTACTGCACTGTGCACTTACTTGACCTCCTTCCTCTCTCTCTCCTTTTCTCTCTCCCCCCTACAGTGAGAATCAACAGCATCCACAGAGACAACACATCCAAGACCAAACCCTCCCCCAAACTGGATTTCTATTCTAATAATTGTCATGGGAACAAATGATACAGAGTTCCCTAAAATGAGTTGTTGAAAAGAACAAGGAGTTTGATGTCAAAAAAGCATGAGCAGAGTAAAATAAGAATCTATTAATGATAGAGTGTTTCATATAACGTTACGCTTTCCCCTCTCCATTTTTAAAGTGACTGCTTGAAAGAGAAAAACAGAATACAAGCATACAATATGAATATCAAGATAAGCACTTAAATCCCCCTGTTTGGAGGTGACTTATCAACTTCATAGCAATAGGGGTGGGTCATGACTCAGTTGCCATGCGTGCTGTCATGGTGACCAGCCCCTGTACCCCTTCCCCCCTCCTCTGGTTGGTCCAGCTTTTGTTGTGGTTTCACAACCATGGACCACAGCTGACAGAGGCAGCACCCCCATGCCCCAGCCTTTGTACCTGCTCCAATCAGGCGAGCCGTGTCATCTGTACAAGGAAGAGTTTAGATCAAGTCCCAGACAGTATTTCAGAGAACACAAGATACCTCAATCTACAGGAGAACACAATCCAGGTAAATATGACTTTGTCTTCAAGCCGACAATGCATTCAGACTGAATTGATATATGCTGACAGCAGTAATTCTGATGTTGCTTCATGCCTCCCGTGTTTTTGTTTCCACACCAGGTGATCAAGTCTGACACATTTAAACACCTGCGGCATTTGGAAATCCTCCAGCTCTCCAAGAACCACATCCGGCAAATTGAGGTGGGAGCTTTCAATGGCCTTCCCAACCTCAACACGCTGGAGCTTTTTGACAACCGTCTCACAGTCGTACCGTCACAAGCCTTTGAGTACCTCAGCAAGCTAAGGGAACTATGGCTACGAAACAACCCCATCGAGACACTGCCGGCATTTGCCTTTCACCGTGTTCCCTCATTACGCCGTCTCGATCTCGGGGAACTCAGGAAGCTGGATTTCATCTCAGAGGCTGCCTTCGAAGGTCTGGTCAACTTACGCTTCTTGAATCTTGGCATGTGCGGCTTGAAGGACATCCCTAACCTCACCCCACTAGTACGACTAGAGGAGTTGGAGCTGTCAGGGAACCAGCTGGGGATAGTCAGGCCTGGATCCTTCCAGGGCCTAGTGTCGCTTCGCAAGCTGTGGCTAATGCACTCCAGAGTGTCAGTCATTGAACGCAATGCTTTTGATGACCTCAAAAACTTGGAGGAGCTCAACCTCTCCCACAACTCCCTGCATTCCCTGCCCCATGACCTCTTCACCCCTTTGCACCAGTTGGAGAGGGTACATCTAAACCACAACCCTTGGGTCTGCAACTGTGATGTTCTGTGGCTCAGCTGGTGGCTGAAAGAAACAGTTCCCAGCAACACCACGTGTTGTGCTCGATGCCACGCGCCCCCAGGTATAAAAGGCAAATACATTGGGGAACTAGACCAGAGCCACTTCACCTGCTATGCCCCAGTGATTGTTGAGCCACCCACTGACCTCAATGTCACTGAGGGCATGGCTGCTGAGCTGAAATGTCGTACTGGAACCTCGATGACCTCTGTGAATTGGTTCACTCCCAATGGCACTCTGATGACCCACGGATCATACCGAGTAAGGATCTCAGTGCTTCATGACGGAACACTGAACTTCACAAACGTGACCGTGCAAGACACAGGGCAGTACACTTGCATGGTAACCAACTCCGCGGGAAACACCACTGCGACCGCCGTGCTCAATGTGTCTGCTTCAGACACCAGCAACAGCTACAGCTATTTCACCACTGTCACTGTGGAAACAGTGGAGACAGTGAGAGTAGACGAGGAAAACTCAGCAAGACAGTATATTAACGAGACGTTCATAGATTTTCCTAATCCTACTGGCCAAAGAGGAGTGTTAGAGGGCCGACCTGGTATCACTATATCGCCTTCTCTCTCCACTCTTTCCTCACTCTCCCCACGAGCCAACAGAGCTACTGAAAATGCAGTGACTGTGTCCATAATGGATGTAACTAACATTCCAGGCCTAGATGATGTAATGAAAACAACTAAGATCATCATAGGTTGCTTCGTGGCCATTACCTTTATGGCAGCTGTAATGTTGGTCGTATTCTACAAACTGCGTAAGCAGCACCAGCTACACAAGCACCACGGCCCTGCCAGAGCCATCGAGATTGTCAACGTAGAAGATGAGATTGGAGCCGGGAGTGGCATCTCAGGCGGTTCAACAATGAACTCTGGCAGTGGAGAAGGAACCCTAAGGATACATCATCCAGAAATAGTCAACCTCCCCAATATTGGTCGCACAGATACTCTCAACCACTACTACAAGACCCATCATTTCAACAACAACGTGATGGGTCTTAGTATCGGCTCCGACGGGATGGGACCAGGGATGATGCTCAATAGCAAGAACCAGCAAGTCCACGATATCCCCATCTCCTGTACGTCAGTCCCAATCTCTACGTCTAATTTGCTCTCCTCATCCGGCAATGGCACCAACATCAACCCCTGTTCTATGTCCCCACCGCTGCCGATGTCTCTCCCCATGCCTACCATGGGCTTACATGGATCGATCAAGGGTTTCATGGGCCAACACCAGAATCCCCAAATGGAGCCACTTCTCTTCAAGGGGAACTCGAAGGAAAACGTCCAAGAGACTCAGATCTAAAAACAAAAGCGAGAGTATAGAGAGAGAGAGAGTGAGCAAGAGTTGGAGACAGAGAGGGGATTGATGTTGGGTTTATGCGCGGAATGATTAGACACTAGAGTGCATTGACATTACACCAGGAGAGAGGATAGACTGACACGGCAATACACAAACACATAGACTTATCCGTGACAGTGTACTGAGCCAAGGATTACCACAATGGGCCACTTGTGTTTGTAGTAACGATCATGGCCATGGAGATCAAGGAATGGACATTGCTACAATGTAAATCTGTGCCAAAGCAAATGTTTTTTGCAGTTTCTACAAGCTGTGTTCTCATAGGGAAAAACTAGCCTTTAGGATCAGTCCCCAAATCGTTGTTGGCCAGCAGAGATGAAAGACATGCACAGCACTTGCCACACTGAAGATCGGAGATATTACAGAACAAAATCCAAGAGACATTTTTCTTCCACACAAAACACAAGCCACACTCTCTCTCAAGTGACTCAATAGACTCCCTCAAGGTGACAATTATGTAGGCATAAATAGATGGACAAAAAGGTACAGTGCAGTACAAACTACTGTGAAAAATCCACAAATTATATAAATATATTTTCATTTAAATATGTATCATTGCAGACTCCGATGCAGAGATATTTTGGGGTGGATGTAGTTTGTTTCTTTGTGGATAATCAGGGGCGGTGATAGTGGAGGTTGGTTATGATACATGTTTTAAGTTTGGCTACTTCTCAGAAACATAAGGGCTCAATTGCAACACTCATTGTGAATCTTTGAATTGGCTTTGTGACATAAAGTCCATTTAGGTTGTAGAACAGTAAATGCAGATCTCTGTTTGACAAACTTTTTTCTGTTGCTTCAGTAATAATCATTACAAACTTTTGTGTTCTGAGAGTGTATTATGTATTTTGTAAAAGCCAGCTACTTGGTATTTGAATTGACTATTCTGATACTTAAATGCCAGCATCAAATAATTGTTAAAACGATGTTCCAGAAACACGGAAAGCTAACCCATTGCAAAGACCTGTATGGGTAAAATAAAGTGTTGACAATGTGTTATTTGAATCAGATCAGTAGCCAGATATTTGCTTTTAGAGAGGAATTTGATATGACCTCCTTGCTCATGGTTACCATAATCATGCCATAAAATGCTGTCATAAGGATGATTAGACATCTATCTGCAGCAGCATTCAAGAAGGGATTAAACATCCATCTTAGGATGTGATTGGAATGAATGGAAATGTACAGTATATTAATAATAATAATGTCTGGTTGTATGACAATTGTAAGATCCACATTTTTACAGTGTAACTTTCATATGTTAAATGCCATTTACGCTTCTTGCGTTTCAACTATGTATTTCTTTATTTTTGTTAGTTTGATATAATGTGTACAGTTGTCTAGCCATGTATCATTACGTGTGAAATAAATCAATCATATATTGGGTTGTGGCGGGTCAATATGGCAACCACATTAGTAAAGAGTGAGACATTATGCAGGCCTCTGTGCTAAACCTGGATTGAATGTATGGTTTGTGGTTTAGCCATTAGTCATCCTGGTAATGATAGGTGCTGCTTTATTAACATGTTCAGAGAGGCTTTTAGATGCTCCACAGACACGACTGGTTTTGCAAAATGAGTGTTTTTCACAGAACTAGATGATAAGTTATTCTTAATGAAGGCGCTTTTGTCTGAATTTAGACCTCAGTATGCTTCTCCTATGGTGGTTCTTTTGTGCTAGTCTGGAAATCGGTAGAATAATTGAGAAAAGAAGTATAGTAAATAAATTATCTCTTTTCTTATAATTATCAAGCAGGAACCTAAAATGTTTGTTGCAATTGAGCACAAACTGGACCAGTTATTCCAGATAAATGTACCTGAGATAGTATTATCAACAAAGTCATATCAACAAGGTTTTCGACTGTAATGCGGCTCTGTACGGGATTTTTCTGTTTTTCTTTTTCTGTTGCAACCCTCCATCACAACTGCATTGCTTATATATAGGAGCTGTTTTATGTGATTGATGATGTTTTTCTTATCAACAACAAGACCACACTTATTGGACGAAGAGGACACAATGGAATAGTAATAATAGTGATGATAATATGAGTGATGGTATCAGACAAAACCCACCCAGAATGCACTGTCACAGAGGTTAATTGAAAGGATTTCATGTTCCATGAAAGGAACATCTTCTGCATCAATGCACACCACGTTCATCCTGTTTAATGATCTATGATAATATGCCTGGTTATACTTGCGATACCACATGTAAACTCATTGATCAAACAACTCGGTGTGTCTAAATTACAGTTTTCTCAACTTGGTGTTTTTTGTCGTGAATCGCATCGAGAAGCATAGTAAATGTAAATGTGTTGCAACCCCACAAACAGATCTAGTGGGCAGGGTTCAACTGTAGCCCCGCAGAGACACAAATAGAATATAAATGAAGGCTAAAGACACAACATATGGGCCGCTCCCTTGATGTGCTACATTTGGTGGCTCTGCCGTCAGATTTGAAAGAGCATACTAGATATCGCCCCGTGTGCTGCGTGTGAGGGTGCATTGCTGCATGTTAACCGTGGAACAAGTCTTTTTACCTGAACGCCGCTTTGACAGTGTTTTATTACGATGGTGACTCACCTAATGGGCACGGAAATGTTCCTTTCATACCTCTGGACATCCGTTACATGCAACATGTAACACAATTATCATCATTATTATTAACATTTTGAGGAAATGCAGAAGCTTTTTGTTACATCTTAGTATAGTGGCTGCCATTGTACACATTGATGCGATTTTAAAAAAAGGAGGCTCATTCTGCAGCAGTGATGTATGACCCCTTTTAATGAAGATCACAAGCTTGAGACTAGACTCTGAATATGTGCATATTGGGCAACTGTACCTCACTGTTTTATATAGTATATGGTGTTGAATTGATGCAGTTTGGCTACAGATGGAGTACTGGCATATGTGTATCCTCTGCACCATCCGTTGCTTATAATGGATGCTTCAGCCCAGATGACATTTCTTGTTTTGTTGGAAGCAAAGCTCCTTAATGAAAAGGATTATCAAATCTGAGACACCAAATTGCAAGACAAGAAAATGGACTGAACTTTTGGTCTTTTAAAGGTAAGCTGTTCTGTTTGATAAAACAATGTAAAAAAAAATGACCTGGGTCTGTTTTGAAAGCTTTTTAAGAAGAGAGCGAGAGAACAGTGTTAAGCTCGAGAGGAAATTAGATTTATTTCATACAAAATAATTATGAAAAAAGTAATTTTGTGTAGTTTTGTTTCCTATTTTACTTTCCAGTTGTTGGTTGTTTCTCGGTATGTGATATTATCAATTTGGGTCTTTATGTATTGTCATTAAATGTCATTTTTTTCATGCCTTCATCCAGGTACACAGTGTGGCAGAAGAGTGTATTTCTTCAATTATAGCAAAATCAACATGTGCTGCACTTGCACTTCAATGACTGTCATACACTGACTGAGAGGTATATTATTTCATTGTTTGCTACTTCTGTGACTTCAGTAAGGAGTTATTCTGCTATTAGGAACATATGTCACTTTCATTCTTTGTTGTGATTTTAACCAACAGAGCACCACAACTAACTAAATCAGAAGTTTAACATGATGATGTTTCAAATAAGTTATTGCGTGAAATTTTATAAAACAAAATGAACAAAGTCCTAACATTTACTGTGTTTACACTGTATTTTGTTACTTAATTTTTTTTTGTCTTCTCACACTTACTTAGCAAATCGGGAAACAGGACACACACTTTCAAAACAAGGTCGTAGTTGGACGCAATGGTCCGTTGAACTGCTGCTATGTCCACGCTTATATTGTGATAGCTGGTAGCTTGTTTTATAAAGGCCCGTGCAAATGTTACGGTATTACAGCAAATGTAGCCAGGGAATTTAAAACAGTGCCAGCAGCTAACGAACTGTCAAAGAGTCAACAGTTTTTCGATGGTGCAAATACGTTTCTTGAACTGTAAACTGTTATCGTGAAAAATGAACAAACACAAACTGATTGAAATCCTAATAACAAATTGATTTAGAGCAGCGGGTGTAGAAGTATAACCTTCTGTAATCACTGCAGCATGACAACCGTCTTAATAAATCAACTGGTCCATCATGTTACATTAGTGTAATTGTACATAAACCCGCACTGCCATTTTTGATTATTAGCATATGTTGGGAGTTTTCAAATCCGACAAATAGATAAAAGGCAACAAATCAGATCCTTTAGTGAATAGCTAAACATTTCCTTCGCACTGCAAAAGTAAAATCAGCTCAGTCCATTCAGGGTTTTGTTCCTGACATCTCCAGATCAAATACACTAACTCATTTTGAAATCCCGCTTCGCTTCACTGTATTCTGTTCTTCAGTTCATCTGCATGTTCCAGAGTTGATATTTTTAAACTTATTTAGAACCCCGAGGTGAGGTGAAACTCTATAGACTATCACAGATGTCCCCTGCGCACTACAAGTGCGACCCTCGTTACGAAACAGCAACCTCAAGGGATTCATGTAACAACAAATGCATCAGCCATGAACCATGACAGTGAATTTGAATGATATGTTTAGATAAAATGTGTGGGCCGTACAGCACAGGGAATTGCATTTGAAATGTCTTAGGGGGCACTATGTAAAGTTATTTTCTTGAATGTAATTGTACTTGGCTTGTACTCCGGTCCCCAAAGACCTCAGTCCCCATGAGACTTCTTGGAAATAAAGGCCTGTATGCTGAAATAGCAATGGAAAAGACAGCTAGAGTATATAATGATTACATCATAGCATTTTCTGAAGCCTTTAACCCAAGGATTGTAATAAAAAAAAAAACGATCTGTAACACACAGATATTACATGTTCTGCACTATCTGTGTTTTGCAGCTCTCTGCTCTTCCTCAGCACATACAAACATACAACATATGCTATGTCTGAAAGGGATGATATGAAGTGGAGGGTGTGAATTGAGCACAGCAGCAGAAAAAAAAATGCATTAATACGCACTAAAGATGAAAGAGAAATGCTCAAATGCAAATACATTTAGAGCATTCTGTGATCTAGACGTGAATGTAATGTGATGGAGAGGGGTCATTTTTATTTAAAAAAAAAGGTGGAATTTAAAAATGCCGGTTTTAGCCCTTGCAACATGAAACAACAAATCCACAGGAGACACGATTATCAACATAAACTCCACCTTGTAATTCCAAACTATCCTTTTGCAAGCCTATGGCGCAGTCATTTTTTTATTTATTTTTTTAAATCTACTGTGCTCGCACTAGCCTCTCCTTTTCCCTATGCTGTCTTTTCCCTTCAAATTCAATAACCTCCCAGCTGTGTGTTTCTCCAGGGATTCCCCCAGCTCCCCTGGCCCACAGACAGACTGCAGAGTCTGTGGGGAACCTGACACAACATTCTAAACTCCACCGTGAAGCAAAGGTGTCAGTCTGTGGGCTGCATCTCTGCTGATCGAGGAGCCACGGAAATGTGACAGCTTTTTATTTCTTCACACTTCTGCTGCGGCGAAAAAAAACCAAACATGTGTTTAACATGTGTGGGCTGCAGTCATTGCACAAAAAAAAACCCAAGTATAGATTCTGTGGCCTATTTAGGCTTTGTTTATATGAGGGTGGACTACACAGAACCGCAGGCTTAGCTCGGACTGAGAATCCAAAGTATTATGGAAAGTGTGAGGAAAAGATGACAGTGACCCAGTTGGACCTACTTTGTGTAGATTGATAAAAGGAAACCAGAAGCCTTTTGATATAAAGGCTGCTCTTTGTTTAACGATTCATCCTTTGACTGTTATTACATGAAACTATGTTGGTGAATTATGAGCTTGCTGCTGAATTCTCAGAGGGCTTTTTCATTCTGTACTGAACATACTTTGCTTTTGTTTCAGTCTATATTTAGAGTCCTTCTCTTCTCCCAATATCACTAAGAGCCATGCAGCAGATCATTTGGATTTAGGAATATTGTTTCCTTCCTCACCCAAAATATCTCAATTAATAATCCAAAGAGAGAGGACACACTAACATACTTTAGGGAGGCTATATGTGTCTAGTGTGCTTGGAAAGCACTCAGGAGCCCTTGTAACCCCAGACAGTTCTTCACCTCTTATGGGGATAAAGCACTCAACCTGACCAACAAGGCATGTCACCCGGAAAAAAGCAGTTTGTTTCTCCTCCCACTAAATGCTGCTCAGGTGTGTGTGAAATACAGCTGCTGTTGTATATGGTGTCTGGACTTAGACGGATTTTTCCTCATTCTCAAGTGTATCAGTTTTATTTGGTAATGTGTACTATTACATAACTTACATTTTCACCCCTAAAGTGATTTAAAAATTAAATTAGTCCGACTATTTCACAGACTAATTTGCTGCAATGGGTCAGAGATAAAAATATCCCTCTTGATGCTAAAATAATGTTTAAAAATAAACAGCGCGTAATGAGCCACTTTATAATGCAATCTCATCATATGACCTGTTACTAGAAATGACAAAAAATAAAACAGTTTGTGTATTAATCTCACCGATAATGATAGACTGTGAGATTTAAAGTAATTACTTTCCTATGAATATTTGTTTTTCCAACATTTATTATGAACAGACACTTGCCTTGTAATTGCTGGAGGGACGTACTGTAGGTTGCAAATTGTTCCCCAGTGCATGCACTCCCACACACAAACACACTTTCCAGGCACTGCGCTGATGTTGTTACTTACTTGAGTATTGATTTACCATAACTGCAGATAGGGGTAATGTTTATATACTTTGCTTGGTTAATGTTGTGTGTGTGTGTGGTAATGGTGTCCTCGTTTTATGGCACTCTGAATTGTATTGTGACTTTTACTTACCCCGTTGATGCTTCAGTAATATTCACATAGTCAGCTCTGGCACTCATTGTTAAATGAATTGTCATTTTGGGAAATATACTAATTCGTGTTCTTGCTGAGAGTTAGATGAGATGATTGAAATCACTCTTAAACCTGTAGAATAAATGTGAAGCCAGCAGCAGGTTAGCTTAGCTTAGCATAAAGACTGGAAAAAGCTAGCCTGGCTTTGTGCAAAGGCTAAGAGATCTGCCTACCAGCACAACTAATTAACATCATATCTCCTTTGGTTAATCTGTACAAATGCACAATAAAATAAACAACATGTGGAGTCTCCGCTGGTTGCAACCTTACAGTGACGACAAGACTCCAATAAGTTCCTGGTTCTGTCCAATAAATAGTCCGACACATAACCCCTTCTGTCATTTTTACATTTGAGCTTTTCTACAGTACGGATTAAACAAATGAGATATAATGTGTTAATTGGTGAGCTTTAGAGGTGCTCGTAGGTGTATTTTCTTAACTTCAGACAGCTGTTTCCCCCTGTTTCCAGTTTTTATGTTGAGCTAAGCCAACCAGCTGCTGGCTCCATACTTAACTACAGAGACGATCTCGGTGCAGTATCAATCTTCTCATCTAACAAAATCTGCGAAATGCTTCAGTCTTTTTTTGAAGTGTGTTTTTTGGCAGTCAAATTTGTTTTTATATGTGGTATTGACCGACTGTTCAATCAAGTAAGATTAGATGAGCGCGAGAAGAGAATGCTTGCCAATAACTAAAAGCAAAATGATTTCCTGTTGTTATTTATTTGACTCATATTTTGCTTTACAAGTGGGAAGATATGGCTTCACAATATAGTATATGAAGCAATGTCTCAAAAACTGCCCTGTCACGCTGTCCGTCAACATCGTTTTGGCTTTGCTCTACCCAGGAGGAGATCAGCGGGTATTTGAATGAAAGGCATGGAGATTCCTTGCATGGATAAAACAATGACATATGAAGACAGAACAAACTTTTCTATTTCTCACATCCCCTTCCTCCCATCTTGCTTATCCTCCTTTTGTCCTACGGAAGGACATTTTTGTCCCATGGGGAAAACAATATTGACGCCAAGAGATGACTTATTGATTGAGAGGAGAGGACAGCGAGACATGTTGACATGCAGCAGATTACTCAAGGTACCGAGAAGCTCAAGTATTCATTCGTGCATGTGGCATGTATGAAGGAATATTAATCTCAGTCAGTACTGATGTATCTACTGAGGTTTCTACAACATGTCAAGCCAGACAAACCCGTGTACTGAGGGAAGAGGAAGAGGATGTGGGCGTTTGTCTCCTCTGCAGGCCACATGAGCTTTGCTGCTCGCTACATATCTTAACATGTTGGGATATTGATGCAACACTGCTTTGTTCTAAGGCCTTACGATACATACGGGGAGATAATGAGATTGCGTTGTGTCCTGATTGAATGGGATGATGACATCGAGATGAAATAGCTCTGGTCTTTCCACGGCTGCTGTGCTTATTTGACCTGCATTGATTTGAGCTGATTGAATTATTGGAAAAGAAGCGCACAGCAGCTCAGTTCCAAACTGCCTTATATTTAGATTTGCACTGATCTGTTTGCTTTCATTCCCAAATGATGCTCAAGAAATCGGACTCAAGCTCGGCAGAGTTGGTCAATGTCACGGAGAAAAACAAAAAGAGTCTAAATGTCTAAGCGGAGACATGCTTTGTGGAAGATGGCAACGATCATAGCGACATAAAGAGCAAATAGATTCCCACCGGCAATTATGCAAATGTGGAAGTGAAATGTGAGTCTGCGCCCAGCGTGATGCGACGAGAGCGGAATTCACCAACATTTTGCTCTGTCGCTGCTGCTAACATTAGCATTAGCATTGTTCACACATCCCCTCATCTTAGGCCGCTTCCACACCCCTCCCCCTCACTCCCTACCCCCACCACGTCTCCATCCTCCCTCCCTCCTCCTCCTCCTCCTCCTCCTCCCTCCCTCCCTCCCTCCCTGCGTCCTCTCTTTCCTGTTCTCGATGCGGTGTTGCTATAGGAACGGAGAAATGTGGGAATACCTTCCGTCCTTCAGAGCGCAGGGGAGAGAGAAGGGGAGAGGATGGGAGACAGATAGAGAGGGAAGGGGTAGACAGGAGAAGAGACAAGAGGAGAGGAGGGAAGGGAAGGAAGTGTGGAAAAGACTGTTAATTAAAAGACGGAGGGCGAGTGGCTGTGACTCACTGCCTGAATGGACACCATTGCCTGTCACTTAGCCCCTGACTCTGAGCATTTGTCCCCCTCCTCCACCGCTCACTCCCTAAAAGCTACCCTCCCATTGATATTCAGTCTCTGTGATGGAGAAGACGCCGCTGTCCTCTGACTGGAGGGGTGGGGGTGGGTTTGACTGCGATGGCGCGGTGTCACACAGCCACGGCGTCGCTTCACGCTGGGCCCTGCGCACGCCATTTGTTTGACGATCCATGTGTTCTGGATGTCTCCATTTGTAGTGAGGCTGCAGTTTCCATGACAACGCCCGGACTGAAATAGCACCCCCGGTTTCCTCCCTCTCTCCCTCTCTCGCTCGCCCTCTCCTCCGCTCACAATACACTAATAACTGTTCATTCCCGAGTCTTATAGGCCTCCTTCTATCGGTCTGAGGTGTCCCATCCTGCTCATCTCCATTCATCATGTGGATTGTAGTACATGGACCCTCGCGCACACACACACATACATGAGCGCACACTTGCACAAGCATCGCTTCTCCTCCCACCTCTTATCTCCCATTTTCAGTCTCTCGGTCGCCCTGCAACAGATTCTGTCAACATGCATCAACCTCTGTGTTGCCATGACAACAGTCTTGAAAATCACTGCAATTATTTCAACAAAGACAAAAAAAAACAACCACTACAGTCACTTGGGGGAGAGGGAGGAAAAAAAGGATGGCGTGTGTGTGTGTGTGTGTGTTTTATGTTTGTCTCACTGAAAAAAAGAGATGCAGAGATGCAGATTTGTGAGTCTGTGCATGCGTGTTTATTGACCCTTCAATGAACTGGTGGGTATCAACTGTAGCACGAATGTGCATACAGTATGATGGTGTGTGTGTGTGTGTGTGTGTGTGTGTGAACAGTCTATGTGTGTATCTTGGCCTCGTACGTCTTTCTTTTCCTCCACTCACTCTTGAGTGTTTGTTCTGGAGATCAGTGTAGGTAGACTCACTGACCCATTTGTACACGCGTATGGTTTTATAAAGCCACCTGTACCAGCTACAGTACCACACGTGTTTGTTGTGTGTTGTGTGTTTGTGTGTGTGTGTGTGTGTGTGCTATAGACAGTGAGAGCATTACTATGCAAACAGATGGGCCGAGAGAGATCTGCACGGTGGTGGAAAGTTAAGATCTCCCAAAGTACTATACTTTGACGTACTTGTACTTTGCATGGTTATTTCCACTTTATGCTACTCTTAAAAGGCTACTTTTATTCATACTGTACACCAGGGGTCGCCAATAGGCGGACCGCGGTCCGGATCCGGACCCGGACGTGTAACTGATGGATAATTGAGAATTATACATTTTAGCGGAAGCGCTTCTATTTTAACCTGCACAGCTTTTCCAGCCTTTACGGCACTCGTTCAGCAGTCCAGGAAATACACCGACCAATCACATACGCTGTAAATCATCTCACGTGACGCTACTTAGCCAATCAACTATCTGTATTCTGAAACGCATCGTGAGCCGAGTGAGATTTGGACACGGACCCGGGAGACGGAGAGAGAGCAGTGGGAAAAGTAAGTCAGAGAATTTTACATGGCGTGCTCTAAAAAGATACGTGGACCACGAAAACAGAGCTTTTAACAAAGAATGGACAAACTCTTATTTGTTCATTCTTCCTGCTGGCGCTACTAAACGACTCGTATGTTCAGATACCGCGGCCATTATTAAATGCGCCGATGTGAAACGCCACCACGAGACCAAACACTCCAGTCTGAACTGAGGGCAAGATGTTGAGATGTGTAGAGATTGTTTATTATAAAGTTCACTGAGACCGTTATGATGTGAAATGGATTTAACAAAGAGAAGAAAATAGTTCACTCCAGCCACACTTTCCTTTTTTCCTTTTCATTCATTTTTCAAAAGTCAAGCAATTTCTTTTAAGATGCAAGTTTTTCAAAAATTCATTTGTGTATTTTATTTTTAGATGGAGCCCTTATTTTACTTGAAATGAGAGAACATTTATTTTTGTATTTCTATGTATTATTTATAATCCATCCAGTTACATTTTAATGTAACTATACTAGTTACATATTACATATGTAACTGTACAGTGTACACTATAGTGATGTTCTTTTTTTTTTGTTATTGTAAACAAATTCCAAAAAAAAGACCAAACATTTTGACTGTCTGCTCCATGTCCATAGGTTCCTAGCAGAGATGTGCATCTTTGAAAACGGGTATTCTTTTAAAAGGCTGAATGATTTCCTTAAACAGCTGGGCATTGCAGTGTTTACCCGACAGTAACCAAACAGGAACAAATAATCGATCTATTTTTACAGCAACAGGACACGTGTGTGGTAATGACTCAAAACAAATACAATGCTCATGTTTGTTGTGTTAAAGACACACGTCATGCAGTCCAGTGGTTTGGTTTAATCATGTGTATTTAATAGTTTGTGGATGACGATGGCACCGAGGAACAAGCTATATCTGGCAAAGGGGGATTTGTTGACAATAACAAAAACTGTAATTGTAATTATACAATTTGGATTTACATTCTGGTATTGTTACTTTAACTTTAGTAAAAGTGAATACGTGCATGCATGTGAGACCATGTGTGTGCTCTTTTACTTCAAATCAATGTCATTTTAGTCTTAATTTAATGCTTCGAACATCCATGTTACCCCTGTGAATATTGTACTGTGTATCACTTAGTGCAATAGATCCTATCTTACACTTATCAAATAAGATGTCTACGCTGTATGGCTCTACATCTTCACACTCACTAATCCCATTGTATCCCATAAAGCTGCTTTGATACTAACAGATACTTACATGTGTGTCGAGTCAGGGAAAACACTCCAGGCCCTGTAATTTTGGGGCCAAACCCACGGCGGGTGACATTGCACGTTATAATGAGTGTTTGTGGCCCAGGGCCGGTGTGGAAGTGTGTATGTGTGTGCGTATGCTCCAGAAGTACAATTTAAGAAGCCAGGTGGGCACGTCTTAACTTCACCCATATCTTTGTCATATTGTTACTCTAAAGCTAAAGTGTCCTTAAGAATATGGGGCTTTAAAGTGGAGTTATCCACATTGAAGAGCCAAATATGTATCCTTAAGTTCAAAAGATGACTCAAATATGTCTGCCGAGGGGGGGGGGGGGGGGGGGGGGGGGGTTGTCATGTCACTGCACAGCGGGGAATTGGCAGAGACAGTGATTTGGACTTCAGTCGACGATGAAGTAGATTGGGATCAGAAATCCTTGGGGAGGGAGAGAGAGAGAGAGGGAGAGAAGGAGAGACGAGGTCAGGTAGCAGGGCTATAAAAGCACTCCTTCCTTTACTGGAACATGCACTTAATGTCAATCCGGGTATGACTGGAGATTTGGGATGCAGAGCAGTCCTCCTCTGTCTGTAACTTGTTTGATTGAAACAGCAACATGTGTGAGCAACTGTGCTGAGGTAAGTGCATGTGTTCATCTATATGATCGGTTGAATCTCTTTTGACAAGGCATTTTGCTGTACATGAACTCTGCTGTCCATCCATCTTAAGGACTGTTCAAATCGAGTTGACATAAATACTGCTACAGCGTTGTAGCATGTGGTGGGAAAAAGGAGGAGCAAACATACATATTTAATATGTTATATGACTGGTCTAAAAAGACACATTTTACACAACAATTGCCTGACTAAAATATAACACAAGTGGAACTTGTAACTTTTACACTGAAACTTTTAAGACGTTTTTTTCTCGCTCCTGTAGGGAACTCTGGGAAGGAGGTAGAGATCGACAAGCGAAAAAGATGTGGAAGTTCCAGGAAAGTTTGGGCTGTTTATTCCTCCTCTGTTGCATCTGCTTGACTGAGTGCCGGATGCTGAAGTTTGTCGTAGCTGTAAGTGTGTCCAGTTTCATTTCCTCTCTGTGTGCATGATTAACAACGATGGCATTTCATGTTAAGCTTTCTTACAACATTTTGACATCATCGAGCCACACATGGTCTTTTCCTAGATCACATACGACTGCACTTTGTCTCTGATTACACTGTGTTTTCTGCTCAGTGAACATTATTATATTTACACATTTTCTTGCCGAAGGATTATTTTTAGCCTAAAGTCAACAGCGTGAGGCATCTCTCACCCAGACACTACTGCGTCGTTCGGAAACTTCTTTGCATATCTTTCTTTTACAGCACAGCTCAGTGAACAATTGAAGGATTTCGGTGAAAATCCATATTACATCAGTGTGTTTGTCATTTGTGTATATACACACACACACAGCAGACATACTGTAGCTTGACAGTTACTATTTATTATTCAGTTACTAAAGCCAATGTAAGGATTAGGTTCACTACATGCAGTGTAGTTGTTAAATTGTATTGTTGATTGTCTCATTAATCTGTTTATTATAATTTCTTTATGTAAATGTGTAATTTTTTTAATATTTTTTTGTTTAAATGTGTTTTAATGGTCTATATTATTATTATTAAAATGATCATTTTAATTTGTGTCAAGTTTAGTTTAGGTTAGTTCTGTTCATGTCCAACCTTAGGAAGGTGTTTTGCATCAAAACGACAATGAGTCGTTGAACATAACATTTACCTCTAAAAGCAAACCACAGCTTTGCTGACTTGACTTTGTGGTTTTTACATCCAAAATGTTTGTGATGTTCACGTCACAGTGGTGCTACCGAGAGTGACTCAGATGTAATCCATAATCCAGTTTAATCAACCTGTGTGTCATGTCGCTGCCCAGAAAGTGAGTCGTCAGGTTAATGATACTAACGGAGCAGCTCCGGCATTTGTGTCATCAGAATGACTCTTCTGTGTCTCAAATCCAGGCTGAACTGTCCAAGATCACAGTCCTGACTTCTGTCTCAGGGTTGATTTTTTTTTTTCCTTAAGTACGCAGTGAACGCTACGCTGGCACAGCAGCGTGGCGTCTGAATCTATGTGACATTATCTGTTATGACTTTTAAGGTGTTCCGACACGGCGATCGATCGCCTATTGAGTCGTATCCCAGTGATCCTCATGGGGAGAAAGTGTGGGCTCAAGGCTTCGGACAGCTGACTGAGGTACTGGGTGTTACGCTGTGTGTGTGTGTGTGTGTGTGTGTGTATTTGTGTGTATGTGTGTGTGTGTCACCGTTAACATTTTGTCAAGCAGGATTTGGCCAACAAACAACCAAATATGAAGAGCTTTTAGATGTATATAGTGTATCAAATTCATCAATCCATCACACACTAGCCATACAAGTCCAGAGTTTAAAATGCAACATGCAAATTAATCTTTATACATAATTTGACAAGAAAGTCACTTACAGAGTAAATACACCAAAGGCACACATTAGCTTTGGTGTCACAGTATGTTTCACTTGTGATCTGTATGACACAAAATCAGTCAAGTCTTAAAAATGAAAGAAATGCTTGTTGCAGATTTATAATTAAAGTCCTTCCTACTGTGACTTTGTTCTGGCCTGGAGGCCCTGTATAATGGGTGAAATGTGTTATTTTATGTAAATAAGTTGAATTTGACCTTAAATCAGCCAAATCTGTAGCGAAAGGTCAGATTCGACACAGATTAACAGTGCCGTCAATTTTCCTTTCAGCTGGGCATGAAACAACAGTTTGAGCTGGGCAGGTTTCTAAAGAGGCGTTATGGCAACTTTCTCAGTGAGGACTACAACAACAAAGAGGTAGGTGTATTTGTGTATGGAGACATGTATGTGTGTGTGTCTGTGTAATTCAGTTTTTTTCTGACGTACCCTGAGCCTGTGCGCTTCAGTGTCACCTAATGCTGTTGTTGCGCGTGCCCTCGGCCCAACATCTGAAATCATGTGCGAGCCACCGCCTGCACTAGCTCTTACAACACACACAGAGCTAATGAGCATGACTCATGTTGGTGATATCACTGCCATGGCCTTTATGTGCTGTAACATGTGGGGCACCATGTACACGACAGCTAGCAACACGCATGTTGGGCTGCATGTTTGACATACTGTCATTATTAAGATCAGATTTCTGTCTGTTTTCTTTACACACTGTCTTCTTTTTTTTCCTCTCTTTTCTCCCCCTCCATCCTTGCGTTCAGTCCTCTCTTCTCCATATCTTAAATAACACGCAACTATCACAAAAATAACAGCTCTTCTCAGTACCTGTCATTGGCGATTTGTCGCCCAAGTCTCCGTCAACTTGCACTGTACCTTTCCCTCGCGCTGCCATGTCTGTTTTAATTTGACAAAAAGGGGGTAAAAAAAAAGAAGCATTCTTGGCATCACAGGAACATCCAACCTTATCAGCGTGATTTACTGTGTGCAAAAACCTGACACGGGGTGACAGAGAGATATAGATGTGCGAAGGCTGTTGTCAGAAGAGATCACAGTAGGACGGATCTTTTTCCCCCTCCTTCTCTCATCCCTTTTGCATCTCCTCTGACTCCCCTCCTCCTCATGTTAAGGGAATACCTCGGTTGACTTGCAGTTAACTCATGATACACTGCTGCTTTGCTGGGTACAATTTATTTTTGCATCTTTACTGAATAAATATAGAAACAGAAGTATGTGCAGCTCCACGTCCCGAATGCAATCCTTCATGTCAGCCTGATTTTCCCATTTAGAAGAACACGGTTGGAATCAATGTCAGGCCTATAGTACCAACATATGGATGCATTTCAATGCCATGTTCCCTCCATGTTTCCAACAGTTATATGTGAGGAGCACTGACTACGACCGCACTCTGATGAGTACCGAGGCATGCCTCGCTGGGATGTTCCCCCCAATCAGACGCCCGCCTCCCATCATGCCCCAGTTACTGTGGAGGCCTATTCCAGTGCACACCGTCCCCAGGGCCCAGGACAAGGTGGGCTGCTGAGCCACATGAATATTTCCTTTCACATGGCAGCCACACTCTAAATAGAAACTTGTACAACTTAATCTGAGTCGCTCTCTGTGTCGCTTTGTGTCGCTGTCTGCATTCACCTCAGCTGTGAACCTGCCCTGCTGAAATGTACAACTGTTTTAAAGTGTGAAATGAACATATAATTGTGCCCAGAAGACTGCAGGACCTGCAGTGAATGTACATTATTTCAGCTGATGTTGTGCTGTTGTTTTTTCGTTTCAAGCTGTTACAGTCTCCGGGCAAAGACTGTCCAAGGTTCAGAGCTCTGATGACGGAGACCTTTGAGAGCGAGCAGTACCAGAGGTTCCTCAGGGCTCACCAGGTAAGACAAACCACAGAAGAAGACAGTCATCGAAATACACACTGTAACTCATCCTCAGTGTCTGTTCTATGACGTTCTACTCACAGCTCGGTTTGTGGTAAACATCACTTTTCCATGATTCATGTGCCTGTTAACCACTAAAAACTTGTTTGCTAGTCTGTTGTCTTTTTAATCATCAGAATCGTATCATCAGAACGGCTGTGAATAATACTTTACCTCACCTCAGAGGCTTCTTTTCTGCTTATCCGTGCCTTGACTTGTAAATTAACAAACGCTGTGAAATGCACATTTGTGTAAGTAAGTGACACATATAGTTCACAGTTGCTGGCGCCAACGTTATCAGCACCTCCCGTGGACGTGACAGTTATGCTGCAGACATCATGTCCTCGCAGTGATTTTCTCAGGCACGGTGACTCCAGTGCCTCGAAGAAAGCTGCACAGTGCAATCTCTCTCACATTCTCAGAGACGCTAATTAACGCTTGGATTGAATTAGATTAAGAATTACAATGAAAGGGTTTAATTAAACAGAGTCCCATGTGCTGCCTATTAAGGTGGTGTTTGAGATCAACACGGGGCCTCCTGCATTGAATTTTCACACCCTCTGCTGGAGGCACAGTACCTGCAAGTTGGATGCAGTAACCAAAATGGTGCCATTTGTCACTGTGTTGTCTGACCGAAGGTTGAAGTGAACAACACTGAATCAATAAACAATACAAATCCATTCAATTAACCAGCTAATGTCTGCAATGCTGTAGTTATTTACAGTGCATCTGCAAAAACATCACTCATACAAATGGTAATTTAACTGTTTTTCTTCAAACATTGAATGATGAGTTGAGGGTTGTGATTAGTGCTGTACATTGGTGCAATTTCAAGATACTTATACTGAACTTGAGTATTTTCATTTTATGATACTTTAAACTTAAACCCCACATTATTTCAGTGGGGAATATTGTACATTTTAGTCCACTATCTCGGTTAGCATGTGCTCTTTAGGCGATCCGTGGGGATAATTGCCATTTGCAAATTAATTGAGTTTAAATGAGGATTTTTTCCCCCTATATTTTACAGCTGGTTACTATTAAGATTTGACATCACAAAATCACATGACAAGTGTATACAATACAATGTAGTGTTAAAGATGAGTGGGTTCCTGCCTTTTTGACTTCATGACCCCTTCCAAAGAAGTATTGTCTAATTTGAGCTCCTTGTCAAATTTCAGATGTTCCCCTCTAAAACTTCTCGCAGCTTTTGATTACAATGACTTAAAGATGTGTCACATCATTTACAGAAAAGCAAAACTTGAACTCCATAATACGGATAACAAAAAATATCATTAATCCCCTCGTAACCAGCAGATTAATGTTGTTACCCTTTGAAGGCCCAGACCCGCAGGTCGGGAACAACTGGATTAAACTACCAAACTGTATAAAAAGTAGTTAAAACTGTGATTTTGACTGCTTGTCATGGAGTATTTGTAATGAATTGTTTTGATACTTTTACGTAAAGGATCTGAATATTTCATCCACCACTGGTTGAATGTAATGTTCTCTCCTTTTCTGCACATTGCAGTACTTTGTGGAGGGACTTTCCAACCACACTGGCTACCCCGTCTCCAAACTGGTTGGCAAAAGAATATGGAGGGTCTACGACACTCTTACCTGTCAGGTATCCTTGATGTTTCACACATAGACACAATCATACTCTCTGTGTTCTGCAGTTTACGAATGCTTCAATTACTCATCAAAACGCCAGCAGTGAGAGTCAAACAGAAAGAGGGGAAAGAGAAGGGATCGGTTTTCTTTAACACTGCAGAGAGATGGAGAGGGGGCTGGAGCGTGGGGGAAATCATTTTTATACATACAGTAAGACATGAATAGGACAACATATTGAAATTATAATTAAAGTGTTATGAGATGGGTGGATTCTAGGCTGAATACGCTCATTCACACTTGCAAAATGAGCATCTGTTATCTTCAGACCGGCTCTAAAAATAGCCGGGATGATAGAAACGATGAAACGCAGCCATTTGAAACCCTTTTGTTGGCATTCATGTGTTGTGTAATGTGATTATTAGCGTGATGTATGGTAGTGAATGTTACTTTCTTGTGCAGCGGATCCATAACTTGACTCTCCCACGCTGGGCCACCCAAGATGTTCTGGACACCCTGAAGAGAATTGCATCGTTTGAGATCATGTACAGCATTCTCAGTCACAAGCGCAAAGAGAAGGCCAGGCTCTCGGGAGGTGAGGATTCTCATCCGAGGCAATTCACATAAAGCAATGTTATCAGAGTGAAAAAAAATCTCAGTGTATCTAATGTTGTGACTGCTGGCAGAGGCTTTGTTTATGCCTCAGACAGTGCTGGGCCGGGCCTCCCCAAAAGCACATTAGCACATATGAGCTGATGGGACAAAGATGTTTACAGCGCTAAGACATGAGGCTCCGTAAGGTCAAAACGATTGTGTTGGTGGGAACATTTTTTTGCACTGTTGACACTTATGTGTTAATTTAACCAGGGGTGCTGCTGAATGCCATTCTGAGGAATTTCTCCAGGGCTGTAGAGCAAGGGAGCACGCTCAAATTCATTATGTACTCAGCTGTAAGTTCAACGTTTGGGCACAAACGCACATTCCTAATCTATCGTGCAAACCGCCGTTTCACCTAACGTATCTCCTCCCTTCCTTGATGTTTCTCGTTCCAGCATGACTCTACTCTCATCACCCTCCAGGCGGCTCTGGACGTGTACAACGGCCTTCTTCCTCCTTATGCTGCCTGTCAACTCTTTGAGTTCTACCAGGAGTATGATGGGTAATGACGCCCTGCCTGCCCTTTGCATATTTCATTTCACTATCTAGGTCAGATGGCCAGCCATATTTTGAGCAATCGCATGCGACTGTTTAGCCGCACCAAACCATTTAAGTATATTACTGTTTTCGCTTTTCAATTCGATAAAAGTATGGGAGCCATCCAGGACTGCAATGGCCAAATTAGCACATGACAAACATAATTTACATAACCTCCTACTTGACCTCAATGCAGCCTTTGAAACCATCCTCCTCTCCCTTCTTGAGTCCTCCCTCCATATCACTGGCACAGCCCTCTCCAATCATACCTCTCCGACCACCAACAGCTCTTTAGTATCAATACATTCAACTCCAGTCTCTCAAGGTGTCCCCCAAGGTTTGGTACTCGGTCCCCTCCTCTTCATCCTCTACAGGACTGTCTCAGAAAATTAGAATATTGTGATAATCCCCATACGTGTGATTTAGTTTACTGAACCAAGCTGAGTGTTTTTCAAGGCTCAGGAAACCCTTGCAGGTGTTTCGAGTTAATTAGACGATTCAAGTGATTAGTTGAATACCCTACTAGTATACTTTTTCATGATATTCTAATATTTAGAGATAGGATATTTGAGTTTTCTTAAGCTGTAAGCCATAATCAGCAATATTAAAAGAATAAAAGGCTTGCAATATTTCAGTTGATTTGTAATGAATCCAGAATGCATGACATTTTTGTTTTTTTAATTGCATTACACAAAATAAAGAACTTTATCACAATATTCAAATTTTCTGAGACAGTCCTGTACATGCTCACCCTTGGTAACACAATACGCCACCGTGGTCTTCATTTCCACTGCTATGCTGACGACACCCAGCTCTACATCTCCACCAAATCCATCACCCCCACCACCATCACCAACTGCCTCACAGATATAAAGACCTGGATGCAAGCCAACTTTCTCAAAATCAACAGCGGCGAATCTAAAATCCTCATCATCGGTCCCAAACCACGAAACAAATTCCACCACAACAAATTCCACCACAACCTTTTTGATCAAACCCTCTCCTTCGAAGGCCACGTCCATCACATCACAAAAACGGCTTTCTTTCATCTAAAAGACATTGCCCGTCTATGCCCCTCTCTTCTCCTCCTCGTCCACGATCTTCATCACCTCTCGACTGGACTACTGCAACAGCGCCCTGTACGGCACATCCACCGAAATCATCAACAAACTACAAATACATCCAAAACTCAGCTGCCCGTCTGCTTTCCCGCTCCCGCACCAGAGATTACATCACCCCAGTCCTTCAAAACCTCCACTGCTCCCCATACAGCAAAGAATAGTTAAAGATTCTCCTCATTACAAAGCCCTTCACAACCTCGCCCCTTCATACCTTTCGGACCTCCTGCACCGACACACTCACACCCGCAACCACAGATCCACCGACGCCAACCTCCTTACCCCTCCTTGGTTTCTTACTGTTGTAATATCATCTCTCTGCCTTGTTTGCATTGTTGTTGATTTTATTGTTTCTGTTTTTAGAATGCAAAGTGCTTTTGAGTACCCTTTAAAGCGCTATACACATAAACACTTACCACAAGTGTGTGTCATCTCGCTGTGTTTTCCCCCCCAGTTCCTATTCTCTGGAGCTGTATTACCGCAATGACTCCCGGCGCGACCCTTACCCCAACCCCGTGGCAGGATGCAACGGGTTGAACCCCTGCCCTTTGTCCATGTTCTCTGAGCTGGTGCGGGACGTGGTGGCAGAGAACTGGGAGGCCGAGTGTGGGTTCAGGACCAGATTGTCAAGCACAGGTGAAGAAGTACAATTGTATATATTCTCATGACTTCTATTTCAACAAATATTTTTGGCCTTGTTAATGCATCACTGCAATACGTTTATTCCTGTGTTTACTTTAGGGACCAGCCAAGGGGATTTTCAGCACCAAACTGTCTGATTTAAAAATATCATGTTTTTTGGAAATCTTCCAAATGTTCCATATTCACGTTCACCTAAACAGGATTGTTGTCTCCCACAGGTGTCATAACAGCTCTTGCAGTGGCTGTCGGTCTCCTGGCAGTGGCGCTGTTGTTCAGTATAGGAGTGGCAATCCACAGGAGGAGAGCGCACTACTCCAGGGGGGTGTAGTGCAGACGACTGCCACGCATGTGCCAAAAATACAGAGAGGTGCTTCTCTAATAATCATGTGCCATGTATTTCAAAAGTGTAGATCCTGATTGGGTGTGTGGAAGGTTTGTGAGCTTTTATGAATAATGTTTGTATGACAAAAAGAATACGCATCAAAAATGACACATTCAAAATAAACAATTATTTATAGAAGGCATTTTTTTTTATTAGATTCACCCTTGACAGCGTGTACTCATTCACTGTTTGGCTCATATCATTTCACATTCTTTGCTGTTGGTTGTCTCACACCTTATCTGGATCTGTGGCCACTGTGGGATGACAGGACAGATGATAAGAGTTAGATTTTGTTGAAATAAGCCCAAATTGAATGGCAAGTATTGCTTTTTCATATCCACATTCAAACAATTCAATTCTGCTGCAGCTGTCATTGTGAACACAGTCAGCTTTCAGCTTTGAGTGTGTACCCCATAATCAAAACTAACCACGAACTAATCGTCTCCATTCCACCCAACAAAAGAAACTCATCTTGCAGTCATATTAGCAATCATCCCTCCCCTCCCATCTGCCTCCAACCTCTCATCCCCTCTGCTCTTACTTCGGACGTCCAGCTTGCACTCCACTTCGTCCGTTCCCAATTCATTGACAGCCTTGCAGGAGTATTTCCCTGCGTCGAAGGTGCCCGGCTTGCGAATGTTGAGGGTCAGCACTCCCTGGTAGTTCCGCATCAAGAACTTGGGATCCTCGCCGAGGATCATCCTGTTCTTCATCCAAACAATCTTAGGCTGAGACGTGAAAAAGTCAAATGAGTAAATAATCAGGTGCAAGAAATCTAATTTTTAGATAGAAGAATTTATTTTTATGCAGCATCGTTTGATATGAAAGGCAACTGTTTGCATACAAATCCCTTTTACAGGGCACTTCAGACTTTAATTTGCTTATGAGAACCGGCGCTGTCCGCCTCCTGTGACTCATGCTCCACAGGCTATTTTAACATGCATGTTTACCTTGGGGTAGCCTTTCACGGAGCAGCTGATGGCGGTGCTGTAACCGGCCACTACGGATCTGTCAACCAGGGGCTGAGTAAACTTGGGCACACAGTTTACCTCTTTCTCCTTGAAGGTGGTTTTTTTGTGCTCCAGGTCTATGGAGAAGGGAGGGAGGGCAGGCAAACGTGGTCAACCCCCATAAATCATAGCTGGCATGGCACATTTTACTTGACACCTCCAATGATGGTATTAAATGCAATTCACACTACAAACACATACTGCACTGTACACGCACAGACACACACACACCTGTCTTGGCAATGACGGCCGTGTTCTTGCTTACGCGCGCCTCCTCGCTCAGGCCGCAGAGGTTTTCACTGAAGACGCGGAACATGTATTCATTGCCCATGATCAGCTCTGAAGCTGTGCAGTTTGGCCGTCTGTTGTGCTCGTAAACAGTGAACCATTCCTGAAAAGAGAGAAAAAAGGTGAACCACAAATTGAGCATGTAGAATAAACCAAGTGTCAAACACTGGCTTGAGGTAATCTCAGCATTATAGTTGAGCTGCAGGCCCTGAAAGCAGGTGACTATAGTTTTGATCCACTTTAAGTTTGAAACGCTACCACCGCTTCCTCTCTCACCTTAGTCTTCATGTCTGCCTTCTGGATGGTGTATCCAGAAATATCACAGTTGCCATCATCCTTGGGGGCTTGCCACTCCATAGCGGCATTGAAGCCCCAGACGTCTGTCACCTTCACGTTCTGGGGAGGTCCAGGTATATCTGGATGGAATAAATGTCGGATGTTAATTTCATTTCAGTTGTGATGAATTTCAGATCGTCCGAGAGGAGTGTTTTTCTTCAAATAGATTTTTTTTCTTAAATGAATAGTTCTCGCTGTAATGCGGACACGGAGAGATAAAGTAGAAACGGTCGTCCACAGTTGCAGAGACCTGACAACCTTACCCACAATCCTGAGGACAAAGCTGGCTCTGTCCTCCATGTTCTCAATCTTCAGCACCAGCTCATACGTTCCAGAGTGGTCTCTCTCTGCTTCGCGGATGAAGAGGATGGTGTCCACATTTGAGGTGCGGACGCTGACCGCCGTGGGGTCGATGGGTTTACCATCTTTGAACCAGGTTGCGACGGGACGTGGCTTACCCTATAAGACACAAAAGCGACCCATTATTCAGGATGAAAAGGATTTCCTCGTAATTATTTTTTGGATGTGATGTGTACACTTTGAAGAGGGATATGGTAATATATTAGCTGACAAAATACGGCACATAGCCACTGTGTATGTTATAAGCTACTGATTTACAGGAAAATGAGAATCTGCTTTTTTTAAAGAGTTTCTCTCTAAAGTAAGCTGGGTCATAAAAAGGTCAAATAGTATTGTTGAAAAAAATGTAATTGGGCTTTACTCATAAAAAATGTATGCCCCCAATTTAGCATTGAACTCCTATAACACTGACTAACGGTGGACATTAAAAAAGAATATCAAAATCGATGCAGTGGAACCAGAGATGTCATTTCTTCAATGCAGCTCCCTCTGCAGCCACAAAAGGCTGTATAAAATAGGATCTGCAGTAACACCTGTACACAGCCCCCCTTTAAAGGTAAATAGCCATAAATGCCTATATTTGTTTAAGTATATCTCACTTGTATTTATTCTCATATGGTATATTTTAGTACATCGTAACACAGCTTCACATGCAAAATATGAAACATTAGGTTTGTTTCTAACCTGGAAGGGGATGGTCAGGTTGATCTTTGAGCCTACTTTCCTGATGTACTTTGTCCTCAGGTCGCGAGGAAGGCGGATCTTAGGATACTCTAAAGCATGACAAGAAATTGTAGTGTGAAGCATTTGCCTATACAAACCACAGCAAGCTCTAAAAATGCTGTAACTCAACATGAGGTGCTCTTTGACTCGTATCTATTCACAACTCATCCTGACTGACTCACCCACGATCTCACGGATGGTGACGGGCTGTGCCAGCAGAGCTGGAGGACTGCGTCCAGCGATGTTTACTGCCACCACCCTAAAGTCGATCTTCTCTCCCACGGGGAGGCCACGCACCACATATCCCTGCCTTTCACAAAGTTCCTGGTTTGCCACCACCCACTCAGTGTCTGAAATAAAAGAGAATTACATGCAGTAAATCACAGTGAGTGGGATTTCAATCGTGTTGCTTGTTAGGCTTTTGTTCTCTTTATTACACATTGTGAGAGCATTATGGACATAAACCTGTGCCGTTTTGAAAAATAAATTCAGCTATCACACACATACCCTTAAGTTATAATTTAATTCAAGAATGTTGCTAAATTGTCAGTGAATGCTCAGACTTTTCTAAACAGAACTATTAGTTTCATCACCTCCGTCTTTGCAGTATTCAATAATGTAGCCATCCATGCCTCCAGCTCCGATCTTCTCTGGGGCGAGCCACTTCAGAGTGCACGTGCTGTCTGTCACATCATGCACTGACAGACGTATCGGCTCGCTAGTCGGGGCTGAGGGTGACAGGAAGAGAGAAACCAAGAGAATCAGCGGGGTGACAGAAGATGAGGACCCCCCGCACAGAGGGAGGAAGCGAAGGAAGACTCAGCGAAGACGGCTGCGATACGTACCAATCGGCATGAAGGGTTTGGAGGTGAGACTTGGCGGAGACATGCCAATGCTGTTGATAGCAAACACCCTCATCTCATACATAACACCTTCAATCATCCTCTTAGCCTCATATGAAGTCGATTCATACACATCAAAGTTGAGCTTTGTCCATCTTGAGGAGCCCTTCTTCTTCCTCTCCATGAGATAACCTGATGGGAGAGAAAAACAGAAAGATAATTTAAGACACCCAGAAACCCTATAGCGCATTAGATATGAAAAGGTTCAGACAAAATGTATCCTTTACCCTTGAGTGGTGCACCGCCATCAAATACAGGGACGTCCCAAACCATGCTGGCGCAGTCCTCTCCCACCGCCAGGCATTTCACATTCTCAGGTGGGTCAGGCACATCTAAAATAAGATGACAGTTAGTTTTAACGCACATTAGAGAGGTTTAAAATACATATCAATAATTTGAAACTGGTGAACTGTAAACCACATGGCGGCACATCAGTTACTACCGGTTGCCATTCTACTATAAGCTCTTCACTTACCCACAATCTTCACAAACAGCATAGCCTTGTCCTCCCCCACAGGGTTGGTAACACAGATCGTGTAGTTGCCCTCATCTTCCCTCTCTGCCCCCTCTATGACGAAGCAGCTCAGGTCTTTCCTGGCCTCCACCTTTACGCGCCCTTCGGTGGCTGTAATTTGCTAACAAAAGGGAAAGTTGCAGAGTCTAAGTGCCCCGGGTAACTTTGTACCAGTCATTCAAATCGGCACAGTACATCTGATGTGCTAAAGGTGCAATATGCAATTTTTTCTTGAGGAAGCAACATCTGGGTGAAGCAGAGCTAACTAAACAAGTCAGGAGTGATTAAGAGCGACATTTTAACTTCCCAAAATTTGGGTTGCTTGTCACTAAAGTCTGTATAACAGTTCTCTTTCGTCAGGGTTGTGCAAAGACTCTCTGGGGTGGAGGTGTGAAAATTAAACAAAGGTTAGAAGCAGGGTTCACCCTAAAAGCCACGCAGAGCGGCACATGGCGAAAACAGAGAGGCTTCGGGGGAAATCACAAAAGGACATTCATGAGACATTTGAGTTGACCAGAGGGAGACTCTGGCAGCACTTTAGCTTACCAGTGGTCACCAAAACATTATCGTGATGTGAAACAGTTGTCCCACTAGGACACAGACATATCCTGTTTTCAAAAAGGGTATTTTGGCACTCTGACCGAACACATCAGGGGCAGTCTCTTTTGCACCCCTCTGCCCCCTAACTGCCTGTGGGCACAAACATTCCCATTGGTTGGGCCATATCTCAACAGAACAGCAGTTTTGTTTTCTGGTGAAGTGGCATTTAACTGAAGCCGAGTGACACAGATACAGAGGGAGAGGAGATAAAGAGCACAGCATAATAATTAGAAACAGGCCACGCTGCACAAACAGGTTAGTCTGACCTTCCAACATCATGGACGTGAAAAAGCAAGTGGTCATTTTGGAAACATCATTTCTTTCCTGTCATATTGAAGCTAAGTTATGCCTTCCAGATGACTCGTCTCTGGTAAATGCACCCACTCATGACAAGTTATACAAACCGAAATGAACATTCATTTAGTGATGACCCCTTTACTTGTCACATACTTACTTGATCTCCTTTCGTCCACACAACGGTGGGTGCTGGCTCTCCTGAGATCTCCACATCCAGGCGGAGCTTGTTGCCTGCCACCACAATGATGGTGTTTTGTGAGACCATGTTTCCGGTGGTGTCCAGGTGGATCTTTGGAGGATCTGGTTGATGTACAACATACAAAGTAAGAGTGCATGAGGAACTGGTTTTGAGATATGACGATTAAAAGAGATTTTAAATATTTGTGAAGTGAGGTAATGCAAGGCTACCTACCTTGTCTTGGCACGTACTCAATCTTAATTTCTGTTTTGGGAATAAAAAAGGAGATGACAATATCATGTAGGCTGCTGATGATTAATGCATCCATGATAGCACCTTTGTAATCATTTTTTCTTTCTCACCCAAGAAGTTGAGTTTGGCAGAAATTGACAGAGCGTATCCGTCAGGAACAAATGAGTAGTCTCCAGCATCTTCTGGCTTCACATTATCAATAACCAGACGATGGAACCTGAAACAAGCAACACAGAAGATATTGCGCGAGGAAAAAATGACATACAGGCAAAAAATGCAAGATGTGTTTGAGCCTTAGTTATGACAAATATCCTAAACATGCACTTGAATATATCCTTATGTCCTTGTACCTTCCAATGTGAGACATTTTGATGCGTTCGGTTGGCAAGACCTCCACTCCGTCTTTGAACCACTTTCCTGTGACCTTATCGTCAGACACCTCACACTTAAACAAAGCCTGGTCTGTTGCCTTGACTGTCAGGTCGGCAATGTCCTGCAACACCTCCAGTTGTTTTTCTGAATAAGACATTGGAAACCACAAGAGAACAGTTCAGGCTGCAGAGAGGAGAGTATGCAGGTAGGGGGAAGGAGGGAGAATAAGGGCCATGATTGCAACATCTTGACACCCACTGCCATGAGTTGGTAGTTTGTTTGTAAAGAGAGGCTTTAAGACCTTGGGCCAGCAGTTAAATGCAGCTGCATCCTCAGCACTGCATTTAAATGACAGAAAACCCAGACTAAATATAGCAAGTCTATATAAAATAAAATCTGCTTTCAAAACATCCAGTGGTACCTTCCACCTCCAGCTCTCCTTTGGTGTGGCCCCCGTTTGTCCAAGCATGGTACATTCCGATGTCCTCCAGCCCAGCCTCCTGGATGATAAGCACGTGCTTAAATCCATCCCTCTTGATGCGATACTTGGAGTCTTTTTCTTTTTGAAGCTCTATATCCTCAAAGAACCTGGAAAATAATAAACAATGAGCACATCTCTTTGAAACAAGTCACTGCTAAATGTTTTTAATACTTAATGTCTGATGTAAATTTACAGGACGTGCTATGATGTTGCCACCGTTCAATGACTGCTAAAAAATGCTTTGGAAAATATTTATTTCCATATTGTTGTATTCATCAATGGGACATTTTTAAAAAGTCTGTGTTTATTCTGTCTATGTTTAATAAACAAAAGACAACGATGCAACTTGTACATAGAGAAGGCCAGCCCACACTGACAAAGAGCGCAGTCACGAGTACCATAACAGCAGGCTAAACATCAGTTACGAAGTGTTTTAGAGTTGGGGTGGATTCATGTATAGCCCATACAGTACTGTTGATGACATCCTCATAATCTAGAACTGAGTAAAAGAAAGATAGTCGTGCTCCCACAACATTACGGACGGAAACTGGGGAAACAGCAGGCCTTATTTCACCCCAAACTTGATTGAGCCATTATTGCTAAATTGTAGAAATACTAACCACATGACGTGGGCGCCCTCCTCCGACACCTCGATCTCAAACTCTACTCTCTCTCCAACAACCACATGATAGTCATCCATCAGCTTGGTAATGGTCACAGGGGGCTCTGGGAAGAGCAGAGAGGGACGTCATGATCCATGCATTCAGGAGGAACTCAATGCTATTGCCACGAGGTTTACAACCTCACATGAATTACGTCCTTTTTTTTATTGCTGATGAACTGTCAAAAAGAAAAGATGCTGCACCTTTGACAAAGACCTCGGTGAAACACTTGTCGTCTCCATACACACACTCATATGCAGCATCATCAGCCAGGGTCGTCCTGCCGATGGTGAGTGTTCTGACATTCCCGTTTGCCTCCATGATGTACCTTGAAAAGTGACAAATAGATTAACAGTATTCCTTTATCAAGCCAGTGATATATTTTAGCACAAATATCTTCAAATAATCATACTGAGAAAAAATAGTTTAGGTTTTATTTGAAATGTAGGCCTAACTTAAGGTGATGTTGCCTATTTTTTTTTGTTGTTGAAAGATTGACAGACCTATTTAATGTGTAGCCAAACTGGTGTGTTGGGCGGGTGAACCAAATGACTGACCAAATTACAGGACATATATACGCACAGGCATAGTCACGGGCAGCTGCTGGTGTCTGGGGTCCTACCACTTCCTGATTGGTGGTGAATGCCAATGTAAACACGTGCGACAGGTATGTTTATTGTTTGGTCTTGAAATTCCCAACTCACAGACTGCTTGAAGTACAATTTAAAGACTGTATTAACAGTTTGTAATTCGTAATCTATATTGCATACGTGAGGCATGCAGGTGTAGCTTTTCATTCTCCATGACAAGTGGTAAATATACTCACTGCGCGGACGAGGCTAGTGGTCCCCCGCCGACAATTTAATTGAGTTAATCTAGTTTTGGTTCTCCCTTTTATTTTTGTGTTCTATTCTATATTACACATTGTATAGTGTTTGGTATTTTGGTACGTTTGTGATTGGTATTTTGATGTTTTGGAGAATAAAGCAATCATTTCAGAGCCTTTTTTGCACACATGCGCACTGGTTGTCAGCTGCTTTTTTAGTGTATTAATGTTTTTTTTCATAACATATTTCCTATATTTGCTTCCCTTTTTTAAAACCTGAGCCAAAGCACTCCGCTTTAGGGTTTTCAAGAGTGTTAGCTGCTTGTGTCATTGTAGCTTCATTGCATCGTACCTCTTTGTAGTACTTTCTCTCTGTGTATTTGACTTTGCGGATCACATTCATCCAAACCTGTCCTTAATCCAATTGATGTCATGCTTGGGAACTGAACCGCCTATTATTGATAAGTGCTTGTGTAATAAAAGACAACCTATTGCCCCTAACCATGTGTCTTTATTTATTTTTGGGCTTGACTTCATTGACATACACTCAAAGATGGCACTCATGCATTAGTGTTGTGTTGTTTTCTCACATCCAGACCTTCAACCGTAGAAATGTGGGGGTGTATCTGCATTGGTGTACATAAGGCATACGATGTCCTGGCAGTGAGACTTGCTTAATTTAAAGGGCCAGCGCGTAGGATTTAGGGGAATATTTTGGCAGAAATGGAATGTAATATCCATTATATTCCCATTAGTGTATAATCCCCTGAAACTAACAATGGTTGTGATTTTGTTAGCTTATGAGCCTTTCATATCTACATAGGGAGCGTGTCGTCTTCTTGGAAAACCCTCGTTGCACCGTCATGTTTCACCGCTTGATGTCACTAAATCCTGCACACTGGTCCTTTAATTAACCCCATGGGAGGCTCCTCATGACTGTCTAAAAATAAATTTTGATGAGCATGACTTTGTGGCTCAAGTCCATCTAAGCATGAATTAATATGATACAGCCCAACACACTTTTAACTCAGCGTGCGTGTGTGCACCTGTGCTTCTGCTTTTAAGAATGTACCTGGCTGAGGGTTTGATCTCCTGGCCGTTCTTCAACCATTTGACCTGCATGTCAGGATCGACCACCTCACATCTCAGGACAATCTTCTTGCCCTTTTCCACCGAGTAGCAAGCGTCGAGTCTCTTCAGGAAAGCTGGGGTTGTGGACAGAAATGATCAAATGAAGAATTAGCAACTCATCAGTTCGTGAAAACCTCCCTTCTGTCCAGTTTCATGGTTTCCCTCCCCTGCTGTCCTCTCCACATCCTCTGAGGTTAAATCTGACTTACCCTCGCTATACTTTGGCTCGACGACCTTCATCTTTTTCAGGCGTTTCAGCATGCCCCTCAGGTCAGTGATGCCATACTCAAAGGCGATTTTCTCATACTCGCTCGGATGGGCACTCTTAAGCAATTCCCACACGTCAATCACTGGTTCCTCTTTTACCTTCTTCCTGTTAGTCAAGAGAAAGGGACAGGCATGCAACTGGGACTGGAGAAGCAACACTTTCTTTCTTCAAGGAAACAATCGTATTGTGTGCTCGATATCTTGGCAAACCAAATTGTGCCCAGCTTCTCACTTCTTCGCGGCTTTCAGCAGAGCACTGAAATCCAGATTTCCGTCGTCCTCTCCACCATCCCTGTTTGTACGGAAACAGACGTACAGTATACAAAGCATACAGTGTAATCAGGATCAGGCATGCCATCTGAATCAATTTACTATACTGTCATCTACCACCTGTGCTGAAAAACACATTATATACAGTATATAGTCTATGTATGCTTTTTCCATTTTGTGTATTCACATATCCAGGCAAACACAGGTGCCCTTACGCTCTCTTGAAGGCAGACAAAATATCTGCTTGCGCCTCCTGCTCTGCAGCTGTAACAAGAGAAGTTGCAGAGAACGCACATTAGGGCTGAATGAGGTCAAAACATCTGCACGAATGGAATCTATGAGCAGCCATGGCCAGGCCAGAGTCCGTTGTCACTCACCCTCAACAGAGATCTCAAAGGTGGAGCTGTCACACTTGTCTTTTGCCGTCACCTCACACCTGTAGCCCCCAGAATCTCCGGGTGCCGCTTTGATGATCTTCATTTCATAGGTATAGATCTGGGGGGGAGGGACGGTATTGCTTAATTACTTCTCAGTGTCTTAGTTATTTCTGAAGGAAGATAATCAGATTATCTGTCTAACACAAACCTTTGTATTCCTGTCATACGTTTCTTTGAACTGCACATGTTTTCCAGCCTTGCTGCCGAGGTCCAACCACTTGCCCTTCAGCCATTTCATGGTGGGCTTTCTTGCCAGGGTGGTCGAATCAACCTTGGCTATGATAGTGAGATCCATTCCTGCCATTCACAAACAGCAATTAAGTCATATGACATTACGTAATCAGCACACTGTATGGATTGCTACTGTTTCCTGACCCCTTTGATCCCTCTAAAAAAAAAAAACAGCTCCCAGACTCAGCTCAGACTCATTACATGCCGTATTATATCCATTCGCATTTCTAACCTGCAACGGCGGTTATACTTTCTGGTGGCTTCTCGACAAAGAGCCCACTGAGCTCAGTCGACACGGGCTCTGAAAAAGAGGAGAAAGACATTAGTTCCCTTGTACTCTGAAAAAAATAAATAAAAAATAGCCCTTCAGCGTTATTGCCGATGTCCTCAGTGTGCAACAAACCAAAGTGCAAATGACACAGTAAAATGTTTGGACATTTTTACGAACAATTATGAAAAAAATCGGAATCACAACTGCACACAGACTGCGCACATACAGTGTGTATATGAAACACAATACAGACAAAATAACGAACCAACAACATTTGGCAAAAAACACAAAAACACAGAGGGGGAAGTATAACAAGTAAACCGTTTCTGCCCTCTCGCTCTGGAACTGGAACTCTGGAAGTGAGCCATTGGGCACATGATGCTTTAGAACACAAAGTCATCCGTCCATTAAAACACTTCATGTCCGGAGTTCAAAACACATACAAGGGCAAGAACGCAAAGTAGATTTGTTTCATGTATTCAGGCAGGCAAACGTTGCAGTGACACAAAATCATTTCAGCAAAGTATCTTAACCAATTAAAAGGTCCAGAATGCATTAATGGACTCTAACTGTGCGAAGAATAAATCGTATAGCAAGATCAAGTGCACCTGTTGGCCTCCATACATCAGCACTTACAACCCATATCAAAGATTTGGCATTCAAGGTGCAGAGGAGTAAACAATGCATACTCCATTAACATTGGCATCTATTTGAAGTCATACTGTACAGTGCAAGTCCGTGTCTAGTTTTAGATACTCAAAAATCCGTCTGGTCATTCTTTGCCCTAACAAATCCAATCGGTTGACATCTTTATTTGCCATATTTGACTAATACATAACAACACATAGGATGCATACAACTGCATTTCATAACGTCACATTTGCATGCAGTAACTGTGCCTCCAGCTCATCCTTACCCGCCACTGCAGGGATTGCTTGGGCTGGGAAAAACAAACATCCCTGTTTAACATATGGAAGTATAACTATTTGCAGTTATACTGTACCATAAGTCTGTGTAAACTCTTGAGGCAAGTGAACAGCAATTACAGAATGATCATTCTGTAGAATTATTACATTAATACAGCACACAGTGAAGTGCAAACCACAACAGAATCAAGATCGTTAAGGTTATCAGTCAAAACATAAAGTAATCAAATGTGTTGATTGCTGCACTTTTAATCACCAAACTTGTGATGAATTGAAATCACCATGATGACTTCTTTTGGACTGATATTGCAAGGCTGCTTGTCACTAAGACGGCAATGACTTCACCCAATACAGAGCATGTGCACCTCGGGCTGCCTAAATACACCACTGAAGTGTAAATACATTTAGTTTATTTTTTATTTTTTGTTTAGGACCATGACGTGTTATGAATATAATACTTTGTATAAATGTTTGTCGCATTTCCCTCTCAAGATACCCTGAGACTAATACAACTCTGGCCAAACTGTAGGTCACACCTTTTTTCCTCTTTTACACAGCGGAGGATATGTTGTAGGCCTGAGGTGTGGCTTTGTCTTAGGCTAACTACTGCAGAGCTACAAGAAGTTGCAAGCTCTGAGGGTTTTTTTCTCGCAGGGATTTTCATGAGATCTGTAAGATATGAGGCCTGAAGCAAGCGGAGCCACCCTGCATACTTATATTACATTTAGGATCTCGCCAGCAGCTCTGTGACAAACCACTGCATAGAGAGACTAACAAAACAACTTGTGAGTCAACAATGAGAAGAACATGTAAAGATTCTCTACAGAGCAAAGTAAGAACCGTGTTTTCACTTAATAAGCCAAAGACGGCTTAAATACAACTATGGAAACCACATTTTATTTTATGTTTTTCTGTAAAAAGCCCTTTGAACAGTTTTCCTTAATTTCAGTCCAAATTGAAATAATCAAAATATTTCAAACAATAAGAGGTCCACTTAACACTTCATGTATATTATGTGACGTCTTGACTCGCACATAATACCAAAATTATACATAAACATAAAACACTCAAAGCATACTTTAAACGTCAATATAAACGTTGCTCTTTCCTTACCATCCCCATCAGCTTCTGATTCTGCTGCAGACAAGGAAGCAAGCTCAACTGAAAAAAGCAACTAGTAAGCAAATGCTTGTAGCAGATCACGTACAGTTGCAACAGAGACCAATGAACAAAGAACAGAAGCACCGTCCACCATCACATTTAATAAAAAGTTGACTTGTTCTCCTTTTACACATTTAGTGTTACTACATGCAAAAATAAATATATATGTTGAGAAATATAACACATAGAAATACATACACTTACGGTAGAGACACTGCAGCATATCACTCACTGACGAGCATATTTATCATTTATATAATTTAAATAATTTAAATAAATCATGTATTTTTGGGGTGTTCAGAAACACATAACAAAACGGTGTGCAGGTCACCTGAGCCAAATGTGAAAGAGCTCTCAAAATAGAATGTACAAATTCAAGAGTCGTGCAGATAGTGTAATTTGTAACATGTATGCGCTTATATGTGAATACATTGGATGGATTATATAGACGGACATATTGAACCAGAACATTCAAAGTGCAGGATTCCTTCTTACCTCCGTCTGCGGGGAGCGCATCTAAAGAAAACGAATGGCTGTAATTATTTACTATATCTAGTCATAATTGAGGGTGCTGAGGCAAAAGTTAATAGAAACATTGTATCATTCTCTGACACTAAGAGGTGCCTATACCATCTTTCTCTGGCTGCAGTTCAGCGGTGCAAATAAAACTCATGGCTAAGTGATTGGAAACCGGATAAACTCAAGCACATGATGCTTTAGAACACAAAGTCATCCGTCCATTAAAACACGTCATGTCCGGAGTTCAAAACACATACAAGGGCAAGAACGCAAAGTAGATTTGTTTCATGTATTCAGGCAGGCAAACGTTGCAGTGACACAAAATCATTTCAGCAAAGTATCTTAACCAATTAGAAGGTCCAGAATGCATTAATGGACTCTAACTGTGCGAAGAATAAATCGTATAGCAAGATCAAGTGCACCTGTTGGCCTCCATACATCAGCACTTACAACCCATATCAAAGATTTGGCATTCAAGGTGCAGAGGAGTAAACAATGCATACTCCATTAACATTGGCATCTATTTGACGTCATATTGTACAGTGCAAGTCCGTGTCTAGTTTTAGATACTCAAAAATCCCTCTGGTCATTCTTTGCCCTAACAAATCCAATCGGTTGACATCTTTATTTGCCATATTTGACTAATACATAACAACACATAGGATGCATACAACTGCATTTCATAACGTCACATTTGCATGCAGTAACTGTGCCTCCAGCTCATCCTTACCCGCCACTGCAGGGATTGCTTGGGCTGGGAAAAACAAACATCCCTGTTTAACATATGGAAATATAACTATTTGCAGTTATACTGTACCATAAGTCTGTGTAAACTCTTGAGGCAAGTGAACAGCAATTACAGAATGATCATTCTGTAGAATTATTACATTAATACAGCACGCAGTGAAGTACAAACCACAACAGAATCAAGATCGTTAAGGTTATCAGTCAAAACATAAAGTAATCAAATGTGTTGATTGCTGCACTTTTAATCACCAAACTTGTGATGAATTGAAATCACCATGATGACTTCTTTTGGACTGATATTGCAAGGCTGCTTGTCACTAAGACGGCAATGACTTCACCCAATACAGAGCATGTGCACCCCGGGCTGCGTAAATACACCACTGAAGTGTAAATACATTTAGTTTATTTTTTATTTTTTGTTTAGGACCATGACGTGTTATGAATATAATACTTTGTATAAAAGTTTGTCGCATTTCCCTCTCAAGATACCCTGAGACTAATACAACTCTGGCCAAACTGTACACCTATGGCAGGTTAGTCTTTGTATAAGCCTGTTGCCATGGCTAAAATTGGATATGGATGTCCTGGCATCTAGACTGGGCAGAGTTCAGACCAAAGAATAGTGTCCTCAGGTTTCCCTCTGAACTTTCTTCAGCTGCCGTCTTCGGATTAAGCCTGGCGTGCCTGATAGCCATGCTACCGAACCGCTAACATGTTGAATTAAATTTCCTCACCATGTAAAATTAGCATTTTGCGAAACCTAGCTTGCCCACGAGAAACAGCTGTGCTCCCACTGTGGGAGGCACATCGCTGATAGAGACAACCACAAGGTGTTTATATTATGCAGAGTTTTCACTTGCTGAGCCCTTTTACTTCTTTGTTTCATGCTCCAGTTTTTCCTCTAATCATGCACTGCCAACGTGCTTGTCTTTTCCTTCCCCTATATGTGTCGCAGCTTATGCTGAGCTCTGTCTGGTACATCTGCAGAACAGTATACCTTTTCTTCCCTCTGGGCAACCAATGCTTCTGTACTGCAGGAGGAGCTTGCAGAGTCCAACATGCAGTGAAGGACATTCATGAAAGGCGGAGAACGCGATGTGCACTCGTAAATGCCATGAAGCGATAAAGCTTCCCAGAAGCATGACAGGACTCATTACACAAGCCATTTATGGACGTGACATCCACGGCAGTAACCAAACTTAACATACGGTGAGCTCCCCCTGTCTGCTTGACCTCTCTTTGCTTAGCACGTCATAGTTTAGGGTGAGTTTCAGGTCATCAGCCAACCTCCCCAAGATAGCAGTGTGGTTGTGAGGACACAAACCAGCCACGCCACCTTAAGGAAGAGTCTTTGGAGAAGATTATGGACTTGTGTCTCAGTTGGGAAACGATTGTTAATGTCAGTGATTGCCCCCCAGGCTCAGCAGGTACAGGGACATTTCACATATAATTTGAAGGGCACCACAAGGAACTAGCAGCCTACAGCTCCCTCAGCTCCCTGGTGTCTTGTCACATCCCTAACCCTTCTCCATCCAATCCACCCCGTATCAGTCCAGATCGACTTCCAATGCATCAGAGCTTTGCCCTTGAAAGACCGTGGCTGAGAGAGAACACTTTGTAACATGAATAAAAGCTCTTGAATTTCACTTGTAAAACCTGAGTTGCATGGACACTTTTAGATGGCTGACTTCTGAGTCACACTGCATAGCTCTGATATACAATTTACGGTTATAATATACGGTTTAATCTATGGCCATCAGATAGAGGATAAAACATGACCCAGCATCGTGCAGTTTTGAGGCATCGATATCCTGACTAAGATATCTCGGATGACCTCGCTGCTTGAGCTCTCTTTGCCATTTCCTTGTGCAGCATACTGTTAATAAAAGTGTCATCTAATCAGATGACATGTTGGTATGTTAGCAGCAACAGCTGCCATTGTTCCACGATAAATGCTGCACATAAACCACAGCTGTGTTTCCATTCTCATTGTTTAAATTGCCAGAGGGACAAAGGCAAAAGAGAGCTGGTATCATAGCTTGCAGATGGAATGGGATTCTGAACAGCTAAAAGGATATGAACAGCATCATTTGTCAGTGAGATGTATCAGCGGTGAATGAGACGAGGATAACATTACGCACTAAACTGCAGATGAGACCACATTAGGTCACACCTTTTTTCCTCTTTTACACAGCGGAGGATATGTTGTAGGCCTGAGGTGTGGCTTTGTCTTAGGCTAACTACTGCAGAGCTACACGAAGTTGCAAGCTCTGAGGGTTTTTTTCTCGCAGGGATTTTCATGAGATCTGTAAGATATGAGGCCTGAAGCAAGCGGAGCCACCCTGCATACTTATATTACATTTAGGATCTCGCCAGCAGCTCTGTGACAAACCACTGCATAGAGAGACTAACAAAACAACTTGTGAGTCAACAATGAGAAGAAAATGTAAAGATTCTCTACAGAGCAAAGTAAGAACCGTGTTTTCACTTAATAAGCCAAAGACGGCTTAAATACAACTATGGAAACCACATTTTATTTTATGTTTTTCTGTAAAAAGCCCTTTGAACAGTTTTCCTTAATTTCAGTCCAAATTGAAATAATCAAAATATTTCAAACAATAAGAGGTCCACTTAACACTTCATGTATATTATGTGACATCTTGACTAGCACATAATACCAAAATTATACATAAACATAAAACACTCAAAGCATACTTTAAACGTCAATATAAACGTTGCTCTTTCCTTACCATCCCCATCAGCTTCTGATTCTGCTGCAGACAAGGAAGCAAGCTCAACTGAAAAAAGCAACTAGTAAGCAAATGCTTGTAGCAGATCACGTACAGTTGCAACAGAGACCAATGAACAAAGAACAGAAGCAAAGTCATCCGTCCATTAAAACACTTCATGTCCGGAGTTCAAAACACATACAAGGGCAAGAACGCAAAGTAGATTTGTTTCATGTATTCAGGCAGGCAAACGTTGCAGTGACACAAAATCATTTCAGCAAAGTATCTTAACTAATTAGAAGGTCCAGAATGCATTAATGGACTCTAACTGTGCGAAGAATAAATCGTATAGCAAGATCAAGTGCACCTGTTGGCCTCCATACATCAGCACTTACAACCCATATCAAAGATTTGGCATTCAAGGTGCAGAGGAGTAAACAATGCATACTCCATTAACATTGGCATCTATTTGAAGTCATACTGTACAGTGCAAGTCCGTGTCTAGTTTTAGATACTCAAAAATCCGTCTGGTCATTCTTTGCCCGAACAAATCCAATCGGTTGACATCTTTATTTGCCATATTTGACTAATACATAACAACACATAGGATGCATACAACTGCATTTCAAAACGTCACATTTGCATGCAGTAACTGTGCCTCCAGCTCATCCTTACCCGCCACTGCAGGGATTGCTTGGGCTGGGAAAAACAAACATCCCTGTTTAACATATGGAAGTATAACTATTTGCAGTTATACTGTACCATAAGTCTGTGTAAACTCTTGAGGCAAGTGAACAGCAATTACAGAATGATCATTCTGTAGAATTATTACATTAATACAGCACACAGTGAAGTACAAACCACAACAGAATCAAGATCGTTAAGGTTATCAGTCAAAACATAAAGTAATCAAATGTGTTGATTGCTGCACTTTTAATCACCAAACTTGTGATGAATTGAAATCACCATGATTACTTCTTTTGGACTGATATTGCAAGGCTGCTTGTCACTAAGACGGCAATGACTTCACCCAATACAGAGCATGTGCACCCCGGGCTGCCTAAATACACCACTGAAGTGTAAATATATTTAGTTTATTTTTTATTTTTTGTTTAGGACCATGACGTGTTATGAATGTAATACTTTGTATAAAAGTTTGTCGCATTTCCCTCTCAAGATACCCTGAGACTAATACAACTCTGGCCAAACTATACACCTATGGCAGGTTAGTCTTTGTATAAGCCTGTTGCCATGGCTAAAATTGGATATGGATGTCCTGGCATCTAGACTGGGCAGAGTTCAGACCAAAGAATAGTGTCCTCAGGTTTCCCTCTGAACTTTCTTCAGCTGCCGTCTTTGGATTAAGCCTGGCGTGCCTGATGGCCATGCTACCGAACCGCTAACATGTTGAATTAAATTTCCTGAATGGGATTCTGAACAGCTAAAAGGATATGAACAGCATAATTTGTCAGTGAGATGTATCAGCGGTGAATGAGACGAGGATAACATTACGCACTAAACTGCAGATGAGACCACATTAGGTCACACCTTTTTTCCTCTTTTACACAGCGGAGGATTTGTTGTAGGCCTGAGGTGTGGCTTTGTCTTAGGCTAACTACTGCAGAGCTACACGAAGTTGCAAGCTCTGAGGGTTTTTTTCTCGCAGGGATTTTCATGAGATCTGTAAGATATGAGGCCTGAAGCAAGCGGAGCCACCCTGCATACTTATATTACATTTAGGATCTCGCCAGCAGCTCTGTGACAAACCACTGCATAGAGAGACTAACAAAACAACTTGTGAGTCAACAATGAGAAGAAAATGTAAAGATTCTCTACAGAGCAAAGTAAGAACCGTGTTTTCACTTAATAAGCCAAAGATGGCTTAAATACAACTATGGAAACCACATTTTATTTTATGTTTTTCTGTAAAAAGCCCTTTGAACAGTTTTCCTTAATTTCAGTCCAAATTGAAATAATCAAAATATTTCAAACAATAAGAGGTCCACTTAACACTTCATGTATATTATGTGACGTCTTGACTCGCACATAATACCAAAATTATACATAAACATAAAACACTCAAAGCATACTTTAAACGTCAATATAAACGTTGCTCTTTCCTTACCATCCCCATCAGCTTCTGATTCTGCTGCAGACAAGGAAGCAAGCTCAACTGAAAAAAGCAACTAGTAAGCAAATGCTTGTAGCAGATCACGTACAGTTGCAACAGAGACCAATGAACAAAGAACAGAAGCACCGTCCACCATCACATTTAATAAAAAGTTGACTTGTTCTCCTTTTACACATTTAGTGTTTCTACATGCAATAATAAATATATATGTTACAAATACATACACTTATGGTAGAGACACCCAGAAACCACAACTTAAAATGCAATATATGCTTTTATACTGTACCTGGATATACAACATACATTTCAGAAGTGATGTTGCAAATAATGTAAAACCAAACCAAGGTTAAGTTCACACAAAGCATATACTGTAAAGTATATGTATACATCAGTCCAGTGATGACAAACAAATAAGGCATTCAACATGACGTTTTTTTTAATCTTGCTATTTAATGTATGTCACTGCAGCATATCACTCACTGACGAGCATATTAATAATTTATATAATTTAAATAATTTAAATAAATCATGTATTTTTGGGGTGTTCAGAAACACATAACAAAACGGTGTGCAGGTCACCTGAGCCAAATGTGAAAGAGCTCTCACAATCGAACAGTCGTGCAGATAGTGTCATTTTCACACTGAGAGGCACATGTATGCACTTATATGTGAATACATTGGATGGATTATATAGACGGACATATTGAACCAGAACATTCAAAGTGCAGGATTCTTTCTTACCTCCGTCTGCGGGGAGCGCATCTAAAGAAAACGAATGGCTGTAATTATTTACTATATCTAGTCATAATTGAGGGTGCTGAGGCAAAAGTTAATAGAAACATTGTATCATTCTCTGACACTAAGAGGTGCCTATACCATCTTTCTCTGGCTGCAGTTCAGCGGTGCAAATAAAATTCATGGTTAAGTGATTGGAAACCACAACATGTAAACAGAACACTTACAGAGATGTGATCACACTTCACATGCCCACAGTGAACTGTAACCCAAAGGTCATCGTGAGCGTTCACAGATGTGGAAAATGGATCAAGTTGTTCTGTTAGTCAGTTTGTATTAATCCACACATATGGCCTGTCTTGTCTGCCACAGACATATGAATAATGTCTGTCCAACATGCTAAACAACAACTCAAAAATCGAAATCGTTTTTCTTCCACTCAAAAAACACCAAAAAGGAAACAAGAACATTAATTCCCATTCGGCAGGTCATCAACACAAGACGGCAAATCAGAAAGACATGGATTGACACGTTGCTGTGACACACTGTATGCTACAAACATGTGCAGAGTGCATGACATCACGTTGCTGATTTCTGACATTAGATTGTCACAATAAAACTGAGGAAATAAGATCTGTCGCCACACGCCGCACACTCGAGACGTCGTTTCACATGTGACGCATGCTGTGAGCTCGCTAAGAAGCACAAACGCGCTGAATGAAAGTGGCATAATATTTGCATTATCCCCCTTCAGCGGCTTCATGTTGTCTCATGTGATGTGATTGACTTACAGGCCTATCGTGTTGACTCAGTAATTGTTCAACTTATTATCTACAGCAAAACCACTTGTTCCGCGTTATTCAGATAATTACCCTGACTGATTAGCTCAAATGCACAACACTCAAATCAAACCCACTCCATGTCACATAATAACGCCGTGTGAATGCACTGAATAAAAGTCACAAAAAAAGGGGGGGGGGGAAAGACAATCATTGTCCCTCACCTAGCTGTTCAGCTGGCTCCTCTGGGGCTAAAATTAACGGATTTTTGTGAGACATACAATGAAAAGTAATACCGTGGTAGCCCATATACAACAGCTGAGCAAACAGATTGTTTCAGTGTGTAACACATAAAATCCAGACCGGTATCACATGACCACACTGAAATACGGCTTGTGTGCTGTTACATCGTTTGAAGACAGCTGAGTCGACCGCTTTCAGTAACCTGATGATCTACACTACACATTAGTACATTAGATTCTCAGTGGAACTGCCGTAAGGTAAACATATAGAAACATATGCTGGCATCCACGAGTTCAATTCAAAGTTCAATGAAGAATGGTGCATGCTGATTACACACCCTCAGAGTCAGGGACTGTGTTTGCTGGACACGGGCAGTTGACATGATATGTGAGCGAAAAATTCAAATGTGAGAGCTATAATTAATTCACTATGTGATGGCCCACAAAAGGTCAGTAGGCAAATGCTGTGGAGAAGCTGACTTACCCTGCCCCTCCTCCGGTTTAGCTGAGAATTAGAAACAGAATGACGAGATGATTAGAAACTGTATTTGTACACATATTAACAATATATCTGTGTAACGTTATTTGGGATGCCCTCTTTTATCTGAAATACTTTTAAGTGATCATGGATCTTGATCCATATTTTTCTTGGTCTAATCTTGGTCCTTAAATCTAAAATAGGCCTACTACCGACCAGGTAAGATGATACACATTCTGTGAGACAGCCACCATGACATTTCTATTAAGCCGCATAGCCTCTGGCACACATCTTTAAAAGGATGTCTTGACCCGGATGTCAGCAAAGCGATGATTATTTCATCACCCGCTTATTTTATAAATTCACTGTACCACCTTCACCTGTTGGTGAGAAATGTTTCCGCGGCCCGATTGGAGCAATAGAGGAGGAGAAACACTCAGTTTGATTCGAGTGCAGAGAGATGTGGGTGGGATTGTTGAGGCCTAAATCTGGTAAAAGGAATTTCTCAACTGAAATAGATGCATATTATATACCCAACTCCTCGGGTATCTCCCTGAGGGCAACTGCAGTTGCAGCTAAAGGCCAGCGACGGTGTCTTATGACCTCCCTGAAGTCATGCCACGTTCTTTCAAGTTTCCTTGAATAGTCAACCCACTTGACCTTGCTTGCTTTTACTGGTCACTTAAGGTTTGTCTTAAATAACTTGTTAAAATATGTATTCAAGTTATAATTACTATTTTGTCTCTCTGTTCTGTCGTAATGCACGTAACATTATGTATCCTTTCTCACACAGCAGTGTAGGCAGACTGCGCCCACCTGCGTCCTGATATCTCAAGTCTCCGAACTCTTAATTAAGTAACCAAACAAGTACACGCATGTTACTTTGTCGTTTACAAAAAAGAAAAATATTGTGAACTCAAAGACTTTGGTGTAAATACTTCACACTTCCCGTGAGAAGTTGTAACACCTCCGTCGAAGGTAAATCGGCATTAGCATCTGCTAAGTCAATCCACTTGGGGTGAGAGCCTTGATCATCTCCAACAGGTTTTTTGATCCGGCATGGTAATCAACTTCTGCACAGCTGTTCCTCACAGTTTAAATGTCCCCCTCAGAGACTGTCCATGGTTTCATATGTTAGCGAAGTTGTTGTAGATTTTTATTTGATATACTGTTTTTTTTGGTTTCTTTGTGGGAGAATTCTTTCTTTCACCCTGTTCCTTATTGTGTTAGTGTATGTAAACAAGCTCTCTGTAGTTCATTATTGTATACTTCTGGAAGCATAATGAGTTCTGCATAAGTTCCTCTATCTTACATATATTCTGGAGTTCAGTTTAGGTACTGCAGGTACCTCACTGTTTGTTTACGTCTCCGTGTTTACCACTGACAGCCTGATTTACAGACTGTAAAACAAATGGTATGGGGCAGTCTGACCTTATGTCTGGGTGTCTTCAGACAGCATGCGTCAACGTTTATAAAGATATCTGAGGAGCACATCATTTAAAAGTTTTCATCTGCTATAAGAACTAACTTTTATTTGAGTGAATATATAAAGCACAATTTTAGTGTTTCATGTAAAAATGTCTACAGATTCATCATTTCAAATGTTTTACTTTCATTCACTGTTGTCTTGGTTTTGAATAAAGGAAGTGATAGGTTCAGCTGCGGAATGTATTTAATGGAAAGAACAATATCAGACAAAATATTTGTGTTTAAAATCACATGTTGATACTTAATTTACTGATGATAGAAAGATGCAGACAAGTCCAGTCTTCACGTTAGAAGAATAAACAACACAATTTCATACAGTTGCAAGTGTGTCTGTAAATGTACATCATTTTTTCGTATGGTATTTTAAGGCTACTAAATGAAGGTGTTAATAGTTGCGAGCTACAGGTGGAAAATTTTGTGTGTCTTTCCTGTTAATTCCCGTCAATAATCATCATTGAAATAGCAAAGACGGCAGGTAGGAACTAGTATTAAACCTTTGTTTGATTATTCGTGACGGGCTCTTCTGTTTCTATATTGGATTTTAGGCTGTGCCTTTATGCGTGGTTTATTATCCGAGAGATAATAAATTCCATCATTTCATGTCAGGGTTGGGACATGGATGGATAAACTTCTCAGAACAGTTATGGTTCAACTTGCCCTCATAGTGTTTTTTCAGGTCACAATGATGAAAGGGATTGCGACCATGAATCATACCATAGCTTCCAACCACTGACAAGAAAACTGTCATGTGCTTGATTGAGTATTATGGAACATCACATTCAGGAGGGAGCGTCAGGCCTGATGACCGTGACAGAACTTTCTGGATGGAAGCGATCGATTTCTTATGTTAGATGGAATGATTTATTTAACATGGGATTGCAAGGGGGTTGCAACCAAAATCGAATATGCTCGGATGTGTGAAACTCTATGAGCTCATGAGAAATAAAAGGGAGTGGAAAAGGTCACGGGTTATTGCAGAGTATTATTAGCTGTTAGCTGAGGGCGGGATCCGGCTGCTAATTGAAGCAGCACAGAAAACATTTCAACTCATCCCGTGTGTAAATACAGACCTAATTCATGGGGAAATAAGTGGTGTTAGACTGTAAGTTCAGGATGAACATGCTGCCACTTCGGTTTCGTGGGATCGTATGACGCATATAGTTGTTGAGCTGTTTAAATCACACTGGCTGGTTATCCGACCCCCAATTTGGCTTGGAACGACGGTGGGAAGTGCTGACACACAGTAAGGAAAGTGGGATCATATCCACATTACATGGATTAACTCTGTGGCTGTATATGGTAAATAAAAGCAGTGCCTGGTAATGTTTCTGGGATATAAATAAAAAGGGCCGAGCTTAGATCTGCGAAATGATTAGCGGGGGCACAGATACAGAAAAGAATAACCAAATAATCCTCAGGACGATTTAGGAGTAATGTGCTAACACGTCCAGCAAAGCCCATTACATTCACTATTGCAACATGGGCGGTGAAGAAATTAGATGAAGGGGTTTGGGCTCAACACTCTTCCCACAATCTTGGCCTGTAAAACTCAACTCCTCGCACAGACTCATCGGCTATGACGTTCACTTATCTGTCTGCCACGGTGATTTAGAGCCACACAGGGACAAATTGGAGGACAGGTGGCTCCACAAAGGACAAACAACCATTAAAGAAAAATAGCATTCACCCGTGGGTGCCAGATGACATGTTTTATGGGAGAAGCAAGCTTTATATATTTATCTTTTTTTTATCTTAAAAGGAAAGTTGATATGCAAAATAATATGAAACCAAATTTGACTTTGTGTTTGCTTTTTTTAAATATAATATCTAATTTTACGACGCACATTTCTATGAAAATACCGGTGGGTCAAGTTTAATATAATCATTTACATGTTAATTTGCCCACTTATGTTGGATTTTGTTAAAAAGCATCAAAAACTGTTGTAATTCAGTATTAACTTCTGTAAAGTACATGGAACTAGTCAGCGACAGTAGCTACCATGAAACATAAGCTGGCCCTCTGCACAGTACAGAAATAGTACACATATAGCTGCAGGCAGCAGAGCTACCTGCTGTACCTGCTGTAGTTACTGTTTGTGGAAGCTTTTAAACATGATGTCGCTCTCTCCGGGCTGATGTCATAGCAGCTGGTTATGTGATAGTTTATGGACTTTAAAATATTCTTCATGGGCAGATATTAACAAGGAGCCAAACAGGCAAAATGTGTGTCTTTATGAGATGCCCATTCTATCTAGCCACAGTCATTTAAATGCCACATGAACCTTTAGCAGCAAGAGACACATAAACACTCTAATCAGAAATACAAATAAACACTTTTGTGATATCAAAATTGTAACTTTTTTTTTTTTAAATCTAATTTTACATTAAAGCATTATATTCAGTTTATTATAGTTTTACAATAATACTAATAATGATAATAATAATGTTTACAAATATTATTTCTGCTCTCAGATGAGGAGGAGTGAAACTGTCTACGAAATGAAATTGAATATATTACAGTACGCGTTGAGGTCATCTGATATTTTTTGTTTTCTTCACTTGGGCTGCAAAACACTTCTGTGGGTCACATGGGGGTAACTTGGAAGTAACTTGGGAGACTTATGCCCCTCAAGCTAAATCTTGCCAGTATGTTAGACTGAATATTAAACTAATCAACTTTCATCTGTTTGTATCTTACACCATAACAGCAGGCATCATGCTCCATCATACATCCAATCTCCTCTTCAAAACCAAATATAAATATATTCATTTGCATCAGATCGTTTTATTTTTTTTTATCACACCCTACATAAACATGAGGAATAATGAATTGATCTTAGAAATATACCACAATACAATATTTTTTTATCAAGAAATCTGACATTATATATAATCCATATCGTTCTATATCCTCAGATATATAAGTAGTATATAACTATTGCAAGAAGAAATATCTCCAACCAAGCCAGGCAACCCAAATCCAAGCATCAACATTACCACTGTAGCTCAGTCTCCAAACTAATTAAAATGAATTATGTTTTCACGAAAAGTATCTGCATACCTGCAGGGACTGGCTCAGGCATGGTTATTCCTGTGTCTCCGCTTTGCTGCTGCAAGACTGAGAGCTTGTGGTGCTTTTTCCTTTTATTTCTTCCCTCTCTCTCTCTCTCTGTTATTCAAATCTCTTCTGGCATTCGAGTCGCCCACACCCTCCAGTGAGAGAGGAGCGCGTGAGACACTGACGACACCCCTAAGGAGTTTAAAAAGAGAAGCACTCTGAGAGAGAGCGTGATATGGTGGAGAGACAAGATGGTGAGTGTGGTGGTGAAAGAACTCTTACACATTTATGATGAGACAATGAACTGGCTAACCCTGGCTAACCCTAATGTTTACCTCGGAACTATAGAGTACACTGAGATGAGATGACCAATAAGTAACTCAATTTTGACACTTTATCTCGTGCCTTATTCGAATCTTACACTAATGTTTGGATCATCACCTCTTATAGCCGACATTAAGAGCAGGATTTGCAAGTAGTTTTGTGGTTCCTTATAGTATAAGTCACTGGATACTTACTAGATGTGCTGCATTGGCTGCAGAAGTGAATGCAAGAAAAAGAAGACGCAGACAACTAAGTATTTGAAAGGAAATTCATATTGCTGTATGTTATTCATGCTTGATGCACCTGCCATCTGCCACAGCATTATCTTATCAAACATTGCATATTATTAGCATCCATTATTGTATTAATGAATCAGCTGAAGTAATGGCCCAAAGTAAACCACACTGTATGTTTTTATTGCTGCGAAGGCCCTGAGAGGCAAGCGAGTGAAAACATTCTGGTTTCCATTTTCTAAGTCTGAACTAAATAGGTTTCCTCTCCTCTGTTTACGACTTAAGAAGGTAAAAAAAGTTTTTTGCCAGGATACAAATTATTCATCTGTGTAACAGGTGTGACATTTTTTTTTCCCCGGTGAAAAAATTGTTTTGGCAGGAATTTTTTTTTCTAATGCTGTGTTCACAGCAACAGGCTAAATCATTTTACAATGCGAGATGATGACATGAAGCAACAAGCTGACGCCCGACCCTAGTCGCCGTGTGATGCGCTGCAAAAAAAACGTTGAGCTGGTCCCAACTTTTTTCAGCGCTCCAATGATGCAGCGAAGCGTCAACCACTCATATGTTTTTGTTTCACCCTGTTCCGTTCCGTCTTCCAACTGCTTCTTAGTGACATAATGAATGCTTCACCAACACTTCAACGGCCACTCACCAACAATGTAGCTGGCCACGCATTTTGATCACAAGAGACTGAAGTGCACCGCAACCCCATGTTGTAAATAGAAGCATTCTTTTTGCTCACCTTCCTCTCAGGGCTCTCAGGGTAACTGTTTCCAGTCTTAATGCTAAGCTAAGCGGTTGCTGGCTTATATATACAGACATGAGAGTGGTATAATTCTTCACATCTCCGCAAGAAAGCAAATAAATACATTGTGGAAAAATATGAATTTAAGTTCAAATATAGCAAAGCAATAGTGTAAAAATACTCCAGTACAACTAAAAGTCCTGCACTCCAAATCTAGTTAAGTAAATAAGTGCAATCAGTAATATTAAATTAAATTATTGACGGTAAATGTACTTCCGATGTGGCTAAATGACCTATGTGATTGTTGTCGGCATCAATCAGATGTAGTATTTTGCAGATGTGTGGTAGTTCATCACATTTAGAAGCTCACAAAAAGTTTAGTATGCAATATGTGTGTAAGCAACTAGTAACCTCAGCTGTCAAATAGATGCACTGGAGTAAAAACGATTATTTGTTATTTAACCGTTATTAACTGTTATTTAAATGATATACCGCTTCCGGTTGGTTTCCCAAATGCTACCGTAATGCTTCCGAGGTTCTATTTGTAGCACAAAGACGGTTGACAGCCAGAGATGGTCAGCTGGCCACAGCTAGTATAGTGTACTTTTCTAATGTTGCTCTATGCAGAAGTGTCGGCCTCGTTCTCCCTGGCATGTCATGGCAGAATATTGCAAGTCTTAGGCTCTTCTTCATTACCGTTTGTCATCTCCTCCTTCATTTGTCAGACATGTGCTTGCATCAACAGGAGCCACTGTGGATGTCCCCCGCTACTGGGGTCAAAGTGTGAATCTTCGCAGGCATGTCAGTCTACAGGGAACACCAGACGGGTGTATCTATAGCTGCAGGGGGTGGACATGTCTCTTGGGAAAAGAACAGTGACACAAAGAGTAAGCAAAATTGAGAGTGCAGGCGATGGTGGTCTTTGATGCTACTATTCATAAGGTATTATGTTCATGGTCATCCCAAGTCACTTCACTCCCTCCAGCTATCTTAAAGATCAACCTGTCATGCTACTGCTTCAGACACAAAATAATTCAGTAGTGAAATGTAACCTGTCAGGCTACAGCCACTAACACTAGAACTTAGTATGGAGATGTGCAAAGACGCTGCTGAAGCCATTTTAGTTTGATTACTCCGGAGTTGCGTTTCAGTCTGCACGGTCAGAAACGGAGACCTTTGAAAACGATGATGCAAACACTTCTAGATCGGGTCTTCTCATTCACGACCTGGTTTTCACACTACGACTGGCGACAGGGGGTCACGCACCACATGATCTTTTATAGGGAGGAATGTGGGATTGATACTTTTACCACAGCAAGAATGTATTGTAAAACGGAGCTAGAAGAGGCGATAGCTTAGCATAAAGACTGGAAGCAGGGGGAAACAGCTAGCTCCAAGACACGCCTATACCAACAGTTCAGCTTTAGAGCTTTAGAGGTGTTGTTAGGTGTATTTTTAAACTTTGGACAGCCCCAAGCCAGCGGTTTCCCCCTGCTAAGCTAAGCTAATCCCCTGCTGACGGTATAGCCGGCATATGTTTAGCGTACTGACATGAGAGTGGTATTGATCTTTTCATCTCACTCTCGGAAAGAGAGCGAATAAGCTTTACTAAAATGTTGAACTATTCCATAACCTGCTACTATCCACGACACAGTTCAACAATAAAGTCTTTTGAAACATTACTGCAAGATACCATAAGCTGGTACAGTTGAGTGCATTTATTTGCACAGTGATAGTGATAGAGCAGTAAACCACATAAATGACAAGTAGGGAGAGTGATTTAGAATAGCCCTGATGCATAAAATTGAATCTCAAAGGGGGTCTAGAGTGTGTGTGTGTGTGTGAGTGTGTGTGTGTGAGAGAGTACGTGTACAGCTATCTTTGTGAGGACCAATTTGAGTTTCAGACCTTCAGAGTGAGGACATTTTTGGTAAGTGAGGACAGTTTGTCCTTTTGGACAGACCTTCAGACTTGGTTTTAAGGTTCAGGTTAGAATTCTGTCGGGTTTGGGTTGGGGTCAGGCATTTAGTTGAGATGGTTAAGGTAAGCTGTCCTCACAAAGATAGAAGTTCAAAGGTGTGTGTGTGTGTGTGTGGGCAAAGAGAGAAGGAGACAGATGGGGAAGGGCAGAGTCTATATTAAGTTTCTCAAAAAGATTTTATAGATAGCGACGAGATAAAGATTAATTCGCAACATGAAAATAACATTTCCCCAGTCAGCAACCACCTAATGTGAGTGATTAGTCCAGAACCTGTGAAGATATGCTTTCATGCATGTCTGCAAGTCAAGTTATTAATTATTTAACTGGAATTTTGCTTTTCATTGGAAGACTTCTCTCTATCCATATTCATGCCTACCACTGTATATATTTAATCAGACATTTTAGCAAATTGGTAGATGATTCTGGCATTATGTGGTACACTCTAGGAGGAGACTTGACTGTGTTTGTGGTGACTTTTTGTCATGGTGCAATACATTTTAGAAGTTCACAGGCCGCTCCCAAACCCACTCTACAATCTGATAAGGGAATTGAATCGGAGGGCAACTATAAATATCTGGGGACTTTTACTGATAGCAAACTTCAGAGACAGTAACAGAGATAATTTGCAGGGAAGCACTGAAAACCAAATCTATTAACATCTGCTAAAATTATGACCTTGTTTTTATCAGAATTTATTGCCTTCGCTGTGCGTATTTCAGTTGTTGAGGGGAGCTTTTGTGAGTAACCCCAATATGGTTACTGCTCTGAGCTGCACACAAATAACTGCAATCTGTGTGATTCATGTGCTGAGAGATGAACATCTGTTTGACTTACAGAGGAACTGATACTCTCTGAACCGATCCTTCACACTGAATACACTTCAGAGCAGAGAGACCAGTCTTATTTATTCCTTCTGCAATTAGATGGCTCCATTTCAACATAAAATGCAGCAGCAGTGTTTCCCTCTACACTGCAACAGCTTGGTAATTTACACCACAGACTGACCAATTATTGTCTGGTGGGCAATATAGGTATATCAGGTTGATTTTTGTATTATAGCGCTTGTATATTGAGTTTTGTCTGTGCTTCAAGTCTGGTTTTATTGTTTGTATTATTAGTTTATAGTGTGGTTTGACTTGTAAATGCTCTATGCAAACCATATTTCCCTTATGGTACAATGTTTTCGGTAGGTATATTTAGGTTACTATAGATTTACAAACAACCAACACCCCGCCATGACTAAATGGATAATCCACCACAATTACATTTCATATTTTTTTAATTGGATTTACTACTTGAAATGCATTCATAATTGATACCAATATTCATACGGCACACGACTGATCAGTCAACCAATCATTTGGAGCTTATGTTATGGTGTTCTATATAGAAAAGCTTTCTACTTTCAATCAAATATTATGTGGGGTTTCCACTAAATGTAATACCTTTAATACTTTTGACTTACTGGAGCATTTTAACAAGTATTGTGTCATTGTGTGGCTTGTGGAAAAGTGTCTGTAATCCATTAATGTTTTCGATGAGCAAATTAAAATTATGATACAATTTCATGATGAATCCCAAAGATTACACAAAGCCAAAGCACGTCTTTTTTTTCTTCTTAAAGCACAATTACTGGCCATGTTCCTATAGGTGCAGTTGTCTTTAATTAATGTATGACACCATGGCACCATCTTGTGGTATTATCAGGAAGTACCAATTCCTATTTTGTGAGGAAGATTTTTACTGCGCCCAATAGGCCGAGATACATTTTAGATAACAGACCAAAAGATATTACATAAACATGTTATTGCATATTTTTACACATATTCATACATATTATAAGGGCAAACATAAATACACCAAATATCATTCCGACAAGATTGATTATTCACATTCTTGATTACTGACAAAGCGTCACTTCAGCTGGTCAAGCTCACAGCTTGTTGTTATACTGGTGACCGTCGCTGGGGGGAGAAAAAGATAAGGTTTCATTTAACCGGTGTGGCTCATATCGTAACCAGAGGACTACAGACAGTCTGGAAAGTGACTTTCAGCCTGCAGTTACAGTCTTGTCTCCAACAATAATTGAATAGATGGATAAATAAATGCATACGTTGTTGGTGGGGGCCAAAAGCTTAGTTATGCTTGAGCTGACATTTTCATGATTAAAAAAACCATAAACACAAGTGTGGTTTATATATTACAATACAGAAAGAGTATTATGGTCAAAATCATTTTCGTGGACTGTAAAGAATGCCTGGGGAACTCACAGTAATTTACTGTGTTTGTGCACAGTACTGCGTATTATAATATTCAATAATATTCAATATAATATTAAATTTGGAATTACATTAATCAGCCTTATGTGGAAATCACAGTAGGGAAGTCGCTACTGTCGAGAAAATCACAGTAAACAGCAATGTACTGTAGAAAATCACAGTAACTATAATTATGTGCATAAAAGTTAAAAAATGTAATAGATTTATTTTTCAAGATAACTTACTTATCAATTGCTGCCAGTTAATTATGTGTGAATTCAGGCATTACTCTCTTTGTTGTGTTTTTGTGTGTTGGCAGTTGTGGATTATATTCAACATCGTCAATCATCTTGATGACAACAATGTGGTTGATGTTGGCTACATGCTAGTAAGCCACATTATGAAAGAGGTTGCCCTCATAACAAGGTGTAATATCCTTAAGAAGTACTTTGACTGCAGCGGTTTATCAGCTCATTGAAGAGCACCATCATACCTAAAATGTGCAAAAAAACAATAATAGTTCAGGTGTGTGTGTGGGCTGTGTGTGTGGGCTGTGGAAAACTGCACAAGTCTAAATTCTTATTAATGAACTCGCCATTGAGTAAAGTCATGCATCTGCCCTCTTAAATTTCATCAACTCTCCTCATATGCCCTCAATGGCATTATGTGCGTGCTCACATATGAACTTGTTTGCAGGATCTGCTTTCATGTCACCAGCCTAATCCTCTGGGGCCCCCCCTGCTCAGCGTTAACAGGGGAAGGTGAAGAATTAAAGACCCAGAGCAGCTGAAGGTATGCTAGAGTTTGAATGCTTCACATGGCGGATTCATTTTCATGCACCGTAAGCTTATATTTATAAATCAAGACTTATCGCCTGGCGTTGGTACCACAAAGCAATGCAAGTGTTGCTACGTTTGACCTCTCTTCACATTTGGCATGAAAACTTCATCTGTTTGCTGTTTCTTTCATTCTGTTCTCTTACATCCCTTACCATCATCTTTACTGTTGATTAGAATGGCAAAACTATTCACACCTTTTTAATGAATGATTATATTCAGTGTGTTCATTCTATTTAAAAGTCAGCCAGTCATTTGGGTTTTGACCAAATTAACATTTTAATGATACACAAACAAATAGCAGCTTCTTGATGATAAACGTGTTTTTCTTTGTACAGACACTTTGATTTTAGAATAGTTTGTATCGCATTACCCCGAAATACGCATTGCAGATACATACAGACATATTTCAGGTTACGTATGAATGGAAATGTAAGAAAATGGAAATTGAAAACGCACACTCTTTACTTTACTCCTCTGGTTTAACTAAGAGACATGAGGACATTTGTCCCACCCAGAAACCCGGCAACATTCTCCCCTTGAAGGAGCTCTTAATCTGCTGCAGCAGTCTGATCTCCTTTCTGGCTTCGAACCCCTCTCCCTCCTTTGCTTCTTCAACTGCATAAAAATTGATGATACCAGCTGGATGGTCAAGGTATACCCCGATGGTGGTGCTCTGGGGAATATTACAGATTTCTGTGTTAATGCCATTGAACCACAGCTGGTAGTGGGTTCCACCCCACCCAAGGCCCCAGGACTGTTCAGTTTCTCCCAGCCCGCATTGTCCGTCGCTTCCCCTCCTCCCAGCCCGTTCATAGGCGACTCCAGCGACCACCCATCCTGAATATTTCACCTCCCAGTAAGCTCGGAAGCCCGAGATCCCCTCTTTGCAAAGAACCTCAAAGAGCAAAGAAGACGATTTAATTAGTTGAGCATATGAAACAAGTATTCTACATCTGGAATGAATTTGTGTTGTTTATTAAAACCCACCTGGGGGGTGTGCTCATATCTCTCTGGTCTGTCCAGGACGGGACAAGTGTTGTGATCGGTCATGCGTGACACCTTGGATCCACCCTCTGTGATCCACAGCATCTTGTTGGCTGTCTTGTCATCCAGGGAAAGGTTAATCCAGTCTGTGGGAGGTGGAAAATGTGCCATTTTCAGGAAGAGAAACTACAAATCACGAGGGTGAGGAAAAAATGTTTTTGAATGTCCGTTCTTACGTTTCAGAAGATCAGCTCTGCATGTGGGCTCAGGGATGTTAGGCTCGTAGTCTGGGATACTTTCTGAGTGATAGGAAAAGTTACAATGTGGGTATGATACAATAACAAGCAGAGGCAGAGGTATTGTCTTTAAAATTCAAATACATCTTTTAACAGTCCCCAGTGAGTTCACAGTTAAAGTTATATACTGTATTTTCTGCAGTTTACTTTAAAATCTTACCTGTGGGAGTAGCCAGATGTTTAGATTTTATACCTGTAAGTATAAAACAAACATGACTGCCAGCTGTAATTATTGGATACTTTGGTTCACCGTAAGGAGACTTCATACTAACAATATGCAAAATCTGCTCAGAAAGTCCTCAGACCGTTAAACTAAACACTCTAATGCGCTAATCTCTAAACGACACAGTCTCATCCAGTAGTTTGCATCCTGGCTCATCTCCAGATAAGCTTTCCAACACAAAGTGATCCTCCTGGCTGATGAAACTGCAGCATTGTTGTGTCTTCAGGCGGAGCCAAGGCTGGAAGAGGCCAGCAGATCTACAGCATGTGTCTTCTGCTGAGGACAAGGAAAGGGAGTTCACTCACCAGCTCTGTCGGAGGCTGGCATGATTCTCATATTGGGAGCACTGATTGGCATCTTTCTCGCTTGCCGTGTTGAGGTTTCCTGAATGTCAGTGGCGTACTGCTGCAGCAATGCAAACGGTTTCTTTATATACGCTGGGGGTAGGCGCTACAGTTTTTGGGGGGGCCCTGGGGATCTCTCTGAAAAGTTTTGGTAAGGTATGTAGAGATAATGAGCTCACTAATGGGTGCGCCACAGAGCCGGCCAAATCTGACCCGCAGACCCAGACTATCAGAGTTCTGAATTTGCGTTGACATTTACCTTGTCATCTCTTTGTCATCATACTCACATCTTGGTAGTTGATACATATAATTAGGTCATCCTGCAGAGAACAGAGGCGTCACGTTAGACCGGAGGAACAGCTCGACGGCACTTTGAGACCTTTGGTGATGGAGGGAAGACGAACCTGTTTGGATGGAGTTTCATTTGGAGAAGAGTTCATCTGTCTGTGCACTCCAAGGTAAAGAAGTAGTTTTACTAATTTACCTGATTTTGTCTGTTATGTCCTTTAATTCTTCTTGGGATAGATTTTAGAATCTTTAATGAATAACACTGTAGGATTGCAATGCTTCTGTGTTCCCTTAGCATATCAATATACTGTAATTTACTGTATACTGTATACCACAATATGCTGTGCTGTAGGCATTCCTTTTGCTTGAAGAAGTTAGTCCTTCACTTATGAGCAGTCCATCGGTGTTTGTTGATTGGTGACATTGTCCCAAGTTTTCAAACTTAAATCAAATATGTGATTTATTTTCAGCTTGCATTTGGCTTAGAATTTTGTTTTATAAACTGTATTAGAATTGTCGTATACCTACTGGTACATACATGACAATTGACGTATTTAAGCCATTCTAAGCATTTAGGAGCAGTGGGCGCCTGGTGAGGAACTAAGGTTCACTCGAGGACACTTCAACATGTTGACAGGAGAAGCTGGCTAAAAAATGATCTAAAAAGATAGTAACGAACATATTCAGACCTTTAGACCAGCTAGTCCTGACCTTGACCAGCAGCCACTAAGCCGGGTCACAGCTCAGCCCCGGCCTTTATGGCAGAGATCAGTTGTCGGTCAGCAATGTTTTGAAAGTCTGTTGCCCCTGGTTCCTGATCGCCCTGTTAGAAGAGATTGGAGGAACTCAGATGGCCTCACGCAAACCCATCACCCAGACTCCCCTCTCTTTTATTTTTGTTAAATCCCATGGGGCAGTCCGGGACAGTTCTGTCACTACTCCTGGTATTTAGTGTTTAGCATTTCGCAATCACTGCCCCAGTCAGCCATCTGCTTGGTCAGGCCGCAACACAAGAAGGACGGGACAGCCTTGCCTCGAGGTTTGGCAGGGTGCCAGAGCTGTAAACACCTGAGACACGCTGCTCACAGTGGGGAACATATCACTGGGAAGGGTTTAAGACCAGAGAGAGGCTTTTTCTTTTAACCCAGGGCATGGGCATTAAGGCACTTGTGATGGTGAATGGTTGAGGCGATAATGGGGGTCAAGTGTGTTGTGAAGCTGTATGATGACCTGAGATACCTCCAGTCAAGTGACTTGAGGTCGGCTGAGGGTATTGGTTATCGTATGAGGTTATTCTGGGTGACGTTTGTATACAGTATGAATTCGGACTTTGCTTGTTACGTACCCTAAATGTCTTCTCCCAAGTGCGATTATCAGATGGTATATGCCTCTCCAAATTCATTAATTGGATTTTGAGTGTCTACAAATATGTGCAGTTCTATAGATGTATCTTTTATTATGAAATTAATTAGAAAACTGCTCAATTAAAGTAACCCGTTCTCTTAAAAAAGAAAAGATTGTACTTAATTGTGATCACTTGAAGATTCAAGACCCGTGATTAGGATCCTTTCAATTAACTCAACAGCTCTCAATGTGTCAAGTTGGCGGCTCATCGCTAACAGTGCTAACAGAGCTAACATTGCACACTGCGGCAAAAGTGCCGACAGAGCTAACAGTGTTTACCTGAGGAGGAATCGGAGGGTGGCTGCAACACTTCAGGGTCGGCTAGCTTTGTCGACACGGTATTATAAGCTGTAACCGTAACGAGCAGAGCGGCGCCCGTGAGCTAACCATTGGAGAACACTCGCACGCACTAAAAGCATGCGGGGCCCAGCTATGATAACAATACACACGGAGGGAAAGTGACTTCATTCTCTGCTCAGTAGACATTACTCCACTGTCTTTTTACATAACAAATAATTGTTTGCTGCTATATTCATGTTCAGAGCTCAACTTTGAACTGGTTATGAAATCATTTTGATGCCTGTACATCGCCACATAAGCACACAAGATCATCCGCTAGAAGATTGGCTATTTCTATATAGTTATTCTTAATGACTGTCGTCGGTGCCACCGGGTCAGATTCCTTCAGCTCAGACTCCAGCTGGGCCTCTGGCAGCTACCAGCTCACTGCAGACGGACGGACCCGAACCATCGCCGTCTTTAACCTGCAGCTAGAAATATATATATATAGATATATATTTATATCTATATATAAATAAATAAGGGATGAGTTCTTTTTTTTGGTTTAAAATGTTCAATGTTAGAGCAGAACAAACCGGTAAATGCAGGCTTCACATATGTTGCTGCAAGAGAAATTTGATAATTTATTACATCACATAAATAATGCTCTAATGTAGAACAAAGGGATATTCATAGTTGTGCAATATGTTACACATTTGCAACTGTTGGACCTCATACTGTTTGATGTCCAACACCAGGACCTAAGGTTTATATATTTACAAGCTGCATACTGATCATTTGTTTGTAGGTATGTGTGTGTTTGTTTACCGCAATCGCCCCGTCCAACATGAATGGATCAGTGCTGTCACTGTGCAATGTGGAGAGATCAGCGGTAGTGATGCAGAGGGAAAGGGGTGTTGTTCTTGGTACTAGGGGGTATCCTAAAGACATTAAACCATCTATTTAACACCTCTAAGGAAAAACACCGCTCCAATTACAAGCCTCCTGCCTCCCCCCTCTTTTCTATTGGCAAATATGATCTCACGGTCATGTCCACACCACCGGCTCTCACTCCTTCACCCCTGTCCTGCATTACAGGTATATAAGAGTGGCATTAAGCTGTCACACAGCGGAATCAACAGAGAGACCATTGACATCAGGGCTGAGCCAGGCTCACTTCACAGCTTAAACAGCCAGTATACAGATGCCTGCCACCAACAGACTCATTACTGATACCCGGATGTCGGCTAAAGGTGAACTTTATTTTTTTACATTTCACACCATATAGAATAATTGATTTAAATACAGGACATTTATCAATAGTGTAAGAGTTCTTTTTCCATGTGTGAACACCTCCATCTAAATGTTTGAGAATATCACAAGGTAAATTTTTCTGTAAAATTAAGGCTGTGAAGAATATTGCAGCATATATTAGTTGGTGCACACAGGAATTATTATCAGAAATGCTTTGTATGAATTGATTCAATCACCCCAGCCGGTCAGTGTCTGCTGCATTTGTATTGTCCTGTTGAGGCAGATCCTGGGTGAATCGGTCACTAGAGTTAATGTCTGTGTGGAAAGCGCAATTTTTCTCTGCCCGATTTCATGCTTGTCGTCATGAGGGGCGTATAATGGTTTCGCTGTGCTGCCTGCGCGCAAGGGTGCACTAAAAAAAGATTTATCATGCAGTATGTATTAAAATGCTGTAATTGCATCTTGAAGATTGGTGACATTCAGCAGGAGTCTAGCTCATTGATGTTAGCCACTACAGACTGTATTATCCTGACAATAAGGATAATAATGTGGACCTGTAACACAACTTCCAGAGGAATAGAGGCTCACGAGTCGCTTGCAGTTGCTGTAGTTTACAATAGTATAATTGTTAGCTCTTTAATGATAGGAATCCAGCTTCTTGCCTGTGAAACAGAGCATTGTAGTCCTAATAAAAAAAAAACTTGTTACTTGTTGATATAAATAAAACACATCACTTATGTTAGTCGACGGTAACATCCTAATGCTGTGGGGATTAGGTGTCTCCTGTTTTTAATCCCCGTCCTTAACAACAAACTGGATAGTACACGCTTACATGAGTGTAGGTTACAAAACTGGCATCGCAGCTGAGCCTGTAATTTATAATTTCAAGGAAAGTGATGACACAATACTGCCGCCTGTAATCAAGTTTAACTTGAAATCTAATTGCTAGCAGACTTAATTATTTTCTGTCTGTATTATAATCTCCTTTCATTAAAGAGAGCCCCACTCCTTATTCAATTTAGGGATCAAGCATATGTTGCAATTCATTATCTTCACATTAACTCTGTACGAGAGCAGCTGCTTTTCAATTGTGACAAAATTAAAATGCAATTTGTCCCTTTTTGGCTGCCTTTACTCATTCACCTCAACAAACATGTGTTGGATCTTCATCACCAACTTATCTGATTTGTGCGAGCAGATCATGTTCCTTTTCATCTGTTAAACTGCTCTGAGCTCCGTGCTGACTTAAGCCAACACCCCCAGGATGAGAGGTGTCTTGTTAATTCCAACTGCCTGGCATGAACCCACCACTGGTTCCAGAAAGCATGTGGTTGGCGATGTGATGATCTGACAGAGGCAGATGGTTTTCTAATTATACACCATTTTTGCACTTCATCATCACCTGTTGAGACACACCTGATACATACCTCTGCCTAGCAGCTGAGTATGCTGATCTTAATATAGGTCGTTCTGGTGATAACACATTTCTGTTTTTCTTTGTATTTTTGCAGCAAAAAAAGGCAATGATGGAAACGCAACCGCAGGTAAGACAGTAACTTTATTACAGATTTTGTAAATTAAGATTAAGATTAAGATTAAAGACCATGTTGTTCTGTCACTCACTTCTCAGAGAGAATCGCGGCCTATGAGCCAAATATCCCAGAACCGAAATGCAGAGCTGATCTCATCAAACGTAAGATTCTTATTCTTTTACCAATTAAAAAAAATAAATATATATATATATATATAATTGTCCAAACTTAACTCATTATTGAATCATTGTTTCTTTATCATTCTTTCTCAGATTGGTACAACATTTGCCTGGATGACAAGACAGCCAATAAGATGCTGTGGATTGGAGAGAATGGTGCTAAGGTTGCTCGTATGACCGACGATCTCACTTGTCCTGTCTTGGATAGACCAGAGCGATATGAGTATTCTCCGCAGGTACAAGTTGAAGACGCAGTACCATTATTTTGGACTGACACTATGCTATTTATATATATTTTCTCATGCTATTCAAGTACGAAATGAGATGAGAGTGGCATGAAGTTGTCATGAGTTTGATGTGATTGTAAAACCCAGGCAAGAGTATTTGTAACCGAAGGGCTATCCCCCTGCGTTTATTTAAATCCTGAGGCATCTAGTTTGGCATTGCAAGTCGGAGAAAGTGATGCTGCTCTAAATTCTCCGCAGTGGCAGCTGTAATAAATCACAGATTTATGTTGGATAGTCCCTAAATAACACTGTCATCCCCATCCATGTTCCAAAAGGTTCTTTGCAAAGAAGCCATCCTGGGCTTCCGAGGCTACTGGGAAGTGGGGTACTCCGGGTGGGTCGTGGTCGGGGTCGCCTACGAACGAGCAGGAAGGAGGAACACCGATGGATTCTGCGGCCTTGGAGAGAACGAGGAGTCCTGGTGTATTGGCTGGAGTGGTTCCAACTATAATGCCTGGCACAAAGGCCACCATGTAGAGATCGAGGGGATCCCTAAGTTCCCCATAATTGGTGTGTACCTTGACCAGCCTGCTGGTATCCTGAATTTCTACGGTGTGGAGGAGGTGAAGGAGGAAGAGGAGAGCACAGTGGGAAAGGAGGTTCATCTTTTGCAGCAGGTTAGGGGCCCCTTTGAGCAGAAAATGATACCAGGTTTCTGGGTGGCGCCGCAGTCACACTGTTTGATCCTAAAGAAGGAGGAATAAAGGGCTGAATCAACATTACAATATTATATCTCATAGGCAGTGATCTGGCTGAGACAGGAGTTAAACTATCTCGTCTTTTTTTAATCAAGCTACACTTATGGCAAAGTACCAACTGGGTCACGTTAACATTTGTCTTCCATAAGCTTGCATATATCCTATGTGGGTGACATCATAATTTAGACATAAGCACACATGAGATATTCCTACATATAGCATCTCAGAGGTAGATATACAGTTTTGAGGTTTGTACATTTAAATGTGGGCAACTAAGTGCAGTCGGGTAGAGGTTAAGCTGGGATTCACCTTTTTCACACTCTATATGGACTTTCCTGAAACCACTGGACCAGTATTTGTATTCCTCTATTGTTATTGTTTGCTAATGTATAGAGAATCCTAGTTTGGTGTGCAGAATGTGAAGTTTGAATAAATAATAAAACTCTGTGTGAGACACATGTTGTTCTGGCTTGTTAATCCAAATATCAACCCAAGAGAATGACAGCACGTGTTGAAATTACGCTTCAGCAGCACAACAACAATGCAAAATCAATTAGGATCCTTTTTCGTGACGGACACACAAATTAAAGGCATCCACGTAAGTACGCAACGGAGCTCGGGATGTAGTACTGAACCGTGAGAGAGTCTTCTTATGGTGGGTGAGAGGGTAGGTGGATCGGTCAAACAAACCGAACTTTGACCGGTGTTCAAGACTGGCGTGTGTTTCCCAAAACGTTGTTGTTCAAGACCTTTTTCCTAAACCTAACTAAGGGGTTTTGTTGCCTAAACAAAACAGAAAATCGTGCTGAGCAACACACAAAAAAAGAAAAATTCTTGTCCGTGTACACAAATTAATAGATTCAATTTTGTGACAATTTCACAAACTACCATGAGACCGTGTTGCAGGGTAAACACAGGTGTAATTGATAACATGAATTCTGTCCCTTTTCTAATTAGGTGAGCCAGGGCCTTGGTATTTGAATGCTAGCTCACTCCGATGACTGTGACGGACGAAATAGAATGGGACCATAGTTATTTAATATATCTATTACACATGTGTTTACCCTGCTATTACATGCTGCTTTAACAAAAGGATTATAGAGTAAACAAGTGCTTGTTTGCCGTACTGTGGTGTATAAACTCACATTTTCATCAGGTGGACTCTTATAGCATACCAACATAGTCGATGTAATATTGTAATTGAAAGAAAAACATGAAATGTCATATAGTTTATCCTAGTTTGACTGGGGTGTCTTTGTTTATGTGATTCTTTTCCATCTCTGTTGACAACACTGACGAGACCAGTTTTTGAATCTTACTTTCATTCATGTTTGCAACCATCGTCTTTCCTTCCTGCACACACTCCGGGGTGTCAGATGTCTGTGCTAGCCTCACTTACATCCATATGTCAAAGTCAACTGCATACTCCCACTTGCACCCCGCTGAGCACCCGTTCCACTGACCTCAAGTCCTCTTTCAGACACTCAAGCCCCTCCGCCTCATCTTAACTGATGGTATAAAAGTAAAGTGGAAGACAAAGACAAAGACTTGGTACTTTTTGGATGAAAATCTGAAACGGACCCAAAATCTTCCTGAAACTTAATCTGTGACTTCGTGAAAACTGTGCTAGCTATTAAAACATTAAAACATATGATATACATATGATCGCAGATGTCTAATTTTAGGCAGTGGTTCCAGTGATGAGTAAACGGGAGAGTTTATGGTCGCAAGCGTGATAGTTAAACCACAAATATTCATTGTGTATCAAAGAAAACACAACTAGATGATTGAGCCATAATCCTAACAATAATCACAACCAGAGAGCCAGTGACAGGGTTGCTATACGTGTTGATGTGATGTATCTGGATTAGTTTATGCCAGGCATGTGAGTGAGTGGTAACCCTAAACTTATAAGTGACACATATAGCAAGACATATGGGTTGGGAGGGAACGTGTGTCCCACATTTCATGCTACACTGATTTTACATCAAAAGTTCTGTTAAAGTAATGTATGGTATTTATGATGCATCCAAATATGACTGTGACAGAAATAAAGAGTCAAACGTGTAATCCTCACTCCTTCCAGAATGTATGACATAATTTATAACACTTGTGCAGCAGCTAAATGAGTAGCATTCAGTAGCTGGCTCTAAATTATTATTACTCCATGTGCCCCCCATGGTTTTATTCCCACCTGGTCCAACACTCATCGATGATATGCAGCACTATCCTGGCAGTTTTACTGGCATGTTGCCTCTGGCCCACGTTCAAACTGCCAACACTCCAAGATAGCCTGGTGGGAGAATCAGATGTTACATGTTGCTCTTGCTGTCTGTATGTGCAGAGCGCCCCTACGCACACACACACACACACACACACACACATATATATATATATATATATATATATATATATATATATATGTATATTCACCTCTGTTTCTCTTGTCTGTTCTGCCTGTAATTACAGATGCTAATCTCGGACATGTGGTGCTACTGTAGTCCATGCAGTACATTACACTGGGATACTGGTTCAAGGTCTGTTTATGGTTTTCTGCTGCAACAGTTCTTGGTTTTTGACACCACCAGTATAATTTAAAAATGGTTGTATTGAAAGAAGAGAACCACTTTTAGACCGAAAGCAGACAAACATTTCAACAGGTGACTTGAATAAATTTGTACCAGCTTTCCCATTTACATTTACAAGTAGTAAAATATGTTTTGTCATCATAAACTATTTGGGGGTTGGGCCTTTATGTGTAGTTTATGATAGAATTAACTTGCATGTTTTTTTCGGAAATATATCAAAATATATATATTCGTTTGTGTTAACCCCAACAAATCATCAAACTCCAAGTTTTATACAACAAGTATTACAACACGCTGTATGTTTTAACATTATCAACAAAAAAACTTCAAATTGAGGCAGTGAGGCGAAAGATTTTCTTTTCTTAATTTTCTTTTAATCCATGAAGACAATATTCAAAAACACTAGATTTTATGTAGATTCTGGTTTATTATTTCTGCAAATCTATGTACAAAATTGCAATCAAATACATTTACTCATGTGTATAGTATTTTAATATTTCTTATCTTTAGTTATCGCCACTACATTTTAGGGAAAACCTATGATGAGTTTACTCTATATAATACAAAGCATCCCTATAGATTATACTGCAGCACTATAAAAAATAATTTGATCCCAAGAGCTTTATTTATAATGGGGTATATCTAGATTTATTTCAATAAAGAATATGACTGCTTCTTTGACCGCTGCAAATTGGTCTTTCTGGGTTGTTTGGTGTGAACAACTATGTTTGGCGTTCTTCATCACTCAAGACAACACCACCATCTTCTGTTTGAATTGATTCACTGCAAGCCAGACATATAAACTGGCTTCTGTATATACTGTATATTCTGCTATAACATAGTTATCCTGGAAGATCCTAAAGAACGTCTGTGTATTTCATCCCCAATTTATATCTACGATACTTACTGATCTGAATATTTTTTTGTGAATCTGTCAGTAGATGCTGTAAGTGACGTAGAAAATGATTAAACAGCTACACCTGTTGGATTCTTGTTGTTTTACATAACAAATGGCAAAACACATTCAAAATATGGACTGACTGCATATTGACATTTATTTTACTAACTCTGTTTACAATATGCTTCCCTCTAATATTACATTTTATGACGGGGTGTAGACACACGTCATGAGTTTCCTGAATGTTCATGAAATACTAGATATCATGACTTCCTATAATATTGCAAAATTCAATTATGAAAAGAATTTTAACAATGTATTAAATTTGTTCAGTTTATTGGTCCATTTAAAGAGTTTTCCTTTAATTGATTAATGATTCTTGTTTTAAAAATCTATGAAACACTTTGGGGGCTCCATATATTGCAGGTTAATGTGGCCTCTAGCTTGTCTGACTGTCTGACTGAACTACATTTCCCACGAGTCTTGACACCACTGTCCCTGCTTCCTGAATACGAGCGCCCCGCAGATTGTTCAGTGTGTAACAGGAGATGATAAGTAGCCACACAGCTGTCAGTCAACAAGGCTGATTGTATGCTAAAAGGGATAGCTCGTAAATATTTGAAGGCAGACTAATTGGTCCCCTGTGAGAACTGGTCATGGGCATCAGAGGTCAAAACCAAATGGCCTGGACATGTGAGATACTAATTATAAGACAGCATGACTACTATCTGAGTGTTGAGAAATAGTTAAAGTGTTTTGTGCCTTAGTTGCAGTACGTGTTGAGGTTAAAGCATGAATATGGTCCCAGCAACCAGACAGACCATAAGGCTGCTTTCCTGTAAGAGTATATTTAGACTTGACTTTCCTCTCCTTGTTCTTATCATAGCTCTTAAAATACCTTTCATATCTTCCTCTTCAACAGCAACAATGCCGGCTCTCCCGAGGCATCTGTAGTGGCCCCGCTGCTGGGTATCGGCTTTCACTGTTTCTTTGAGAGCTTTTCTCTCTGTCTAGGTTTTATATTATTATTCATGACCAGAAATGTTTGCACTCTTCTCACCTTAAAGCACCGTACACCTGTTTTCTTGCAGCTGGATTAGTGAAGCACCATCTTTCTCGTGTACTGCATCCAAGTCGAGGCAGTTCAGTTTCTATCTTGAGAATATTTGAAGAAGAACTCCACAAGATGCTGACTCAGTGCAACAGACAACTTTAAAAAAGAGCCGACCATCTGGGGAAATGCTTTTGTCCAATTGTGGAAATATTTAAAGCCTAGACTGACTGATTTTAAGACAATATGATTATGTCTGATATTGAAATGCTACATTAGATATATTGACTATAGATTTAACAATAAACTGTATGTTTTTCAAAGATTTGTTTAGATTTGTTTAGTTACACATTTCTTAGAATCTACCATCATTTGTATTTATGTCAACATGTAATATAATCAGTATTCTATATAATAATTATTATACTTTCCAAATAATTCCAAATGACAATAATACCATTAATTATAATAATGGTAATGCCTGAGTGAAATGAAATTCAGAACACAGTAAATCATAATTTATTTTTTGTTCTTATTTATGGTTCATACATTGTCAATGTTCTGACAGATTATATATTATAAGATTAAGTTACGTTTTTAATATTGAGAAATATATTTAGAAACTGTATTCATTGGGAAGAACTTAATATTTTCAACTATTTAGAATTCATTGTTGTCTATCTTTTCATAACATCTGTCCGTTAAGTAATAATCTGTTACAGCCACCTACACCAACACAACAAGGATGTTTGAATTACTGGTGAGTAAATCAGATTAAGTCTCATTACGTTGTTACTTACCTTGTCTTGCTTGGCCACCTACGCCTCATAAAGAAACAGTATAACAGAGTGAGATTTATAATCCCTTAAATATTACATTTATTAAATTAAAATTTGCAGGATGTTTTTTGTTAATGCTGTCAGTAATTGTTGACTTACCTCTGCTATAGGCATCTGTGAAGAAGCCAAGGCCTGAGGTCGAGGAAGCAGACTCTTCCGTCCTTGGAGAGACTGAGGGTGGACCTCCAGGATGCTCTACCTGCTGCCCAGGAAGCTCCTGATGCTTAACAGGTTTCAGCTGCTGAGGAAGGACAACAGGACCAGAGAAAGGAGCACCATAGGGAACAGGAGAAAAGTCCTCTTCATCCTCCGACAAGGAGTTGTTCCCAGAATCTTCGTCAGATGCATCATCAACGTCATCTTCAGTGTCTTCATCCTTCTCAACGTCGGACTTCTTTAGTAGATGGACATCTACCTCTTCATTGCCAGAGGGAAGTGTGGGAGTGAGCTTAACTTCACCTTGATCAACGAGACCAAATCCACACTCCTCTTCCTCGTCAGAAGAGGTGTTAGCAACAAACAAAGAAGTAATACTTATATCAGAAAGCAAGTCCATTTTTATTTGATAAACATTTAAACTAAAAGGACTAATTCAAGAGTCAACTCTGGTTCCATCCACACAGAAGAACGTGCCCTGGTTTGATTACACCTGTACGTCCTGACTTTCGCCCCCAATAGTTCCATCCTCTCCGTGGTGCACAACTAAACCATATGTTTGGCATTTTATTAAATTTGGCCCAGTCGCCGTCATTTTTTCATGAATTTCTATGTAAAATTTGGCAGATTTGATGCCCTCAAACCAAAATAACAGTGTCTTCAAATCACTCATTGTTAATAAATTCTAAATCCCAAATTCAAGACATCTCCGTTAAATAACAATTTTACACGGAGAAATTGTCGAATAATATTCTGTTTCCCCCCAAATCTATGGTTATCCAACAGGCCTAATGCCTGTACACCTTTACATTCTAAAAGATACATTGATTTCTATACTGATGACGCTTTTAAGGATTTTCCAATGTCCAACTGGGCGACTCCCATGCGCTGGGTGGACGACTGAAGGCCATTTTCAAATTCTTCGGTTCTCCGCAATTGCTGCAGTTATCCAGCTTTGTTTTCCAACAAGATCTGTTTTCCAGTAGATTGGTTTAAACTCCAAAGGTTTGCTTTTCACAGTTTGGGTTTGTACTTGGAACTTGGACTCCTGTCTTAAATTTGGAATTTGAACTAGTAACAAATCATTTTCAATTAAGTGTTTGTATTCAGTCAGCACTTACTTTGATGTTGATCTAGTATGATGTTGTACAACAGGGGTCCTTTGTTGACTGAGGAGATCCAGTGAAGAAGATCTAACGATTCCAGTAGATGTTGAACCTCCCAGCTTGATTTTCAGGAACCTGGATCTACATTGCCACTGAAACAGCCGGATGAACTAGCTTTGTGGTAGGGTTGTGCCAGGCACCTCGATTGGTGCCACCTCGAATATACAATAGATTTAGAGAGAGCACTCTCATCAGACGCTAACAGATTAGACTCAACAAAGTTGACTTTGACCAATTTTCCAGGCCTTTATCAAGGGTGATGATTCAAGGCTGGCATCCAAATCTTTAATCGTGATTTATACAGCCAAGTAAAAAATTCAACTCATGCAACAGCTGTTTGTTTTGTTGTAAATTCCTAAGTCACAAACCCACACTCAGCAAAAGACAGAGAGGCTGTCAAGGGCAGGGTGAGAGGGAGGGACACTGAAGAGGAAGAAGGGGGGGGGAGAGAAGGGGCTCACAGAGAGTGCACTGTTAGAGGACAGAAGAGCGTTAACAGCCAGCGTAGGTAGATCACCGGACAAACACTGCAGCTACAAGTCAGAGCGGAGAGAAGCAGTGAGAAACAGATAGGTTCACACGTGCAAGGAGAGAAGCGGAGTACAGCAGGAGAGGGCTGTGGCTGTTTGGGCAACAGGAGCTTTTGAAACCAGGAAGAGGGCAGCCAAGCCTGAGGAGATGCTGTGAGGAAGAGTGCCAAGTGATGGAGCTTGAAGCAGCCAGCAGGCGGGCGCAATTAGTCAGGTACAGCAATATGGCATCTTTATTATGATTTATGTCTAATTTTATTCTCTGTAGACTTGGAATAGTTACAAACTTGCTACAGAAATATATATATGAGTACATTTTAGTGTTGCTTTATGAATTATTTGATAAATTAACAGCACAGTTTGTTACACATTTAACAAAAAGACTGTTGCTTAACAGTATTGTGAATCAGGTCCTGCTGTGTTATCTGTGGTGAAATCATTAAAGGCCCATTGGGGGACTTTATCTCAGCTTTGCTAAGCTGATATATTTCAGCTGTATTTCCCTGCCACTGTTGAGCCTCCTATAGCCCGACTGAACTGTGTAAAGTCAAATGAAATATGCTGTGTACAAAAATCCAGGATCCTCATAGGGCAATCTTCTCAGGCCGCTACATTAGTAGTTGTGACAGTGCCTTATGCCACTACTTTACTTATCAAGGTCAAACTGATAGTGATGATGTTAAAAGACATGAGGATGTAGGAGACATGCAAATGTTTGTGTTGATGGAGAGGGAGGATATTTTATTCAACATGCTCTGTGACCAACTTCACATGATGCTCCAGAGTCCTTGGGCACCACAAAGCGCACTCTGTGTGGTACACAGACCCACCATTTGTCCTCCCCTCCATCCCTCTTTAGCATTTTAAGTCTTCTCCCCCAGCAAGTGACCCCCACTGATTGAGGAGGAGATTTTCCAAATATTTCACAACACCCACGTAACCTCCAGCGGCTATGAGGTTGTTAGTCTCTGCTCTCATCTCTTACAAAGACTTGATTGTTTTCTCTCGTTTACTCCGTGTCTCGCTTGTAGAGGATCGTGGTTTACACCGACGAAGACTGCGGCAGCTAAACCATTTCAAACCTCTGGGTCACCCACGAGTGCTTGTGAGATGTTTCTCATGAATTTTTATCTTCAAGTTCATCTGTACTGCTGTCTTATGAGGGTCAACAATAACTCTACAGTTAACATAAGCTGTAAAGCTTTGTTAAGACAGCTACAGCAGGTGTAACTTACAGGAACTGGGAATCAGTTTTAATATCTAAATAAGGAAACTTTTCAGTAAAAAAAGTGACAGTAAATTAAGTGATTACGTTATTACATTATATATATATGCATACATACTTCTAACTGCAAATACAGCAAATGCATACACACAAAGTAGTTTAGCATACAAATGTGTTGGGAACACTTCTCATATACGTCTATGATAACACACAAAGAAATTAAAGAAATATCACATAAATACATGAAGCAATTATTTTTTCATGACATAGAAATGTAAGAAAAATAAAAATGTAATTGCTTGAACAACAAGTATATTTCTATTTCTATATACATTTATAAAAATATAATGAGAAAGTAGTAGAGCAATCAACTTTGTTGTAATTCGTGAAGAAAATGGTATTTTATGTAGTACTAGATTGATGACATAAAAATAAGGAATTTAAGAGCATAGACATATTGCATTATTTGGAAAGCAAAGCAATATATAATTGTATGTATATATATATTTGTCTATTACGTAAACTGAAAGTTGGAAGACATACATGTGAGTTATAATTGAGTAACAGAGCACACAAAACAAAGTTGTATAAAAAAGGAGTACTGGGTATTTTAGTGTTCAGGTGCAAGAAAACATGTTATCATGTGACCTGAGGTACATAAACAAGACGGCATGACTCTACAGAAGCACACAAACTTGTAACATAGTGAACCCCACCCAAGTCTTCAACAGGCCATTTTACTTTCCCCGCTCTACACGCTTTTATTTTGGTTTTCTTTCTTCAGCAGTCCACGCTGCAGTTCTGTAGTTCGGGACACATTCCAAATGTGCCCTCTCATACCAGGCCGTCCCTGCTGCCAGATTGGTTTTCACACAGTCCCGGGGCCCCTCCCTGCCACCACGGCGGTGCAGCTGTCACCTGTCAGTTTCGTGGTGGGGATGCGCATCGGCCTGTTTTGGCTCAGAATAGAATTGTGGGAGAGTTTTCGTTGGAAGTGGGAGAGCACAACACCAAGCCTCCGAGAGGATGAACAGTTGACTGGGGAAAAGAAATCTCAACTATATGGGAATGTGGCATTTGTGTGCTCGGAGGTTACATGGTGCCGTTCATGGAAGTGACTGACTGCTGCTACAGAGAGAGACTCTGGTTCAGATTGTATTGGTAAGGCCTAATGTCTTAGCCTCACTCAGAGCAACCAGTTCATTCATATGTGTAGAGCTTGAGGAATGAGTCTTGTTCAGTACTGGTCACATACCGTGTATGGCATTGGGGAAGCCAAGTGTTTGTTCAGAGGTTGTGGTAAATTATAACTTTACATGTGTAGATATTTGTATTATGTGTTTTATTTACTTTATTGAGCTGTAATTAAGAAATCCAGTCCAATTTAGATATTTTGTGTATTTTGCTGTGTGTGTATGTGCCATATTTGTGTGTTCCACTATGTAAATACTGTATGACCTTGAATGAAGGAATGCTTTCTTATAAACGTATGTATATATATATATATATATATATATATATATATATATACTGTATATGAAATACCCTGGTTAAAGTTCACCTTCGCCTTTAGTTTGGTGTAAACACTGACATTTCGTATGTGACATTTGCATCCAGCTCACGTCTCACAAAGGTTTATGATCCTCTTGTAATTACCTCATCCTTCTTTCTAGAGTCTATCTGGCTGTTTTCAGCTTTAATCTATATTTGAATATTTGTGTTTCCACTGCAGAATGGATGACCAGGACAGAGTAAGCCAAACATCCAGTGTGGCCACCATTTCCTACTTTCCTGTCACAAAGGTTTGTTTTAAGTTTTTTCTATCTTGCACATGTGAATGACTTACTGCGATACAGTTAATGCATACTAATGTGTTATTGCCTCTTCGGGTAACAGGAAAGTGATGGAAAGGTGCAAACATTTGGGAAAAGATGTCTGGCTGCCAAGAGAGACCCCAATTGTCCTGTAGTCATCAGAGGATGGCTCAACAAAAAAGTAATTTTTCAAACCTGGTCTGCTTAACAATTAATAACTTTTACTAACAACAACAAAAATAAATAAAAGCAAAGAGCAGCTCCTAATGGATCTCCCTTCTGCAGGACAGTTCTGGTTTGAAGCTTTGGAAGAGAAGGTGGTTTGTCCTCTCCAACTTCTGTCTGTTTTACTATAAAGGTACACAGCTTTTGTTTTTCTTGAGTGAAACCCTTTCATGTGCTCTGACTGTAGAGCGATGCATCTCTTCTTTTGTTCATTTATTTTCTGTCCCCCGCCAGACAGTAGAGAAGAATCTGTGCTGGGCAGCATCCCACTCCCGAGCTACAAAATCCTGTTCTGCACACCACGAGAATGCAAGAACAGAAAGTTCACCTTCAAGGTATCATCATTTGGTTACTCGTCCAATCCATAAATGCATTGTTAACATTGGATTTTAAGTCTTACATTTTAAACGTGTTGTTGATCACCAAAATAAACTTTTACAGGAATTGTTTTTACTCCACTGAACAAACCAAAGGGGAGACATGTACTGGTCAATTTAGAGTTTTGTGCTATTTTGCTTCTGTAACATCTTCTTTCAGACTAGCAGAAAGAAAACATACAAAATACACATTTAGGTTTTCATTTTAATACACTTTGTCTATTTGCTTCTGTAAGTTTCTCCTAAATTCAGAGATCGCTAAAGATAGCAATAGATAATGCCTCGTTTGGATTCACAAAACTTCAGAAAAATTACACAATAAGTGTCTTAATGTAAGTTATCAACTGGGAATCTATTTGTACAGACACTGACCCTATTCACCTGTGGTGACCTGCTAAAGGTATGAAATGTAACAATACATCTTTAAAGGCCAGACGCCGCCGGGTGGTTTGTTACACATTGAAAAAAGGGTCAGGCCAAAAAACATACTTGAGAGGTTGAAAGGATGAACCTTTGAGAAGTTGAGAATAAAGTTGTCATATTTTGAAGGAAAAATCTGTAATATTACGAGATTAAAGTTTGCAGTTCAACCAAGGACCATTCAAGGATGGTTAATCATAGGAATAATAGCAATGTAACATTGTGAATCATTTATGTAAAACTAGGTGGTGCACCAGGGAATGCGCTCTTATTTCTTCAGCGCTGACACTCAGGAGGACATGTTGGGTTGGGTCCGAGCCCTTAGTCAGTCTGCTGCAATGGAGCCAAACAGCTCCCTGAACAGGTACAGCACATTCACTGTGGACATGAGGTGTTATGCAGTAAATATCAAAAAATGTTCATGATTGAGCTTTCATTTTCTGCATCTCTTATAATTTCAGGCGTTGCTCGAGTTATCAGGATTTCACACAGATAGGTGGCAGCTGTGAGTCAGTGGACTTCCCTAAAACCCCCTCTGATGGAGAGGGTCCCTCCCAGAGACACAGACACGTCAGCAGGACTCTGAGCGAACCGAATCATTACACTGGCGGCAGGATGGAGGCTTCGCGCTCAGATCCGAGGGGGAGGCGGAGTGTGCGTCACAGAAACAGCAGGTTGTCAAAGCATCTCTGAGTGTGAATGGCACATATTTCAATCCCAGTGGTTTGCTTGAAGAGAAAATCATCCCCAGGAAAGTTCCAGCTTTTACATCTCTGTTCTGTTTGCTGTTTTCTCTTCAAACAGAACACCCAGCCCTCTTGATTTTAGCAGAAGAAGAGCTTTTGGTCCACACCAAGAGGAAGGCTCTCTTCCTGGCCGTAGCACACCACCCATGCAGGCAGAAATGATGGGAACAGGTTCCTTGACCTCAAGAGGTCAGCTGGGGTCACGACCTCACACACCAGTCGGAAGGGTAGACATTCGACCTCACGATGACTCGGCCGTGGCGCCACAAACCCTGTACTACGCACCTGCCTCCCCCAATCTGGAGTTCAAATCCACCCCAAATACTCCAGTCACAGAGAGGTGGCAAAACCTATGCAAGGTGTTTGGTTGATCTTGATCATAAGATATGCTCCGATAGCCCTGATATGTTATCAGGGTTTCATTTTTATTATAATGTGCCTCTTGTGGGCTCCAAAACTTTATCGAAGTGCAATACTTAATTGCCGCAGTAGCCCTTTCACAAGATGTTGTATCACCAAACATCTCATGTTACTCAAACCTAATCTTTTTGATTGTTCACAGCCTACACCTACCTATGGGTCTGTCCATCATATATCGAGTGGGAAGCGACATTTAGGAAAGGTGATTATAGTACAAACAATATATTCATGGCAAACATCCAGGCTAGTGTTCAGCAGTGTAAAGTAGCATTGTAGGTTGTGTATAACACCATGTGTTCTCTGTTCTTATCATCTACATACGGTCTTTTCCTTCAGAGCGTCTCCACAGGGGCACATGCAGACTTACTGCCCCCTTTGCCCCCCTCAGCGAGGGCTGCACATGCACCCCAACACCCACACCACCACCATCACCACCATCATCACCATCACCGTAGCAATTTAGCTGTTTGTGTGCTACCGCCAGCCATGGTACAGCCCTCGTTGCTGCGCTCTGTGTTCCTATGGTGTCCTGTGTGGTTCAACTTTAAACCTGCGATGTGTTGTTTGTATGTCTCCTCATAAATCTTGTGGTGTCATGGTGTTGTATCTAACCATGGGGACTCATTTTGTTATCAATGTGAGCAACAGTGTTTTTGTAGACCTTGTATGTGTAAAGAATGTCACTGACTTGTTTCATGTCCATGTCGCTGTGCTTTATTGTCAGTTTTTATTTGTGACTAATAAATCGTATAGTGCTCATTGTTTACCTCTAGTTATATATTTGTGTTTCGTCTAATTTTGATGAGTTCTGCCTTGATTATGCTACATGAAATGTTATATGTTGATATGAAATGGATATTTGGCAGAGGGCTGAAGCTTGTGCTGCTTATTTGAACAGCTCAGTCTAACATTGAAGCATTGCAGCATTAACCCACATTTATCAACTGTAGATTACAGAAAAAAAACAAAAATGATCTCATTAAAATTGTATTTACAATCACACTTTGATGAATGGCGAACAGGAAGAAGCAACGTCTAAAGAGGCAATATTTAACAAAATGATAACCTTGATGCATTTCAGGCACCAAAGCCTGACCCGAGGGAAGCCCCACCAATCAGGCCTCTTGAAAGCGATGCCGACGTGAGTATTTACAATGTTGCCATACGGCTCTTAACTGTCACCAGAATACGGTGCAGTTACTCATCATCTTATAAGACGTTTCTCTCTGAGTTTTTATTTTTTGTTTACCCTCGTCAGGTTGTGTTGACGAGGTTATGTGGGTGTGACAAGCTGCTCCAGACTCTTTCTGTAGAACTGGCCCAGCTACAAATAGATAAGGTGGGTATAATAATAAGACAACTAATTTAAGGCTATTTAGAATAATTAATAGCAAACAATATATTGTGACTGGTTTGAGAACAAAAATAAAAGCTTTTTTTTTCCTGTTGCAGGACAGCGTCCAGTGTGCATTAGAGGTGTCCAGACTTCAGCTGGAGGAGTGGAAGAGCCTGGGGCCCAGGGCCCAGGAAGAAGCCCTGACCCAGAAGGCTTTGCTCCAGGAAGAGCTGGTCACAATCCGGGCTAGAATGTGCGATGTATCGATGGTGTGTAATTAGCACGGGGGACATGGAACCAGAATGAAATAAATAATGGCATTGCATGAGTAGTTTACTACTATATCATTGATCATAAACTGTCAATTATACTGTTGATATACTTATTCATATTCATTTTCACTAATCTTCTGATCTTTCGATTCAGGAAATGGAGAGGGTGTGGAGTCAATATGAGAGAATGGAGAGTGAACTGTCGGTTATCCGTTCACACCTTCAGCACATCTGTAACTTTGGAGTACCACAGGTATTTGATGTGTGTGTTTTAATATATTTTTTTAGCCACTGACCTTAAAGGGACAACAATTCTACAAATCATTGAGGCTCATGCCTGAAGATACTTCATGAGTAATACCTTTGGTTTCTTTCTTTTTGTCAGGACCAGTCTCAGGCCCAGAGGGAGCTGTGGATGATGGAGGACATCCTAGCTGGACTAAAGATCAACAGGGATCACTTCCGCTTCTTGCTGGGACTACAGAGGCACCACAGTAAGCATCACCTTTCTCTCACTGCCATGCTGAACAGTTGAGACTGCATCATTATTATGTGTAATAGAAATAAGGTGGTGGGTTTGATTGTGAAGTCTTGAAAGCTTAAATAATGACTTCTTGCTTAGGCCGCCAATGAGCAAAGTAACCTGGTTCATGTTGATTATGCACAACCTGACGATTGATGAACAGTGTCAACAGCTTGACCTTTTCTGTCTCCCCCTCAGTGTTCCAGCCGGCATCTCCACATCCTGGATCCCCTGGATCTCCCACTGAGAGAATGCAGAGTGGACTCCCAATGGTACAGTACGACTCCTGTCCATTGATTCTTTGTCAGTGACGTTTGCTCTCTGCTTATGAACAAGCGTGGAATTGTTGTCCGCTCAATGCAAAGGTTAAATCCATCTGCTGGCATCTGCTGAGATCTTTCAGTCCTATGGGTGTTTTCTTAAAGTGTTGCCACAGCATTTGATTTTTCTTTCACAAAATTGCTTTAAATTCTACAACATATAGATCAAATTATTGCTAGTTTATTTGTGATGTGAGGGCTTTATGTGATCTGGTCTTCTTTTTGTAGTTTGTCATGATCGTAGCTCAGTGAATATATATCATAGTGGATCAACAGAACAGCAGGATTTGCAAGCCTAGAATTGTCTGGGCAATTTTCTCCCTTTATCCAGATATTATTAGTGACTCTTAAAATATAGTTTGACAGTTGGGATGACTAGGTTTGTTTTCTACCATGTCAAGGATTGATACAACATCTATAAATTATGTTGAGGCATGCATCAATCTTTATCAATCTGGTATGGATGCAGTGAGATCTTCTTTCATATCACTTGTGACAATGACCCCTGCAGGATGTGGAACAAGAGCCACCACTCCGCCCCCCGTTACCGCAGGAGCTACAGGAAAGCTTCCAGTGCAGGGACCAGGGCCATGGCTGGACAGAGTCATCATATGAGGTGTGAAATATTGACATTATCAATGACAAACATGATCAGGTTAGAAATATTTTACAATGTTTTCTCTTCTTATGTTTCAGGGAATCTACACTGTTGATCCTGTACAGAGAAAAGGAAACAGCCAGCCCGACCTGCTTAATGTGAAAGCACCAAAAGACACATTCGGTTGGTGCAGATATACAAATAGAGTACATGGATAGAGTATCATTAATACAATACAACACATTTTCAGACATATTTAGTTTTAAAGAGCTTTAATAGGTGTTTTATGCAAAAGGATATTTTTTTATGTTCACTCTCTCCTCCCACTTATCCTCTCTCACTCCCTCTGTCCTTCTCCTCTTTCCTCTATTTTCATTCCATCTTTAGAATCTGGTTCAAAGTGGATCCCACCAGATACAACGAATCAATCAACCAAGGTTTGATTCTTCATAGTTTCGTACTTACTGGTCAAAACTATATCTGGATGTATGCATGTGATCCAAAATGCTCCAAATATAGAAGCAGTCAAAGCAGAATTTTCCTCATTGCTATCACAGCCAAATTCCAATTCTTTGATTCTCTCATCTTCCTTGCAATTAGGGCATGTTGCAGTGCCTGTTATAGGCGAGAGGGGGAGGCAGAGTCACATGTCTCAGTGCATCAGCTCAACCTTCTCACATTTGCCACCCAACCCCCTTTCTCACATGCACACACACACACACACACACACACACACACACACACACACACACACACACACACACACACACACACACACACACACACATATATAGATACAGATGCATATGAACATACGGTATGCACACATACACCTCTGCACAAACTGCAGTAACAGTGTTTTTGATATTGAAATACATGGAATCTGGTTGATGCTTTACCTTTTCCAAATGCATATTGCTGTGGCGTGGGGTTCATAAATGACTCATTCTATGTGTTTTCTAGAAGATGAAGATGAGCGAAGAAGAGCAGATTGAGCGGATGAAGAGGAATCAGGAGAGGTTAACTAGAAAGAAACCCCCCATACCCACTCCAGGTCAAAGTTCAGAGACAAGAGAGGAGGTCTGCCAAATCATTAATCAGTATAACTGACTGAATCACTACAATATATACCAATATACATTTACTCATCTTATCTTGGTATTTCCTCAGGCCCCGTTTCCTCTAAGAGTGACACGAGTTGTTACAGCTGTACTGCCATCCTCTATTGTGGCCAGACGGGTTTCTGTTGAGGACCCCCCGCCTGAACTCGACAACCTATTGCCCGAGCAGATATCACCTGAGATGCACCAAAGATTTTCAGGGCAAAGGGTGTTGAACAAGCAACCCTGGGGTCTGTTGCTGGAAGGTCATGATCAATACCAGTCCTCAGCAGAGATGCACCAGGATGAGCCTTTTATAAGGACAAACAGGCAGCAGCATCAGGGAATATTGAGGTCTTCCAAGAAGGACAAACGTTCAGAAGCGAACAGAGCCGAGCCAACAGAGACCTCGAGGAATCAAGTACAAGACCAAGCAGGTGTAGGACATGGGAGTGAGAGCTTGGACGTCAGGGTAAGAAAGATTGAAATACATTTAAAAGCAATCAAAGATTTGTATAAGCACAGCATATTTGGAAGGATGATACCATACCATGCATTCTCTAGTCCATTACAGTTGATATCTCATTCTAACACAACCCTTGTTATGCCTTCGCGTTGGTGACAGCCGTATTCAGGTTTGTACGTCCCATCCCATTCTTGTGAATGGGATATCTTAGGGAGGCCTGGAGGAAATGTCTTAAATTCTTTTGCACAAATGTCCACTTGGACTCAAGAATGAACTGATTACATTGTGGTTGATAAAGGTCAATGTAACCTCATAAAACATCTTTTGCACATAACTCAAAAATGTATTTGCTAATTTTGACAATTTTACACAAATGTCTAATAGGGTAAAATGATAATGTGATGACATTTTAGAAAGACATGGATGTCAGCTGTAACTTGACTGGTTGGCGGAGGCATTCAACCGTGAGGCGGCAGTTCTAGTGTTTTGTTGACGTGGTAACGCTTCCCTATGTTGTTATTCACAGACAAGGACATCTACAGTATATTATCCAACTTAGTGAAGTTACTTACAGTATGTTTGCATCAATCAGAGCACAGGCAGGTTTTAACTGCTTGTACAGTCTAATGAACAAACTACAAAACTCAAAGACTTAACTCATGATTTCGTGTTTAACCATGTTTTACACCTGTGGTCTCTGACATCTGAAATCAGTCAGTTCAAAATCATGTTCATAAGTAATTCTACAATACATTTAGGAAAAGTATCAAGCTCATAGAACAATGTTAATTTAGTTTTTTTGAGGTGTTTGAAAGGGCCTCAGGTGCATTTTAACGTGACTCTGCTTGAACAGGCAGATGAACGGCAATCTGCCCTCCTGACCCCTGACATGGACCCTAACCTCTGTCTGACCCCTGAGCAGCGAGAGGCCAAACTCCGTCGTGTGGAACGAATACGGGAGAGAGTCATAAGAAGGTAAGAATTTGTTTTGTAATTGCTATATTTAAATATATGCACATGCACTTTACATATACAGTATACAAGTCTCCATAAATTGGTTCTTCTATCTATCTGTCTATCTATCAGTGCAGTCAGACAAAGAGCTACTACACTCGATCAGCTGCCAATCAGGGGGGAGGAGCCGGAAGTTCATCAGGTGCCCCCTGACACAGCCAGAAAACAAAGGATGAAATCAGGTACATATTTACCAACACAAGATCAAGAAGTAAATGATTGCAAGTACATTTTATTTGGTAAACACAACTATTACAAAGCTGCTTCATCAGTAGAAGTATCATCGAAAAGCACACTATATGCTCTAACTTACTGGCAAATTGTGGTGCGTTCCTGTTTTCAGACCATAAAGTCTATGGAAGCTGTGATCACATCAGAGGCTCTGCAGAACTTCAGCTTTGTAGTGGAACATCTCAGGATGAAGATGAAAGAGACCGCCATCTGAAAAAATCTAAAAGTCAAGTCAAATTTGTGGACAAAACACAACACAAAGATCACAGTGTAAGAACAGGGGTTGCCAAAAATAAGATCAAACGTCCAGCTTCACCCTATCACATCTCCTCTATGACAGTCTATCAGAAAGATGGAGGCAAGGGATATACAAGTCGCAAGGATGTAGGGGAGCCAAAGCTCGAAGAACCTGCCACTGATGACAATGAAAGTGATTTTACTTCCTCCGATCTGAGAGCCAAGTGGTTCCTCTCCACCGACCAGTGGCAAGGGTTCGTACCTTTGCAGATCCCTGGCATAGACTCGTGCAATGAGGAGGTATCAGACATCGAGAACCAACCAGCAGGCGCCGACGATGTGACTGATTCCAATGAAATGTCATCCGCAGTCAGTGAAAGCTTAGAGAAAATGAAAGAGAACCATTCACTCTTCTATAAGATTACATGTGACATTACTATTTCAGACACAGATATTACAACGAATGATGGAAATTCAAATGCCCAAACGTCATGCAGGCCAGATGAAGAAGACCTGCATATCACTGAATCTGTGACGGACGAAGCAACCCATAATGTTGGGAGATCTGCTAACCAAGAGAGCAAGGATTCTAGCCTGCATTTGCCATCAGACTTTAATGAAAATATTCACTCAATTAACAATGTACTCAAGGATTCAACCAAGGCCAAAGCAGTGTTAAATACCTCAGCCAGTCCAACAAAGGAGGCTTGTGTTCATAAATATGTCCCTCAAAATGAATGTGAAGACACCTCAAGGCAAGGCAGACAGTTGGAATTTGGAGAAACTGTCCATGGAGCGTCTGTTCAGGACAATGCCTCTGATCAGGCCCTGGATGATGAATATGTAAAGTCAAGAGAAGAACAAAGTTTGGGGAAGGAGTCAGAGGACGGGAAGGTGGACCAAGAGAGCGCTGAAGAGCCGAGGAAATGTCGTAGTTTCAGTGAGGGGAACAAAGAGACAGCTCAAGAAGGAGGCAACAACCACTCCATCGCTCCATCCAGCTCTCTTTATGAGGACGTAAGTGTGACTCGGAGTTCCTCTTTTGGGAAGGCACGAGTTACAGTATTGAGGACAAGTTTGTAGAGGCAAGAACAGCGAAGGCTTAACAAGCTTAAATGATTGAACTTGGGAAGGACAAGAACACAGTGAAGTGATTTTTTTGGTAACAGAAAAGGACTGAAGCAGAGGACTTTAAGTGATTGACGGAATCTGCACCTAATTTGGGATTATAAATGGTAAAATGGGAACATACAATGTCAGAAATAGTCCAATGATTTGGTAAACTTGAACATTTCCATTATTCATCATACTAGGTTTGAAACGGATGTAGTTATAATAGAAAGTCTTACAAATATTTCATGAAAACAAAAGCTATGTATTAAAATATTGGTCTTGCAGGTTGTTGTTTTTTGGTGATAAACACCAAATACCTTGTGTTTAGTTGAAAACATGCATTATTTCATTCCTCTCAAAACATACATCTAACACGACACAGAAATTATAGATGATCGCTGCTTGTGGATGGCAACGTAACCCTGTTATTGTCACTGTAACAAAATGTGTTTTGTATCTCAAATATCCTGATTAATAAACATGCAGTGTGCTACATCGAGACACCGACTCTCTTGCTTTGTCTGTGCAAGAAACTCTCATTTCATATATTCTTTTTTTTTCGGTCAATGAAAGCCCCACCACCACCACCCCATCCCTAAATGCTTAGGTGCTGCTCTCTGACGAGCCCTGATGCAGAATTAAACAGCGACAGTAAAAATGCCTTTGTCACTTTAAATCCTTGCCGTGTCTCAGTCGATGACATCATTGTCTGAGAACACATTACATCACCCCTTCCCAGGCTCTCGCTCTCTTAAAGACAGCACCACCTTATGTTTACTGGGCTACACATATGCACACATACACACACAGAGAGCGAGAGAGAGACCCGCTTATCTGTTTACAAATGCATTATCAATATCAACATGCATATTAATTGAGAACAGCATCCATAGATGTGGCCAATTCCACAAATGTATTCAAGAGCTACAAGTTGGCGTTTAGATGTAATAAAATTCCCTTTAAACATAATCCTGCTATGATTGAATACTGCTTAGACAGTGAAGGCATTCCTGATAACATTTTAAATAAGAGCTTGTGTATTTTTTTTTATATGCAGTATTCATATCTCAAGCTGCATGAAGCAGAATTGGGAAAACATGTTCCCCAAAATAGGTTATTTATGAAAACGGCTTCCATAAAATCATTGCTGATAAAGTTTAAGTGATTAATGACATGCTAATAATATGCAATGTTTGATAAGATAATGCATTTTTTTATCAAAATATTGGACATTATTACTAATACCCACATGAGGTTCTTCTCATGGACAGAAGTTGGGCCTGCAAAGCATCGCCCCACACACATGTATAGCTTTCTATTGCAGGAACACATCGCAGATTGCCTATAGCACCGCTTTATGATTTACTAAATGGTTTGAATGCATGTTGTTTATCACAAACTGTATTTATTAAATGAGTGATTTTGTGCTCAAGGTACAGATAGAAAATTGTATATTATAAAAAAAAATATTTGTGCAAGTAAAATGTCTGTCAGTTAGTTGGTCTTTGATACACATACACGCTATATAATTAATCAGGTGTTTGATTGGCCTGCAAGTGCGCGTGAGTGCGTGGCGCGCGCGTAAATCACAGAGATGCGGAGAATGCTGAGAGAATGTTTCTTTAAGACCCATTACCTTCCAATCCGACAGAGGGGGAGTCTGTGGTAAGGTGGCGTATCGTCTCTCTCCGCGTCCCCCCCCCCCCTCCTCGCCGTTTACATGTGGAAAAAGAGAGACAGAAAGAAGAAAAAAAAACATATTTTCTCCGGTTTCGGATGAGGGGCACGGACACCATCACGATCCGTGGTGATGGACCTAAGGAATATTTAACGTCAAACATGGACACTACAGGCTCCCCGCGATGACTGTGGTAAGGATGCAACTTCACACCGCCCCATCGCAACCCAGTTTCCATTGAGAGGGAAATAATAACCATCGGAGGACGCGGAAGAAATACTAATGTAATAATAAATGCAAGTGTGTGCGTGCATGTGTGTGATAACGAGAACCTGACGTTGTGTTGTGAAGGATTGAGGGTGGTGGTGGTTTATGTGTGCATGTGTGTGTGTGCGCGTGTATGTGTGTGTGTAAGGAGAGCGAGGGGGGGTGCGAATAGAGGCAAATTGGCTTATATTAGATAGACGATGCAACGCTCGGTGCCTATGGCAGTGTCAGGCATTGACAGGTGTGTTGGCAGTACACACGATTTATTTAGGGCGCGCTTGCTCACTCCCGTTTGCATACAGTTTGGTGAGGTGATAGCTGTGCAGGGAGGGAGAGACCGATGATAAGATGCCTCTGTATATTAGCCTTCTATGTGTTGCTTGTAATTAATCACGGCTGTAACTAAGCCCTTAGCCGTTAGGAGCTTTGTAGTCAAACCTCCCAGCTTGGCAATACTGTCACTGGGCCTATATGGAGTTGCTTATAATTCTATAATGTCTGGACAAGGCAGGCCCAGTAGTGAAAATGTGCGATGTGCATTTTGGGCCATCTTCCTGACGTGATGCTTTCCACAGTCACAGTCGATCTCTAAGGAAGAGATCATCTCCCTGGTGTTTGCTTCAATGCATTGTAACAGAAACCCCAATACACAACCACGAAGCTTTTTTTTTTTCTTTTACTGGAAGAATGTATATCTGCTCGTGCGCGCTCTTGCTCCTATCATCGAATGGTCTTTCCTCCATACATCCAGAAATGGAGGTAGCCACAGACCTGTCATCTGGAGGCTCATTTCCCTATTAGCCCAGTATGCCGTGTGGATGCCAGCGCAAATAAAAGCGCGTCAGTCCGGATCCTGGTGCTTCCATTCCCCTCTACCCAGCTGCCGACAATCACTTATCGATTCCAATGATGCGTTTCTTGGCCAGGGGGTACTGTTTCATGGTATTAGGAGCGAGAGAGAGAGAGAGAGAGAAAGAGAGAGAGAGAGGGGGGGGGGGGGGGGTGCGTTCATTATTATACGCTATATGCTTTGCTGTTATTGAAATGCAAAGTGCGTTATGCATCCGGCATGTGTGCATTCTTTCGCTGTAAAGGCGATTGACCATGTTGTCAAACCGGATGTAAAAACCGATCTCAGAAACCCTTTTTCTTTAGTTCCATTTGTCGGCGGTTGTGGGAGCCTGCAAACCCCTCTCCCCGCCCCAGTGTCTGGTGGAGGAGAGCGGTGTTACTGCTCTCTACACCTCTCTCTCTCTCACACACACACACACTCACACACACACAAGGCGATGGCATTTTCCATTTACTTTACTTTTTTTTAGGAGGCAAGGATTTTTTTTTACATACACAGCCTAATTGGTGTCTTGTCCTAATTGGTCATGTAGCAACCACATACTATAAAGCCAGTCTGTCCACTCCAGGTTGGCTACAAGCAGGATTCAATGTGGCTGTGTATGACGATTATGGTGATGATGATGATGATGATGATGGTGGTGATGATGATGATGATGTGGGCAATCATAATACGAAAACACCCATATGTGCACACACACAGACACTAACACACTCAATCGATTTCAGTGTGTTGACACTGTGACATGAGCTCCCCCATTACACCAATGAATCTAATGCAGCTGCTTGATAATGTAGCTGCACTGTAGCTCTACATTATAGAAACATGTTATCACTGCCTCATTGTTTTCAAGCTGCCTCTCTGCCGGTCCCCATGCTCACTCCACTGATTTCTATGGCAGCAAGAAGGGCAACCATTCCAAGAAAAGGTCTCAATAATGCTCATAGTGCTGTAATGTTATGGCATAACAAGTCTACAGTGTCATTGTGATGCACCAGACATGTTGCACGCTCTCTTGTTTTCTCTCCCCCTTCCACACACACACACACTCATAAATACACAGGTCCTGAAGCCCAGTGACCCCTCAGCTGACGCTTCAGTCAAAACTGCAGACTGCACAGTTATGTTTACTGAATCAGGACTCCAGCAATGAATGCTTTTGTTTTTTTCAGCACAGACTCGTCATGTGACACAGTAGGAACACAGTGAACTATTACTCTACAATACAGTATATACAGTAGTCTGCAGCAATCACATTACACTGTTCTCTGTTGCCCCTGCAGAGCTAATAGAGCGGCTGGTGATGACGAGTATCCCGAGATAAGTGGTTGAATGTTTTATCTCACAGGACTAAGAGTATTTCAGGTGTTTCAAGGTCTTGAAACAAATGAACTTCAGGATGATATTTGGAGTTTTTTGGATCACAATGAAGTAATCAGAAGCGGTCTTTGCTTGAAAGATTTCTTAAATCTGATCTCTTTCTGAACTCTTAAACTGTTAACAAAACACAGTCAATGCCAGTCTTGCATCAGTTATTATCCATCAGTGGAGGTGGAAAGGAAGGAAGTTGTCTTTTTTTCGTGGGACATACAGTGAGGTTGCCAAGTGCGCTAGCCAGCTCACCAGCATGAGGAGCTAATTTAGTGCTGTATCAGGCCTCCAATTACCAGCAAGCAGTCCCCATCTTTAGTTCTGGACGTCCATATAATAATAAGACAACTGGCAATACTTGTTTTCAGTGTTGTTGAGGCCTGTTTGCTAAATATGCTTTATTCACAAAATGGATGATTTTTGGTTGACAAAGAAATTCTTTATGGCTCTGCCCAGTCTCACTGATGTACAGAAGCCTGCATGGGGCACTAAATCAGTCCAAACCACTTAAAAGTATAAAGGCCAGTGCAAGCCCCTGAGTATTGTAGACTAGACAGTGAAGAATATGGTAGGAAAGGAGAGAGGGCCATGAGGCGCTATAATAATGCTGATTGCCTGAATCCATACCATTTTGGCCAGAGTTTGCAGTTTGAGACAGAGACCGTATCCAGTTAAAAAGGCAATTTAAAAAAAAGCAGACAATTTATAACAAAACTGATGAAAGGAGGATTGATGTAGTGAAATCACAACGTTGAATCTCAATGACATATTTATTTTGTAAGAAAAACTGAGAATGAGAAGAAATGTAATCATGTAATAATGTTCGCTTGCTTAAATCATTAAGATGATCTTTTTAACACCTTCAGCAGTGCGGAAGTCAACACTGATCTCACCAAGATCATAGTGACTGATACCTGAAAGCAACAGTTTGACATTTTGGGAAATACGCTTTTCCCTTTCCTGCAATGAGATAGATGGGAAGGTTGTACCACTCTCATATCCGTCTGTTGAATATACTCATGGGCTACAGCCCACAGTCGATTAGCTTAGCTTAGCTTAGCTGGAAACAGCTATCCTGGTTTTGTCCAACAGTTAAAAAAGCCACCGACCAGCACCTGTAATTATCACTAATTTACACTTTATATGCAATTTGTTTAAAGAAAACATTAACTGAGAGTAAAAGCAACAGTATTTAGTTTTCCGGGGGTACTGTGCTGAAGTCTTATTGTCACTTTGAGGTATTCATAAAGTCAATGCTCCCGGCAAAGAAATAGTCCGGCACCACAACTTGTAGTTATACACTTCACATTTAAAGATGTATGGATTAAACAAACATATACAACATTAATTAGCGAGCATTAGAGGGGATGGTAGGCACATTTCTATTGACAGAACTGGGCTAGCTGTTTCTCGTGCCTGTTTCTAGTCTTTGTGCTAAGCTAACCGGTTGCTGGCTGTAGCCTTATATTTAACAGACAGGCATGAGATGAGAGTGGTATCAACCTTCCTCTGACTGTCAACAAAAAAGAAAACACATGTATGTCCTTATAAGAAATGGTGTTTCTTTAACACAAATAATTCCATGCACATTTCTCAAACTACCAGCTCACTCTTGCATTGTCTTTTCTCATTTGTTACATGCACACTGACGTTTATTGAGGGGGATCTAATGCAATGCCTGCTCTCTTTTTCAGCTCTCACCCCCGGTGCTGTGAGGAGCTCTGCCTCGTGGACACAATTTAGGAGCATCGGCCCTCTTTTATCCCTTCCTTCTCCATATCCCCTTCCCTCCCTCACCCTTACCAATCCCAGCCACCCACAGCAGGGCTTCCCAGTAGATACTCCTTCCTCTTGCATAACACAGGAACACATAAGCATTCTGATCATATACCATACAGGTTGTGATTTTATAAAGGACGACAAGGGAGCAAAGACGTACTGGAGAAATAACATAAAGGCAATAAACTGAGGACAATATGCAAACCAAAGGAATGATATTTTTGGAAAACTGATGATGTAAAGATTTATATTTTGTACATCAAACTTTTAATACGAGCTCTTACAAACCCAAGGCACGAGGACAGACCTTTTGCACGCACAATCCAGTTTAGTTTTCTTTATTAACTCGACACACACGTCACGGTCTCATGATGATGTGCGAGGTGATGCCCACCATTTCTGAGGATGGGCGAAGTGGGACTGGTGGGGGCCCTTCCTCACCTGCCGGGACAGGAGTCGGGGGCTCCGGGGGTGCAATGGCAGGAGGAGGCGGCAGCGGGAGGGAGGCAAGAAGCGGAGGAGACGAAGGAGGCAGCACGGGGAACCTGGAGTCGCTAATGGTCAACATGCTGACCGAGAGGGAGAGGCTCCTGGAGAACCTGAGGGAGACCCAGGACTGCCTGGGCACGGCTCAGCTCCGCCTCCGCGAGCTCGGCCACGAAAAAGAGTCACTTCAGAGGCAGCTAACTATTGCTCTGCCGCAGGTACAACTGTGTGTATGTGTGTATTTACATCCCGTGCATATGTGGAATCAGCCTTGTTTGGAAGTGAAAGTATGACTTTTGGCTGATAGAAGTGTGTTAGGTTGAACACTCTTCCTTTTGAGAGAACATTGTTTATCCTCTGTGCTATCAGTGTCTGGTTATGTACGAGTGCTTTATTCTGAGTGTGTGTCATCGGGAAGCGAGCTCATGAGACAGTAAGCCTTTGCAGTGACGGTTCATGCAGAGAGATGCTAGAAAGTGGATGCTAAATACCTCCCCCACTGCATCTTCAGAGGTTCCCTCACTAATGTTGTTCCTACTAATGCAGAGGGTTTATGTTCCTATCATCTTCTGGCTGTTTAGTCTAAGTTGCATCCGCAATTTATTCTCATTGTGTGGTCAGGTTTTATTATGTTAGTCGACCATGTTGTTAGTGCTCATATGTTAATGGCTTCAGCTTAATTTAAATGAGTACTTGATTTTCTACGAATTCTCTTTAGTTTTCTGGGTACAAATTGCTTATTAATAATAACCGCAATTTGAAGATTTTATCCTACATTTTTAACACAGCTTTCTCTTTTGTTTCTATTTATGTTTTCTCCAGCTTCTAAAATCTGTCAAATTTGTGTCAAATTTATCAAATTCAGTCAGATTCCTTCTGCACATGTTGTGCTTTTTGATAAATGTTGTCTGTGACTCGACTGATCCCGTATGAATCTAATACCAGGAGATATTGCCATTGTCATTAAGTCAGAAGGGTATTTTTAGATCTAATTTTGATGTTAAAACATGAAAGGAGACAGAAAAGGGACTTGACATGTGGCACATTGAGTCACCAGAGCTACTCTCATTATCATAACACTTCCACATGTTTGCTCATTATAAGAAGTAGATTCACTGTTCACTAAGTATAATACAATTTAGTATATTGCTCTCCATTTTCTCTTAAAATATTAAGGATGACAACAAAACAAGACCCAAACTAACATTAATTATCACCTCTAGAGGTGAAACAAATGGTAATTAATCAATACAATGATTGACAGAAAAAAGGCAGCAACTACTAGCAATTTTTCACATTTGATAGACTAACTGTTAATCGTTTACTCAATTGATAATGAAAATAAACATTAGTTGCAGCCCTAAACATCTCTGTGATGCTACTTCAACAAAGAGTTAAATGTTATAAACTCCATAATGTTAGTATTTGTTAAAGGGATACATTACTTAATTGCATTTGAATGTGCAAGTGTTTATGATGATTGTGTACAAAACCTTTCAATCATTGTGCTGCTAACAGCAGTGAAACGCATTTAAAAATTGTATTTCCATGTAACTCAAGTTTCCTTGTACACCATAGAGCAGAGCTGCAAATTAATTCAAATGAATGGAGGCTAATACAGATAGAGTGAGATTAAATAAAAAAGAAACAATAATGGGGACAAGAGAAGCCTACTGAGAAGCTGACCCCTATCCAAACAAGAAACAATCCCATAAGGCTGAGAGCCAATGGACCTACTGTGTAACCATCTGTATAGATCTCTTTCTGGCTCTGTCTCTCTTCCATTCTCCATGTAAACACATTTCAATTTCATATGTCTACTTTCAGCTGTTTATGAGTCAAAAGGCAGGTAATCCTGAATGTAAACATCTGCACATCATTGTCATTCTCATAAACAGCAATTGTCTCACACTTGAGGGCTTCAAAAGTGTTTTATGGAGACATAAAGAAATCACTGACCATGGATCAGTGTTTCATCAGTCAGTGTCTACACGCTATCTTTAAAACGTTATGCAGGAGTTGCAAATGTATTCCCAGCGGTGTTGTGAATGATATATCGATGGCGTGTTTTTGGGGGTCTCTCTTGTGCACCAGTGCAGAGCCATTGTGTAACAGTGTGATGTAATCCATCCACGAATGCGAGTTCACAGAGAAATATGAGCGAGAGAGAGCGAGAGAGAGAGAGAGAGAGAGAGAGAGAGAGAGTGGTGGTGGAAACGGTGTCAGTGATTTACACGATTGTTATGTAGGTTTACATCATCTACATTTCCCTACATCCTGGTCTCAGGTGTTCAACACAGTGTGTTTCGGGAAGGCGTTGGTTACGCATATAAGTGCAGCCAACTCCATTTAATTTTCACAGTCACTAGATTTATATGGCCTGAATTATTATTTGTGCCTTTAAACTCTCATGGCTGCTCAAGCAACTGAGCAGGGACCACTTACATTTAACTATTAAAACCATATATTTAAACAGTTTGTTTTCTTTGCCCCTGAACGCAGCTTGTGTGTTCCACAGGAGTTTGCTGTGTTGACTAAAGACCTGAACGTTTGCCGGGAGCAGCTTCTGGAGAGGGAGGAGGAGATTGCTGAGCTCAAGGCGGAGAGAAACAACACACGTGTAAGATGTTTAGCGGCCATTTTGCTTATTATAGCTGAAACAGCCTCTGTGTTATCTTCCTCACCCGTTGTGGTTGTGTGGGTGTGACACTTTCATTTGCTTCTGGTCTTTTTTTTTCCTCTTTCTTTTACTCTTTCTACTCCACATTTTCTCTTTGTGACTCCTTTTTGTGTCCGTATCTGCTTTCCTTATCTCTCCCACTCACTCCTTGTCCCTTTTTGCAACCAGGTGCTCTCCTCACAATTTTATCTCATTGTCCCTCTTACAAACCCTTCACTCCTCGGCATCTTCTCTGAACCTTCCTTGTCCCTCTCGCTTCTCTTACCTTGTTCTCTGTCTCTTACTGTCTTGCTCTCCTCATCTTCAAACTCCCTTTCTCTCTTTCTGTTCACCTCTTTGCATTCTCCTGCCACCTTCCTGTCTCCTTCCCCTTCAACCCACTCACTCCTGTAGTTGTTGCTGGAACACCTTGAGTGTCTGGTATCCCGCCACGAGCGCAGTCTGAGGATGACGGTGGTGAAAAGACAAGCCCAGTCCCCGGCGGGGGTCTCCAGTGAGGTGGAAGTCCTCAAGGCCCTCAAGTCTCTGTTTGAGCACCACAAGGCTCTGGATGAGAAGGTGGGTCAAACTGGTGTCCTCTGTATTGTATATCAGGGCCTTATCAAACTGCTATGTGATATTTTGGAGAAAAAAGGTAACTTCTTTCAGTGAAGCAGCTGAAAAAAACAGACAGACCAAGTTATCAGCTAGCTGGTAAACAGAGTAAAGTATTTACAGTTTTTCTCAATTATTTATGCACTAATGCTGGTACTTAAAACCCAATGAACACACCTTGTAACTCATGTACCTAAACCAATTCTGCTAAAGTACAAGCATATTTCCGGCTTTGCTAAACCACACTTTTTTCAAAAAACTACCCACAATTCTCTTCATTGGCCCAATCTTCATGAACAATATCTCTTGTGTTCACATGGAACACCCTGCCATTCAAAATGGCAAACTTACATTTTACGACCATCGGGTCTGACTCCTCATATGTTGCACGATTGTTCAATTAGCAATCAGAGCTTTAGCAATAAAAGGGCCACAGGTGAGCTTTTCTGTTTTGGAGCAATGGATGCCAACATAGAAGAGAGGCATAGCAAGAGTGAGAGATGTGGATGGGGAGGAGGAAGACGAGCGTGGCCAAGGAAAGCCATAATATCTGTTGAGATTAGGGCCACTTTGGTTGACCAGTCTAATGATAAGGGAGGCTGGGCAGAGAGTACAACCACACTTCAGCAAGTTCACAGTAGGCCAGAAATCATTACAGTATTGTAGTATTGCATATCAATACAGCACACAATGATTACTGCAGTACAGTATTGCAAGAAATATGTATATTACATATATACGAAATATATATTACAAAAAATGTCTGTTCATATGTGTCATTTGAACACCAAATACCATTTGGAGAAGACAGCATTGTTTTGAATGCAGAGCTTCAGTCTGTGTGTTTTTGGATTTGTGTGTGGAGTGCTGAAAATATGAGTTATGCTTTCAGAAAACGTGTGTAAAACAATGGAGAAAAACTGTAATAGTTAAAGAACCAGATATTGCCTTCAGGACTCAGTAGAGACCAAAAAACAGAGCCAAAAGGAGAGAGACTGGACATTCATCGGGTGACCACAAACACAATGCAAAATTCATGCTAATGTTGCTCTGTATCTGCTGGATGTATACATATTATCGATGTATAAAGAGATCTATGTATCATACATCAATAGGCTGTTTGTTAACATGTTAGCCATATTAATTTAAAATTTGGTACAACATGTCAGTATTGTGTTGTTTCTTGTTTCTGCTGTACTCAAATGGTCAAAAAATGTGTTATTCCAGATTTAAGAATGAAAGCTATTGAAGGGAAGGGAGGCACGAGAGAACCAGAACCAGGACTGTACAGGGCAGACTGTCAGACCCTGCAGCAGTAAAATAAATAGGACTCTGGTTGCCGAAAACACTACCGCTTTTGTCCACAGTGATCACCAATACCAACACAAAATTAAAGTTCCTTGTAGTAGCTTTAAGTATAATTTTGACATACTTTACTTACTTCCTTAATGCTACTTTATACTTCTACTCGATTACATTTGAGGTAATGTTGGAAATATTGCACTTTTTACTCTTTTATTCATTTATTTGACACTTGCAGTTTATCTTTTCATAAAGAACATTACATGCTTTTATGACATAATGCCATACCATACTTATAATCTATCCAGTAGAATACAAAGTATTGACAATCAACTCCACATTCGCAAACTGCAAAATTAAAATGATCGTAAACACAAGCAGAGGTGAATACATTCTATCAGCCTCATTGACTGTCTCATCAGGATGATCACAACCAAAAGGTGGGATGAACTAAATTACAATGCAGTGCACAGAAATACCTTATGTACCTTTTGTCAAGAAATTCTGTACTGATGTGAGTGTTTTGGCCTCTTATGAACTGTTTGATGACTCCATCGCCTTGTAATGTTTTCTTGCTCTTTCTATCAGGGAAGGATGGTCAAGAAACTGTAGTTACTTTAGGGAGTTGGAGGAGATCCGTTTAGTCAACACACATGCAGCTTCAATCGTAATTTCTAAACTAAGTGATGGGCACGGTCATTGCTCTACTCCATAGGTTCGTGAGAGGCTCCGCGTGGCCCTCGAGCGGGTGTCCTTGTTAGAGGACCAACTTACGGCATCATCTCAAGAGGTAAAGTTCAATGCTAAAGATGTTCTGGGTCTCGAGGATGCTCGGTGTGAAGCAACAACACTCATTCGTATCATCTGTTTGTCCATTTCGTCTCTCCTTTTCTAGGTAATCACTTTAAGAGACCAAATTAAAAGACGTCAACAAGGGGTGGACGGCGGGAAAGATGTAAGGGAGGGTTTTTTGCATGTTGGTTCCAGTTGTTTTTGTGTATGTGTTAGCGTCCAGAATGTCAGTATAAGTAAATGTATGTTAACTTAAAGAATTACCTATTCATGTCTTTTATTTCTGCTACAACATCAACTTGTTATCTTTCTTCATCACTCTCATTTCTTTTTTTTATATTATCATCATTCCAGCGACTACCCAATGGTCCGTCCACTGGCCTGGAGGATAGCGAGTTGGAGAGACAGCGAGAAGGAGAGATTGAGAGGCAGAGAGCTGAACTCTCCCAGCTGAGGGAGAGGCTGGCACTCATGTGCCGGCAGGTGAGTGTATATTTCTGTGTATCTGTTTAGTGTTGACCAGTATGACATTTGTGCAAATTATCATTTTGGGAACCACAACCTATATTACACTTTGGCTTTTGCGCAGAACCAGCTTTGCTATTTCCCGCTGTTTCCAGTCTTAATGCTAAGCTAAGCTAAACGGCTGCTGGCTGTAGCTTTATATTTACTACAGCCAGCAGCCGTTTAGCTTAGCTTAGCATTAAGACTGGAAACAGCATGATAATAGCTAGCTAACGATAACTATTCCTGTAACAATCAGCACACTTGACCAAAGTGATATTGATTTTCTCATAAAAGTCTCAGCAAAGAAATAAATAAGCGCATTTACCAAAATGTCCAACTGTTCCTTTAAGAATAGGGTTTTGTTAGCACTGAAGACTAGATATAGTCAGTAAAGGTCTTCTCAAGCATAGAAATACAAGTCTATGTGCTGGGTTAAGAGTGCATATATTGTAACACTTGCTATTATTAAAAAAATATATTTTGTGTACTCCTTTTAGTAGAGTTACACAAGTATTTCCAACAGTATATCCCAAGAAGGAGGGGAGCTATGTACAGTTTGTCTCCTTGTCTCCTTCTTCCCTCTTGTGGCCAGTTAATCTATTGCATCTGCTTCAAATAGCCATTGTTTTACTGAATTGTTCACAATAAGACACCACTTGAATTTAGTTAATCAGTTTAATCATGTCCGACATGTGTAATGGGTCACAAGTATTTAGGTCAAGATAGCCAAACTGATAAATTGTTCGACCGTCTGGTCAGCTGATAAAAGGATTTAATAGAAAACTGAAAAGAAGCACATTCTGCCTCCAGTTTACTGAGTGCTAGACGCATCAGACTCCCAACATGTTACACTTATGTCAGTGATGCTTTTTAAGAGTCTTACATTAACCAGACAGACATTTGCAATGAATCACTTGTCGTGTCTATTTACACTTGGTGCTGTGGCAGTTAACACTGACTCATGTAGGTTCAATCTGTGTCATCTTGTGTCCCTTTGTGGTGTCACGTCAGGTTGGGGAAATAGAGGAACAGCTTGCGGCCGCCAGGAGGGAGGTGACGAAGTCAGAGGAGGCCAATCAGAAGCTCCAAAGGGAAGTGAAAGAGGTCTGTAGGGCCAATCTGTCTCTTCCTGGCCAAGACCCTTAGCTCCCTTAATTCCTTGGGCTCCAAGTATATTTGAACACAAAGGTCATGTGTTATGAGGTTGATTTATTTTGTTCATGGCGTAACTGCAGATACAGAAGTCTAAAATAAATGCAGACAACATTTTAAGTGGACCCCTACAGTATTTAAATGTTTCACCTACTGTATGCAGGCCATCGACACATTCTAATGTTCTCCTCTTTCTCTTACCTGGCCACTCATATAAATGAGTAATAAGAACTGTTATCTCGTCTATATAATGAAAGCCTAAATTGCAAATCATCTTGTTTCACGATACATTTTTGCTTCCTCCTCTAGGCCCTTTGCCAAAGGGAGGACATGGAGGAAAGGATTACAACACTCGAACGCAGGTAACATTTGCTGTGTTTAAGGAATCTATTCTTAGTTTTACTGAGGACTCACACCTTCTTTTTCATTTGGAACCAGAATTTCAGACATCAGCTGTAATAAATATAGCAAAAGGACCATATGTTTCACCTGTTGCCTGGAAATGTGTTGCAAATGTGTCCTTTATATAGTAAGGTTGTTTTACACAATACCATTTGCATTACATTCTCACTAAGACAGCAGCTGTGAGCGATAAGCAAAAAAGCTGACTTTGTGGCAGACAGTTTGTTGGAAAGCAAGGATTTGACGTCAGAAATTAGTAGTTTGAATCACATTTTTTTTTCTTCTATTAACTGCTGCAAAATATAACGATAATAAATTGTTTTCCTGGAAATGCAGAGGAGCCAGCCCTGACTAGTGTGTGCAGGCACGAACATTAGAGCTGCTTCTATGTTGCCTGAAGGACAAAAAAAAGTCGGCAATTCACATTAAGCTTAAATGCTGTGAGCGCAGTTATAATTGAAGGAAACCCAGATGAGCATTTTTACATTTTGATTAACTCAGAGCTTCTCCCATCTGGATGTTGGCGATTGGACAATAAGAAGACAGACGTTTGGTGGTATTTTAGTGAACAAATCAATTCCCGCCCTTGCGTATAATCACATATATATTTTTGTGTTGGCTAAGAACTGCAGCTCTAATAATTCAACGTTGTCTTGGTGTTGAATGCAGGTACCTCAGCGCCCAGAGGGAGGCGACTTCTCTCCATGATATCAAAGACAAGCTGGAAAATGAGCTGGCAAGCAAGGAATCACTACACAGACAGGTAAGGAGTGGCTCAAATAATACATAAATAACGTAAAATCAGCTCTTACTGATGGAGTTATATTGTAGTATTTAAAAATCCCAAAATGTATCTGGTATGCGAGTGCCATCGTCTTAAACAGTTATATTAGTTGTAAGACAAATTGTCTATTTGACCTCCAATCACACATACTGTACATTTGTGTTTTGGTATGCGTGTCCAGAGTGAAGAGAAGAACAGACAGCTACAGGAACGGCTGGATGAAGCCAAGCAGAAGCTCCAGCAGACCCTACAGAGGGCAGAGACGCTGCCTGAGATCGAGGCCCAGCTTGCCCAAAGGGTTGCTGCTCTCAACAAGGTATTTTGAGTCTGTGCACTCCCATCCTGTACCCTCCTGACCAGATAACCTGACATTATTATTCAGTGCTGATAGTAACATTTAAAGATTGGGTTCATTTTACAGTCGCCTCAACACTGCATATATGCTGTCATAGCCTTTATTGATCAAATAATCAGATCACCATGCCTTATTGAACAAAAAGTCCATTGATACATCAGAAAAAGACTTGTAGGATCATCTAGAAATTATGTTTCTTTTAATTTAGGCAGAGGAGCGCCATGGAAACTTTGAGGAGCGACTACGGCAAATGGAAGCTCAACTCGAAGAGAAGAACCAAGAGCTACAGAGGGTAACATCGTTTATTTTTCTCTACGTGGCTACATTTCCCATGTTAAGCAATATTAGAGTGTGTTGTCTGCCTTTTTCCTAACTTAAGCTCCTCTCTCATGGCTGTTTCATTTTAGGCGAGGCAGAGGGAAAAGATGAATGACGAACACAACAAACGCCTCTCAGATACAGTGGACAAGCTTCTGTCAGAGTCCAATGAGAGACTGCAGCTCCACCTCAAAGAGAGAATGGCAGCACTAGAGGAGAAGGTAACGAGGAGACTAATTAGTGCTGCAGAATATTTGTGATATAATGACAAATAAGAAAAAGTGGGTGAAAAATTGCATATTCATTCTTTTGCTCCGCTAGAATGCTCTTTCAGAGGAACTGTCCAATATGAAGAAAATCCAAGATGATCTTATAGCTAATAAGGTATGCACGTTTTCAGCTGTTATCATTTAAATCTCATGTACTGCGAGTACCTTTAATTCAGCGTCACAATTTTCCACTTATCCCTACTAACAAGAGACGTGGTGTTTTACAAATGATGTGTTCCTCGGAAAAAAAAGCAAGTTATGTCTTTTTCCCTCTGTGCTTTAGGAACAGCTCCTTGCCGAGCTGGAGCGAATCCAACTGGAGCTGGATCAGCTAAGAGGCAGGCCTGGCTCTTATTCCAGGTTAGCCACACTGAACATTTAAGGGAATTTATTTATACATTATGTCCTACATTTTGTAAATGCCCAAATGAAAACAAAGTCTCCCAAGGGATACTTTATGTACACAGCCCTTTCTGAGCACAAATATTTGTTTACCCCCCCTGTTAAGTTGTCATGTACTTTCACTAAAATCTATTTAAAAAAAAGTAATTATTTATACTATACCTAGAGGGTATTTTTCTGCAATTAACATGTATATGCTTTATTTATATTGATACAATTTCTTAACGCATTTTTTTTTATTTCCAGGAAAAACCTGTCTGTGTGATAATGTCGCGATTGTTCCCTCAGGAAATGGGGACTTTGTCATCTTCAAGTACTAACATAACAAATTCATTCTGGATCTCACCATAGGGCGGGCAGCGTGAGCTCACTTCCCTCCACCCTTTTTCGAAGATCTCTCCCAGGGAGCGCCTCGGAGCTGCGGTACCCTCAGGGTGGAGGCTCGCTCCCGTCCGGCTACAGCAACTCCTCCACCGGGGTGGTGGTCAGGCGAACACACCGAGGCCGGTGGGGGGCGTCTAGAGACGATAGTAACAAGGTGTCGATCTCACGCTGCAATAATAATGATGTTGACGATATGATTTGTTATTAGGATGATGATTTCCTACTTTTTCCCCCTCTTTCCAGTATGGAGAATGGGACAGCGGCAGTATGCTTGGTCCCGGTTTTGAGGGTGGGGATGGAGGCTGCTCTGACGATGAGGACGACAGAGAGACTATGTTCGGATCGGAGCTGCTCTCTCCCAGCGGACAGACAGATGTACAGACGTTGGCCATCATGCTACAGGAGCAACTGGAGGCCATCAACAAGGAGATTAAGTGAGTTTTAGGTCTATTACAGTTTCGATCCTAAAGCCATTTGGGCAACCAATATTTTAACCCACACTTAAAATGGTGTTGAGTGAGGCTTTCTGATAGAATAAAGATAGTAAAGCTTGATATTTAAAAAAATATTTTTTCCTTTTCTCTCAGGCTGATTCAAGAGGAAAAGGAAAGCACCGAACTGAGGGCAGAAGAGATTGAGAGCCGGGTCAGCAGCGTGGCCCTCGATGCCCCACCTCTTCCCCCCTCCTCTCTGGGAGGACGTGACAGCGTCGGCAGGGGATACATGACTCCCTCCATCACCTCCTCTACGTTGGCGTCTCCATCACCGCCCAGCTCTGGACATTCCACCCCCCGCCTGCCACATTCCCCTGCCAGGGAGACTGACAGACAGGTACTGTGTTGAAGTTGTGATACAAGCCTCATATGTGCTTCTTCAACTGAGGATCGTTTTAAGAAGACCCTGTGTGTTAATTCACACAACTCCTTCCGCCCTGCAGAATAGCAAAGATGGTGAAGAATGCAGAGCACTTGCCCTGATTGACTCCAACGCTCCTTCTGTTCCTCGAGCCCTACGATTGGATCGTATGACACACACTCACCCGGGGGCAGGACTCGATGACCTCCGTGAATTTCGCAGGTACTCTCAAGAAGGTTTACTCTATACTTTATTAACAAACTATAGCCCTCAGACACGCTTGGTGTCTGTGTTGATTTCACCTCCTGTTTTCCCTTGATCTGTTCTTTTAGTCTCTCTGCTGACGGTTCTACCACTGCTAGCCAGGATTCCCTCCACAAAGCCAGCAAAAAGAAAAGCATTAAGTCGTCTATTGGTCGTCTTTTTGGCAAAAAGGAAAAGGGGAGGATCGGTGCACATGGGCGCGAGTCTTCCTCACTGGGTTCGTGAACAGATTGAAAACTACTCATTCACAAATATATCTGTTTACAGCAAAGTAATCATCAACAGTGAGGTGGATTCATGAAATAATTATGATATTTAACCTTCGACCCTTCCAGCCTCCACACCTTCTGACGACCTCGGTTCAGCTGACCCGTTAGGCCTGGCTAAACTTGGGACTGGAACAGTGGAGAAAGACCGCCGCAGCAAAAAGAAGTGAGAACAGTCATTTTTCCACACGCCTCTCATGATATTCACAGATCTTTGAACCCCCCTGTAGTCAGGTGCCGCTTGTAGAGCACAGCACTAACCAGGCCTGGCCTGGAGCTATGATATCCCTGGTGCCAATCATTTCAAAAATATAAGCCCTTCTGGTGCTGCAAGGCACAAATATTATGGTATTTTAAATTTTAAGTACAATGTGATTTTCTATTTATAAAGGAGACAATGTTAAAGTGATATATGAAGACATTTACCTTTGCAAAACTTCTGTTTTCCACTCTCCTTGCAAGACATGACCTGTTAGAGGAAGCGTGTCGTCAGGGTCTGCCTTTCGCCTCATGGGATGGCCCGACTGTCGTCACGTGGCTTGAGGTACGTCACGGCACCCTGTCACCGTTCATTTTAGTAATGGTGTCAGGTTAGGGTTAGGGCTACATAATCTGTATGCAACAAATACAAAAGTTACTCTTAAACATTGTTTTTTGGCCTCCTGCATATTTATTTTGAGTCTTGCCGTTCACATCTTCTCTTCTGTTCATCCAGTTGTGGGTAGGGATGCCTGCATGGTATGTAGCAGCATGTCGTGCCAACGTGAAGAGCGGCGCCATCATGGCTAACCTGTCGGATACAGAGATCCAGCGGGAGATCGGCATCAGCAACCCTCTACACCGGCTCAAACTCCGTCTGGCCATCCAGGAAATGGTCTCCCTCACTAGTCCATCTGCACCTGCAAGCACTCGCTCTGTAAGACTAAATAAAAAAAAAAAAAGAAGCATGATGTGATTCTAGATCAGCTCATAAATCATGTGCTCACACAGACGAGACATTCGCAGATTCACTTACCCATTTGTTTACTATTCATTACAGTCGACCAGTAACATTTGGATGACACATGCCGAGATGGAGTCTCTCACTGCTGCCACCAAGCCAGTAAGAATATTACATTTAATATCAAAAGAGAATTCAATATTTTAGGATATTGATGTTTATCGGTGCACCTTAATAACTGTTCTGATACAAACACATTATTTTCTGTTTTTGCCATGAAAGAATATTCAGCGTTTATGTTTTGGCATAATTCTCAGCAATTTGACCAAAGGTCTCATATTGATAAGCTTTTCTTTCTTTTTCTTTGTCTCTGATTAGGCATGTTTGGCTACACCTTTCCCTTACTATTCCCTCAAAATCTGTTTTGATGTAGTGTTTTTCCAACTAATTCTCACACACTAACAAAACTTTTCTTCCCTCTGCCTTCCCCTTTTTTCTTCTCCGTTCTGTCTTGACTCTGATTCACCGTAACACACACCCACACACACACACACACACACACACACAAACAAAAACACACTACCCCTTGGTGAACTTTCCTCCCCTTTGCAACTCTCTATCCCTTTTCTCTTCCATTTCTTCTCTTCCTGAAACACAAGGAGCAGAAGGAGTTCAGCTGGGACCAGGTGAGTTTTTGGCAGTGAGTTTTTCTTTTACAAATATTGAACTAGTCTTGTATTAGGTCAAGAGGAACCTATTTCAATACTCAGGATAACACTTTGGGACCTGAATAAATATGAAAACTATCCACAAACATTAATTATTGAGTAACAAACACTATTAATGCCAAAAACAACCCCAAATGTGATCTGTCAGATAGCATGCCTAAGTAATCTATGATTCCCTTACACTGATGGAAACTGGTTTCCTGATATGAGACAGAATTTTCTAAGTGGACCCAGGCAACCAATCTGGCAAATTGCGTGAACTCCATTGTTCCTCATCCTCTCAGCCGGTTTCCAGTCGGTTGAAGGTAAATCTGTCCCTCATCAAATGTCTAAAATGAAAACCAGAAGGGTCTGGGACCAGCACAGAGAACAACCAACATTTGAATTATTAAGGCTTTTCCTCAGCAGTGACTTTGTGCCTGAATCTGAGTATTAAATTGGAAACACTCACCTAAACGTTGCTCATGCTTTATAGCAACGTTAGGGTTGTCAGTCTGTAGAAAATGTTTCCTATTTTTAGATCCTGCTTTAATGCACATGGAAGTCCCTCAAATTGACTGTACGTAAGTGGTCGATGTTACTAAGTTCTTAATGAATGTATTTCTGGTCCAGATACCCTGTAGCCCTTTTTCAGTAGGTAAGTGGTTGAAGAGTCCATTACAGGCTGGGTGTTCAAACCCTTTAAAACACTATAAACCCTTTGAAAAGAGTGCCTTGCTAGAAAGTGGTACCAATCTGTCATAACACATCCTTCCTGTCTAACTCTAACATACAGTATAGAAATTATGAATATCCCTAAAAAGGTACCAGCAGAGATCTTTATATTTGCCCTTTTAGCTTATAGTTTAATTATTGCTTTCTAGCGAGCTAGATACATTACAACTTTAATGTATCATTACAACTGTAATGTATCTAGAATGCACAGGAGAGACAGCTGAGGACAAAGGGACTTTATGTTTTATTGAATATACTCACCCACACCTCACCTCTGTCCTCCAGATCCTGGCCTATGGGGACATGAACCACGAGTGGGTGGGAAACGAATGGCTGCCCAGCCTGGGTCTGCCCCAGTACCGCTCCTACTTCATGGAGTCACTGGTGGACGCCCGTATGCTTGATCACCTCACCAAGAAAGAACTGAGGGGCCAGCTGAAGATGGTGGACAGTTTCCACAGGTCTGAAAGTCAGACGTTTACACAAATTATCTCTCTACTTCTTCTTTGTACCCTCTTCTTCGGTGTATATGTATCTACCAGCTTGGATGGAAATTAGAGCAATGTGTCCATCTCACTTACAGGGTGAGTCTTCATTATGGTATCATGTGCTTGAAGCGCTTGAACTATGACAGGAAGGAGCTGGAGAGGAGGAGGGATGAGAGTCAACACCATAACCAAGGTGAGGCCTCTCGTCTTTAATACTCAAATCTTCTCCTCATGACATGATATCAAAGCAAACACTTACTCATGCTTTTTGGTCTTTAGTGCCCTGGTGATGAGTGCATTTTGTGTCCTTCATCGCAGATGTGATGGTGTGGTCCAATGAGCGAGTGATGTGTTGGGTGCAGTCTATCGGTCTGAAAGAGTTTGCTGACAACCTATTAGAAAGCGGGGTGCATGGGGCTCTCCTGGCGCTAGATGACACCTTTGACTACACTGACTTGGCCCTCCTCCTCCAGATACCCAACCCGAACACACAGGTACTCCACCGCACACCACCATTATTCTCAACTTGTAGACACAGAGCAGTGATCCCACAACTGTTGTCAGAAATTGTCATCGCCGCACCTTCTGTTTGCCTAATGCCAAGATAATCCTAATCTTTAACGTTAATTATGATCTTAAAACTCTGTTTGTCTATCCTTTGCAGGCGAGGCAGCTCCTAGAGAAGGAGTACAATGCTCTCATCTCCATGGGAACAGATAGGAGGCCAGATGAGGTATGACAAAGCAGACTGTCAGTCGAAAATCACTCCAGATAATCACTCCTGCCAGGAGGCGGGAATGTGTGATGATTGTAACCACCGTGGCTAAAACTTTGTTACTTGACAATGGAGCCTTTGATCCAAACTTTTCTATTCTGGCCCTTTGTTAAATATGTGTCATGACAGGTTAATTTCCTTTCGATGGTAAAAAAGCAGACTTAAACATCTGTTTTTCTTATAAAGAGAGCCATGGCAACACTGCATGTACCACTGCTGTCGAATTGTTGGCATGCCAAAGTGGTTCAGCTGTGTTTACACCACGGCTAATTGCTTAGTAACAGCTTGTAGGATTAAAAACTTTTACAACTGTGGTATATTGTTACAACAACACCTGCTTTGTCAAATACTAGTTTGTGTTAACACCGCTAATGCATAATGAATATGACCATGAAATAGATATCCTCCATTGAGCATGGTGTTTTTTTTGTTTCTACAGGATGGCATGAAAACCTTTACACGGTCACCATCATGGAGGAAGATGTTCAGAGAGAAGGACCTCCGCGGCGTGACTTCTGACTCCTCAGAAACATTACCTGCCAACTTCCGTGCCTCCGCCATCTCAACCCCCTCCGTCACTCTGAGAAAAGTCCAGAGTGAAGGTGAGGAGACTCACAGCAGCTCACAGCCTCTAAATGAACAAGACAGACTCCCAGGATCAGGCATTACACAGTGGTTCCTTCCTGTTTAAAGAAAATGCATTGTAAAATGTTAAACTAGTCACACTATATACTAACAAACAAAAGTCAAAATATTTAAATGAAAAATGTATGATGCAGACACTCAGCAGAAGATGGTACTGAATGTTAAAATTTAGCATGGAGGATAAATAAGGCCAAAAGAACAAAACGCGAATTGGAAACAATTTCTGCAAACAACACAAATAACTTTGCAGTATTTATTGTCGTTGGAGTCCATTGTGCGAATCAGTGGTGATTTCATCCCAGTCCAAAGATAGAATAGTTTTTTTGTTTTCCTACAAACCTGTCATTTTACTCGTACAAAGTTATTAAAAAGAATTTCTTCAGCAAGCATACCATGAGCTTTCAGTAGCAAATCTCAACACTAGAGCTAAAGAAGCCATCTGAACTACAGGCAAGATATATGCAATCAAAACCACAGTTTTACAGTGTTTTTTGTGTGATCAAGTTTTAACTACTGCACTGATTTAGGTCTGCTTGTCTCATAGTTCCACAGTGAGTTGTATTTACTAATTACCTCTTTTCTCTGTCAGTAGGTCCGAGAGGAGAGTCGGGGTCCGTGAGAACATATTCTTGTTAAAAGATAAGCACACCAGGTGAGAAAAAACACCCTCACTGATGATTGTATCTGTAGCTAAATATAGCTCGTGTGAACACCAAATCAAACATCTCATCTCTGCAGGAGCTTTCATGGTTCTTGTGTGTTTTATTCCATTTTGTAGAGCCCCACCTCCATCCTAATCCATGGGGGAAAAAACACATTTTTGGAGAAAAAGCCCGAAGGATCAAAATAAAAAATGGACACTAGAAGATGATCAACACCATTTGAGTGAGATTTCTCAAAGAATCAAAGACACTGAGTAAATGATTTCTTAAAAAATGATACAATAATGAGTGAATGTTTGTTAATCCATATCTCTCTCTCTCTCTTTCTCTCTCTCTCTCTCGCTCTCTCTCTCACCCCATCTTGATCCATAGTTGTGGCATGATGCTGTTTGACTCTGTAGAAAGTGGCCTGTAGAAAGTGACCATCACCTATTGTGAATACATATTCTGTTTTTGAGTGTGAGATGGCAATATTGACACAATGAATTTATAGTTTTTAAAATGTAAAACTGCATTCCTGTTGAGATCGAGTGCAAGATACCCCGTCACACATCATTTCAGGTGACCTTACTATGATTTAGACTGATAATAGAACATACTCTGGCTAGTAAAAATACACAATACATTTGAGTTTGGGGAACGTGTGGTTCAAAGGGAGAATATGACTGTACACAGGGGGAAATTAAATGTATGTTCTTAAGCCATAACAGACATGAGATGCACAAATGTGAATAAGACGGACAATGAGACAATTAGCAAAGTGCTTTATGACAAAATCCTGTTTAAAGTGGGAAAAAAAAGAATTAAGCATTTGTGTTAATATGCATGCCGAAATCAACCATTTTAGAGTGAACATCATGATATCAATCATCTAATGATGTGAACGCTTGGGTCAGGACTTTGTAAAATGTGTCTATTTTATTTTTATCATTTTTTATTGATAACTGCTGGTGTATGTATGTATGTACAGTATGTATGTGTGTGTGTATTAAACTGTATGTTCATTTCATACTTAGTTTTAAGACTGACTGTAATTTCATTTTAGGTTGAAAAAGGAAATATGTTTTAAATTATGGACATTAAAGATATGCTACTTGTATGTGTACATTTTGAAAAGAGTGTTATGATTTAAATTCCTATTATTGGAGAGTAGTGATGATAATTGAATATAATATGGTAATAATGATTGTAAAAGCTGTAATTAAAAAACATACCTGTAAAACGCTAACTGAAGGAGTTATTTGCAGTTTCCCCTCACAATGACGAAGATAAGTGGCTGTAATGGGCAGGGATGGAGGTATCAGTCATCTTTCAGATGAACCATTGAAATGCTTAGAACTGTCATCTTCAGTTTGAATACGTTAGTGTTAAACTGCAGCAAGGGAGTAATTTACAGGGTTGTACTAATTAAATGGCATGTTGCTGTTTATGACAAAAGCCGCACACCATGTCAATTTCATGTAAATCTGATGATATTTGTCACATAGGCTGACTTCCTTCGGTCAATAGATGGCACTATGACCATGACGCAATATGGGCCGACTGACCGCCTTGCAATGGCAACGCTGTTGCACCAAAAAGTAAAAGCTTCGCACTGTGAAGGACTCGAGACTCTGTTGAACAAATTAGAGATGTATCTGTTGGGTGTAAAAAAGTTCCAGCCGGAAGATGACACTTTGTTCCAGAGAATTCCACATTTGGAACTACTGATAACAAGCTGCACTGGAAGCAGAGCAACTGAGGAAGACAGTAGCTGTGCAATGAGAAAATAAGATAATGGGAAAAATGTTTTTATAAATTATAATACATGTAGTGTATTTAAGAAAAATTATGAAATTATAAAATAGCTATAACTTCGTGATTGTGTTTAGGCCAGCAGAGAAGGCCTTGCAGGCCCTGACGGCCCACCACTGCTATTTACTATTCCTTAAATAGCAGTTATTATAGCAGGAAATATACTATTTCCTTACCTTGAGTTCGTGCAGAATCCTCTGCTTGTCTTAGATCTTGTCATAGAGGCAGCTGAGCTACTTCTGATGATCTCACCATGGTTCTCCAGCTGTTCCTTCAGCGTTTTCTGGAGGACGGAGACACAAATAACACATCACAGACACACAACCTTTCAAATATATCAATCATTACATTGGATCCCTTCAGTTTCCAGCTGTGTACAGACGGTGGTGTTCTCAGGTCGACCTTTCCTCTTCTTGATGTCCACGTCTCGAACCGTTCTGCTGCTGAAGATGATCTTTCGGTTGGTCTGTATAACGTCCCTCTTCTTCCCAGATGGTGACATTAAGATAGCACGTCTACGTGTGTGACAAATAAAAGCACCTGTCTTAACATGTAACATAACTGACGGTTAAAGTAAAAAAATAAAAAATACAATAATAAAGTTTTGTAGAATTTACAGTTAAATAGCCAATTTTGAGTTGCATTCATTTCAAGTTGAACCATGTTGCACACATTCAAACCAACCTTGGTGTATGAAATGGATGTGCACCAAAAGAAATTTTCATTTCATTTCCATTTATTTTGTCATTAATTCATTCATAATTTCAATACAGTTACCTAGTATGAGGATATTTTCTAGGAGTTAGTCAAACTTCGGCAAGTGAAGCCAATGCGGAAGGAGGTGACATCTCTGGTTGCAAAAAGAAGTGAGATTGTATGGAAGTCAATGAGAAAATGACTTCTTACTTGATTTATTAACTCAGTAGACATTGGGAACATGTGTTTATCGTCTCAGTTGCTAGTTTCAAGTCTTCTTCAATACAGCATCATGTCCATTTAGTAAATTATGGTCCCATTTAGAATAGAATAGATCAGAAAGCAGGATACGTTTATATATATCTATATATATATATAGATATATATATATAGTTTTACAGTGAAGGGCAAGCATGAGGCCCACATGACACTCAGTAACAAATATATAATGAGCGCAACATAAACACGAAGGGACGTTTTTCAGTGTTTATGACTTCCATTCTGTTTATATTTCATTTCAACATCCGGAGACGTGTCCGGCCAAGCTTCTTTATCTTTACACAAATAAAGTTTTTATTTTAATTATGATGTCACGGATGAGCCATTCATAATAATGGCGCCACAATACTTTCTCTGATGTGACACTGTTAACAGTTTGGAAGCTCAGTGAAGATATTGTAAATGAAAGGAGACTTTGGTGGTGTAATAAAATGTTAACGCTATCTGATGTAGCTTTCATACTCTGTTCTGGATGTAAAAACTACAACGATTTGGATGAACTGAGTAACATCACCAGTGAAATGAAACATGGTTCCTGAGTGACGCAATGGGTTTCTTAACTCGTGAGTTTACGAGCTGACGTGCGGCCTCTCTGGTGACCGCACAGCTGCAGTCACATAAACACTTGTGAATCCGTTTCACCCACCGTTTCCCCCATTCTCTCCTTCAAACACACGCACCAAAATAAGATAAACACTGCGATCCCCAGTCTCTTCTACTCTACTACTAATTTGTTTAGCAGATGACGCAGAGAGATGTGTTTGTGTTACATCTTCTTGTAGTTGTGAAATTTGTATATTTTTTAAGTGGAGGCCAGAATGGAAAAGCACCCTGAGTAACTTTCACGTTTTTTTTGTCCACACATGACAAAGCATAATTTGTGAACAAATCCCGAGTCAAAACGAGGTGTCTGTACTAAAAGTTTTGAAATAAAAATAAAAAGCAATTGAGGTATGGAGAGGTATCTTATTTTTTCTTTACAAAAATCTCAGTAATACATACCTTGATTACTTAAATCAAATTAAAAAAAATTAAAAAAATGGAAACATTAGGAAACATAAAATGAATTCATACTTGTTTTATGTGTTAGTTGGCCTGGAGGAATTTTATCCCATCTGATTCCCAAACGCCCAACTTTACGGCCAACTCTTACTGTAAGCGACAGGAAGAAGCCCATACATAGTGTTTAAACACAGGTCATCCTCTCTGCATTAAATCACAGATTCATTATGCAGAAACATCTGACTCATACGCTCAGGAAGTTGGACCTCCTTCTACAAACTCCTTTATAAAGGGCACAAAACTTGCTCCTGATAGAAAAGACCTCACTCCTACAGAGCAATATATTTCCTATTTATTTGATAAGCTATTGCTACTTTTTTTTTAATTCCTTTTTTATGTTCCTGAATCTTTTTTTCCAAATGTTTTTGTTTCCATGCAGCTCTTTCTCTTACCTGTCTTCTTTTCTCTTCATCATCCCAATTCCTTTCTCTCTATCATTTTATCTCACTGACTCCAACCCACTTTTATCCTTCGATACTCAAGTCAGAGAGGTTCACCTCTACACAGGTATTTTTAAAAGCCTACTTGTCATTTTAATCATTTAATAATATAATGAATGCAAATATGTAGATAATAATCAGATAGTGCTGCTCTTTAAAGACCTTACATTCTTAATAACGCAGATTTCTGTCTTTCTTCTCGTTGCAGATAATCACAGAAGGGGGATGTATCTACAGATGACTCCGGATGGGAGCGTGTCGGGCAGCGATGCTCAGACCACTGACAGTGAGTATTTGTGAGATAAATCAGGAACAGAAAGCATATGTGTGGGCTCAGTTTAGGATATGTTCCTTTCAAAAACATTCACACAACACACTGGATAATTTGAGGTCTATTTATGTTTCTGTGCTTTCAGGTGTGCTGGAGCTGAAATCAGTTAAATCAGGCCATGTAGTCATCAAGGGACTGTCATCATCTCTGTTTCTCTGCATGGACAGTGGGGGTCGTTTGAGTGGGCAGGTACAGTAAGCAAAGAGAACTTTATTTTCCTAAAGTCTCCATCCTTCCTGACGTCACTGACGGGTTTACTATCTGTTCATCCTTTTAGGGGCAGTACTCAGAGGCCGACTGCACCTTCAAAGAACTGCTGCTGGCAGATGGATACACCCGTTTCCTTTCCTCGCACAACGGATTTCCTCTGTCTCTGGCATCAAGACATTCCCCAGATCGACACACAGTCCCCTTCACTCGGTTCCTACCACTTAGGATTACTTTGGCGGCGGAGAGTGTGTCTGAACAGCCACCAAACAACCAGAGACATTTCAACGTGGACTCTGATGATGTCCTTGGAATGGGTCTGAATACTGTGGTCAGTCCTCAGTTCTCAGTGGACAAGTAAAGAAAATGAAAATTGTAGCGATCTGTAACTTAATATGTGAAGTATTTTTTTTTATTGATCAGGGACCTGATTTTGTTGTGAAATTAGCAGCTTTTAGTTCTCAACTTGTTTCTCATGAACATACAGTATTATTGTAACTTATTTATTTATTGTGTTTGTGGTGTATTTCTAATGGCTATTTAAAAACGAACTCATGAATTCTGGGATTTCACAGTCAGTGCTTTGAGAGCATGTTTGTGTCTGCGTGAGAAACGGACAGTGTTTGTACTACTTATGTTTATCAGACTAGAGAGAAGTTCTGAATGAAAATAAACATGGTATAAATTTCACTTTTGTTTGTCTGAATCTGTCATGCAATGATACAGACAGTCAGTGAAACAATTAAACAAACCAAGAAGGATCCATTAATGAGGAAGGCCAATGATCAGAGCTCTCATGGTGGAGGAGTGAGCAAGCGGGATGAATATTGTGACAGCGGGAGCGCTCTCTGGTGGACAAATAAGTAATGATGGAAAATAGTCCAGCTTCTCTGAACCGCTCGTCTTGGTGTATGGTCATTAGAGTCGTATGTTTGAGCAGTGCGTCTAATATACAAAATCTGTATTTTCTGTAAAGGTGATATTGAAACAACAGAGCATGTCTTTGTTTCATGATGTCATACATAGTTGGGTTGGGTTCTGTAAACAACTCCTGGAATGGTTAAACAACAATGTTTATTATTGATCCTAATCGTAATATTTCGGTCTCTTATTAGAAGATAAAAAATGTACCGAATGGTCAAAGTTTTACGAATGTTAGCTCAAAGTGGGTGGCTCCGGCCGTCGCCATCTTGGCAGTGACAACACAGACTAACTCCCTGTTGATCCAAAACTGGGCCTAGAGGTGGACCAGGTGACGCAGCAGAGCAGACAGCTAAGCCTTAATATCATTTAAAGAGTGAGTTGTATCAAAATGTATCTGTGTACCGTACTGTTATTTGTACCAGGCTGTAAACATGTGCCGTATATAGTTGGGCATTTTAAACATGTAGGTCTAGATGATTGACTCACTTTTAGAGCCACCCTCAATTGGCCATTTGATGAACTTGCCTGGATTCCCTGGAAAAAAAAGTTTTCCTCAAAAATTCAAAATAACACACGGTGAGTTTTTGATATACAAATTGTTATTTTAAGGTTGAAAAATTCCTTTTTTTAAATCCTATTTATTTTATTTGATCTTAAGATATACATTCTCAGTGCTGCTTGATTGGTAATCTGCACAGGTGGTACGTTTATAGGTTTGTTATTCTGCAAATAGTTTATCTTAATTCATTTACCCTTCACGGAGAGTTCAATTAACACAAACTAAAACAACATAAAAAAACACATAATTGAATCCATTTACACAAGCAATGTTACTTTAGTACACATACTTTCCATGGGTCATCACTGTGATGTTGTGGAAAGTCTAATGTGTTCCAGTGAAACTGAGGACAACATTATTGGAAGCTACTTATAACAGCTTAGGAGCTGTGGAAAAGGTCGGCCGTAAAAGTCAAACACAGATTGGATCCGGCAGACCTCTGTGTCTAAATGTTGTGATTAGAGACGCAGTCGGCTAAGCAGTGAAGGATTAGTTGTTGCATTTCTAAAATAACACTGCTATAACTAATAGGCAAATATGATTTTTTTTTCAGCACTTTTTAACAACTAAATACCACAGGCAACCATGAATGGCACTGCTATTTTAAAGAAAATTATTAAAATATAATCTTTATTAAAAACACAGAGTCCATAATTAAGCAGGTAAATGCAGAAGGTTTGTTATCGCAATCAATACATTCCTCTTTAACACAAACGAGTAGCGCCGTGTCATTAAGTAATGCAGCAGTGTTGTATTACAGCATGATAAATGATGTCAGTCACTTCAGGTCACTTGAGCCAAAACTACACAAATATGAACTTTGTACATTACTTACAGAAGAATGATGAGAATGTGGATTCGGTTTATGAGAATCTCAATCTGTCTGCAGCGACAGCTCTGCTGGTGTTTGGTTAAGTTTTGGGGAAACTTGACATCTGTGTTGCCAATAATCTATCTGCTTCCACTTCAAACATGAAGCCCAAAAGTGACAGTACTAAGACATTATAGTTTCAACGCACAGAGCGGACATTCAGAAAGTCATTTTTTTCAACACACAAGCTCTTATCGCATTAATAAATAACAATTCATATTATATTTATATCAAGACCCTGAGAATGTAAAACTGAATGTCTTTTTCTTGCCTTTCTTTAAAACTATATTATACAAAAAGTTGTCTTTCAGCGACATTTGGCTGACTAGTGCTGTAATAAACACCTATAAATGAACAAGGACAGGCAATAAAAAGTACTGAGTAGGCATATTAGCGTTATATTTATGGTTTTACTTTCCAATATCTTTTTTTCTAATTTCATTCATTGTGTTTCATTCTGCTTTTTCATTCACCTCGTCATTTTTTTTTAATGTCTTTGTCAAATGGTAACAATGCTTACCCACCCTACACTTGAGTAACCAGTGATCTGCTCAGATAGACGTCACCTTCTCTAAACTCTGTGCTCTGCCCTGTACACACTCCATCCAACAGAGTCCCATTCAAAGGGTTGCAGCTGCCTTCAATGGCATAATAATCTGCCTCTGCACCTCCATCCCCTTCCTCTATTTCCTGCCCTTCTGGCCCCTCGTCCTCCAACGGACCCGTCTGGATGTGAGTGTACTCGGTATGATCCACACATTCAGTCTCTCGATGGTAGAAGTAGCTAAAGTTGGACACTATGACGGGCACCGGCAGCGAGATGGTGAGCACACCGGCAATGGCGCACATTGAGCCCACCAACTTACCCCACACTGTCTCAGGGTACATGTCACCATAGCCCACTGTGGTCATGGTGACAACTGCCCACCAGAAGGCATGTGGTATACTGATAAAGTCTGTGTTGGTGTGGTCAGCCTCAGCAAAGTAGATGGCGCTGGAGAAGAGGATGACGCCAATAAACAGGAAGAAGATAAGCAGGCCCAGCTCGCGCAGGCTGGCCTTCAGTGTTTGACCAAGGATCTGGAGGCCCTTAGAGTGACGAGACAGCTTGAAGATCCTGAACACCCTCACTAACCTGATGACTCTGATGATGGCCAAAGACGTGGCTGGAGAGGCGTCATTGTCCTTGGCCATCTCTGTTCCCAGAGTGACGAAATAGGGCAGGATGGCACTGAAATCGATGATGTTCATGACATCCTTGAAGAATTGCATCTTGCTGGGAGAGCAAGTGAAGCGCATGAAGAGCTCGAAGGAGAACCAGCATATACAGATGGTCTCCACCAGGAAGAAGGGGTCGTGGAAAACAGTTTGTGGAAGAGGCATGTTCTCAGATACGTTCTTTGGTTGGGAGTGGTACTTGTAAAAGTATTCCTGAAGTAAAGGAGACAGGAGAGACAGGAAAGATATAAAACATCGTTGTAAAAGTATCACTATGACAAGAACGAAAATACACAATTATAACATAATGTTATTTCAATAATTGTTCTTCAAACTATAAATAATTCAACCCCTTTTAAGGGGTACAATAAATATGAAGATAAAACCAGCAGCAGGTTACCTTAGCTTAGCACATAGAGTGGAAGAAGGGGGAAACAGCCAGCCTGGCTCTGTCTAAAGAAACAAAATCCACCTACCAGTATGTCTTAAGGTCACCAAATAACACATTATATTTATTGTTTAATCTGTGTAAAAACCATAAACTGAGTAACTTTTCTTGACTAGAGTAGTTTAGCACATAACCCTCCAAAAAAACAGCGAATTGGCGTTTTTACACTTTAGTTTTCGTACGGATTAAAAAAACAGTCTTTATGCTTAACTAAGCCAACCAACTAGCTACATATTTACCGCAGAGATATGAGAGTAGTATATATTATCAAATCTACGCCTACACGCCAGTCAAATCCTTTAACTGTATATCATGTTATGCTGAAATACTGTTTTTATGGTATTCTCATGAACTGCATATAACTTCAGTATGTTGTCCACCATCTTCTGACACCATCATAAAAAAGCACTTGACATCTGCGGCTTTAAATTTCAATCGTATAGCTTCGCCTATCTCTCTTTCAGTCCACCTGTCTTTCCGTCCTCCGTGTCTGTTACCAGCATTACGTTCAAGCACCGGATAGTTCAAAACATCTTACGCTTAACCTCAAGTTAAAAGTGTGAAAGCGGATGATGCAGATATAAAGGGATCGGTTTAGTATGCTGTAATTTGCTGTGTGTAATATATAAAGTTTCAGGGTAGTTTAAATACACCAGGAGTATTCTGAATGACTTTCAGTAGCAGGTCAGTGACAGTGTTTATTACTAAAGGTGCATGTCTATGTGTTGATGTGCTCCAAGGGCTCTCCTAAGACTAAATATAACCCTGTGAGATCTCCGAAGAGAAACATGAGATCGTCTCCTCGTCCATCTCAACCTTGGCTGCTATCCCGTCTCACTGGCCTCTGCAAACATGTAACATTACAAGTGCAGTTCAGTGGGTCTGGAGTAAGTTACAGTAGGTTGCTGGCAGCTCCCTGGTGCAAAGGCAGCCTGGCCTCGCACAGCCGCCCTGGAGGAATGTGTTAACATGACCCAACATACGCTTATCATTCTGTGAGATCTTTTAGTCTCAGGTTCTAAGCCGCCGGAAGGTTTTGACTCACCTTCTATCTATGTGTTAGGTCACTTGTGTGACCTTTTATCCTTTTTTTCAAGACAACTAACCATCTCCTCAACCTGTCTTTCCCTTATCTCCTTTCTCTCTCTCCACACACACACACACACACACGTTTCCCCCTCTACCCTTTAGCGCTTCCTGAATACGAGTGTATCAAATTTAACAGCCGACTAAAATAATCACACCATGAGTCACAGTCTCTCTCTCTCTCTCTCTCTCTCTCTCTCTGGTCTGCTCCCAGACATATTGGCAAATAGTTGTCCCCATGTCAGTATTTTTCTTCTTACCACATGTAGTACTCACCCAGTGTGTGTTTACCTAAACACCTGCTTCCCGTGATGTCATGTTTCAGTTTGAGCCAGGCTGTCACAGACTTCCCATTCAAGACATAATGCCTAGGTGGTTTGATTTAGGCTGTTGGTATCTCTGTTTTAGCAAGTGGCCTTGAATTATTTGAAGGACATCCATCAATGAATCGTCATGTCCAAACCTTTACCTACCTACACGCCAAATGTGACATTTGATTTAATTCCCAGTTTCTTCTGTCAATGCGCATTCCCAGTTCTTTTTATACTCCCGATCACCAAATAATAAAAGGCGGATACTCACCACCTTTCATATTGCCATCCACTTAATCTTCAGGAAATTTGGAAACTCAAAAAACTTCTCAACGCTGTTCCGCCTCTCAAACATGCACTTTAATCACATTACCTACCTCCCGTGCCTCCTTGTCATTCCTGAAGTCGGGCAGTGTCTCCAGGCAGAAGATGAGGATGGACACCACAATGACCATGACGCTGATGATGGCTATGATACGTGCGCTCGATGAGGACTCGGGGTGCTCAAACAGCATCCACAGTCTTTTCTGGATCTCGTTCGACGGAAGCGGCCTCTCCTCCTCTTTTGGAAAACCTTCGTCCTCCTTAAAGCGGTTCACAATGTCCTCTCCCAGCTCGTAGAACATCAGCTCATCCATGAAGATGTCCAGGGGTATGTTTGTGGGCCTCCGAAGCCTCCCGCCTGATTGGTAAAAATACAGAATGGCATCAAAGCAGCCACGGTTTCGGTCCAGGAAGAGCTCGTTTCGAAGTGGGTCGAAGTAGCGTAGCCTGCGCCGGGGGTCACCAAGCAACGAGTCAGGGAATTGGGCTAAGGTGCGAAGCTGAGTTTCATATCGCATCCCTGAGACATTGATGGCCAGTCTCTCACTCAGCGCCGATCCACTCCTCCATAGAGACCCAGAACGCCGGCCGTCCTTCTTCTTCTCCGTCTCGTTCCCTTTGGTCTCCTTCTCTCCTTTTTCCTCACAGTTGAGATGGTTACCGCTCTCTCCATCGCTCTCTTTCCCTCTGCCTCCTCTTTCGTCTTCCTGTGGGTCAATGCTGTCCATTCCTGTGTGTATCGCAGGCCAGGGAGCGCTGCAAACCACTCTCCTGAGAATTCGTAGGACAACTGGACTTAAAAGCAAATCCTGTCTGAAACCAGAGTGATAGTTCCATCAGTGGATTTCAATTTCAATTGATTGGCTTTAATATATGGTATTAGAACCATACGGCTATAAGGTAGATACTGTAGCAGTGTCTGTTTGTACAAACATTCTCCATGACATATTTAATCACAGTTAAACATACACATGCACCCAAAAAGTTGCACAACTTTCCTTTAAATGTTAATAATTAAATTGAAATCAAAAGGTGAACTGTGGATAAAAAAAAAATGGCAAAGAACAAGCAATGTTAGTTTCCAGTTAGCGAGATGAAAGCATTTACTCACTAAGTGTAAAACAGCTGCTGACAGAGATTACAGGCAGGATGAAAAATCACATTGTTCGTCTCCTGTGGCTCATCAGGTTGTCTGTGTTTCTCTCTGTCATCGCGCTCGTCTGTCATGCAAGCATAGTCCTTGTTTGGCTGTGACTTTCGGTCCACTGGCAGCTAAACTCTCTGACCAGGTTGTACGCCAAATACGCTTCCAGTTGTGAGCTCAGGGATCATCCACGATCTTATCCCGTCCCTTGCTGCCATACGTTGTCTGTCTTGAAATTTTTTGGGAATGCTGTCCTGTTGAAATTCAATCTCTGCCAGATCCCTCTTACCCCTCCCGGTCCTTTCCCTCCATTTTAGCTATGAGGCAAGACAACCTTCAACCTTACTATCAAATGTCACCTCTGCCTGGCACTGCATGGTGTTACTCTCTCTAACAAGCATGGTACTCTGACTGACAGAGGTCCCTCGCTCTTCCTCATTAACTTAAATGTAGTTTGACTTGAACGTGTATCGCAAAATAAAAACACTTGAAGACAAAATAAAAACGGTGGAACTGACAGCTGTAGAAAAAAAAACATTTAATGTCTGATTAATACGTTTAATCACTAAAGTGCTTAAATTACTTATATATGGATCAGTTGAAATTGTTTTTCATTATTTACACTGGCATGGTTTGGGGTATGTTAGTTGTTAGTATGTTAATTTTGCAAAAGCTTGCACTTTTTAGATTAATCAAAGTGTTGAAGACAATTTAAGAATGTGCTTATAGAACAAGATATAAAAATCTTGGAAATCAAGTTGATAATAAAATTAAAGCTGCAAACTTATGATCACCTCATAAACCGCAAACATGCAAAATGGGCATTAGATCCTTTTGCTGTTTTGCAATTAATTTACCATTCACGTATCAAACATCCAGCCTTTCCTCATTTTCTTTTACCACAAACATGTCTTTACTATAGAAGAAAGAAGATACATAACACATCAACAAGAACATAATATGCAACATTTAAAAGCCAGGTAGTTGTGAAGAAGATACTGATTCATTGATCATTTTTATCTACATGTTTTGTTGTATCCGCATGTTTCATCTGAAACAAGTCAAATGTACCAATCAGAATGAAGAGGTTATTTACTGACGCCCACTGTGACTTGATTGACAACCTTTTCACCCAATTACTAAAGCACTGACACTAACCTGCTGTATTTACACGTGAAGGATAACCCAACTTGCTTGTTTGTTTTTTTTACCAGAAAGCATTACAAGCTAGCTGTTAGAAGTTTGTAAAGTAAATTATAAAATAGTAAATTGTAAGTCTAGGCCAATGGGGAGCAACAAGCTGAGGTAAGAAACAGAAACCAAACTGAGGTTTTTTTGGCCTCATTATTACATGAATGTAGTATCATTGTATTATTTGGTAAAAGGGCTCACGTTTTGTCTTTGACACTACAAGTTTAAATCAAACTGGACAATTGTCAGCCACCTCTATAGCATCACCTCCAAGTCATGATCAGCCACTGCCAGTCTCCCAATCTGTTGCCCATCCCCACAGGACTGCTGTGGGTCACACAACATGCTTCAGCAGGAAAAACAGCCACCAGCTGAACCACGGAGGACTGAATTTCAGGTGCTTTGGATCATGTAGATAGATAGATAGATAGATAGATATCATGTAAGCTAAGCTTGTGTTACCATGGACAGGGACAAAGTGATATGGACAATGTAAAACGAATATCCTTCATTTTGTGGTTTTAAGTTCTGACAAACAGGTTTAATACAGCCTAGAGAGATGATCCAATGGAAATATTCTACTAAAATGCTGTGAATATAATGTGATTCAAGCTATTCCGTTTAAAAGATAAACCTATTGACCAGGACTTTGTGATTTACGGGGAGAAAAAACAACAAAATTGGCCCCTTGAAAAAATATTCGATGGAATCACAGGGTTGTGTCACATTGCATAGCACTTTCTTAATGCTAGTAATACTTATCATTTATTTCAGTTCATTTTAACTTTGTGTTTAAAACAAAAACAGCCAAATAAATAAAGACTAGATCAACCAATCAAGCATCCTCATCCATCTGAATCTACCAAAGCAGACACTACTGTGTATTACCACCAGAGGGAGATGAAGTTTTGGCACAAAGGAGAAAAGGCTGAAGGAGGCCTCTGCCGACATTTCCTCAAAGCTGCCTTCAGTCACAGAATAAATACACTTCTCACTGGGCTGCTACATTACATCCCTATTTGATGGCACATCATGTCATCAAATGATGTAACTCGGAGTGCATACTATGAATCTGACAACACTTTGTGTAAATGTGCTTAAAAAGCAATGAGCTCGAAGATATCTACAGAGTGGGAATAAAAGCAAAATGAATATCAAGTATTGATTGACTGCAGTAAGGGATTCTTCTTGTTTTAGAGGTGTTAATGATGTGTATATCAACCACAAAATGACACCCCATAGACATGCACTGTTTATTTTAGGATTATGCATCTAAATCCTGGATAAATCAATACTGTGACAGAGAAATATGTGGCTTCTGGTTCTGTGAAATGGCTTTAAAGTCTTTAGCTCACGCAGCTATGCAGAGCAAACTTGAGGCCTTGTGACTCCTATGAGATGGCTGCACATACCACCACAGATTCATCACCACCTAGAACATTTTAGAAAATAGATGACTCATCAAGCCACATTGCTATTCCTTACACCAGCCTATGGCACATACGCATTCTCCAAACAGCAGGGCTAAGATTATTTAGCAATCCTGCTCCCCTATGCAGGTGTTCCATTGAGATCTCCTAATTGTCCTCTTTTATACTTTGATTAACCTAAATTGATGATTTCAAACCCCTCGCTATGATTTACAATGTGTCTGTGATGTATGTCATACAAGGTTGTCAGACAACACTAACCTAACACTGCTAACTGGCATTCTTGTTGATAACTCCCCTATAAAACTGGTTCTTTTCAGTTATTTCAAGATTTTCTGAAAAATGTTCTAATCTCAGTTTTATTCCGTATCAGTTTAGAAATATTGCAGATCCTAACAGATCCGCTTTCACAGATATTAGAGGATAAAGTTACAGTTATTGGATATTGATTATTCTCAAATATCATGCCACAGTTACAATTGACCTCATAATTATAGATTACAATTATATGACGTGTTTTGACTTTAGATGGTAAGGATGGCTCGATGCAACAGAAACGTATTGGAAAGGCTGGCATCAAATTACACCACATCCTTAAACTTCCGGTTGCAAATGTGATGTGTCATCCTTCGGTTTCTTGGAAGACTTCGTATTTTCATTGTGTCCACACTTCAAGCCGGATTACATCAATCACTGTTTTGTGGTATCCCGTTTCTGACAGGCCGATATAGCGTTAACTGTGACAGTCAGTACAGAAGTCAGTGTGCACAGGAGCACAACATCTCATCAGCTGGAAATCTCAAACAAACTGACACGACATGAATGTCACTTTTTCATTTATTTTAAGTTCATTTCAATGATATTAAGCAATTTTAATGTCTCTGAAAAAGCATCTCACGACTGTTAATCAGTTATTCGTCCAAGCTGCTATGGAGATTGGTTCACATTAGATCGCAATGACATTCATACATTTTAAGTCTCAATAGTAGAAATACGTATGTTCAATTATGACACTTTATTGATATGTTTCTATTTTTTCTTCAAAATATAAAAAGATAGATCATGAACATTCCATTGAAATATACTTTATACAGTTCTTGATGAGTTGTTCTTTGTGTCCCAACATTTCAAAAATAAAATCCGGCATAAGTCACAACCAGATACTCCAGTGACCACCTCTTCTCCCCATTCACTCTCCTACTAAGACCGAAGTACAATGGACTGGTACCGAAGTCTGTTTTATACAATTTGATGGCATGTAAAATGAACATACATCTTTTTTTCTTTGGAATGCTTACGTAAATGCATGATGTTAGCCTGTAATATTAGATGCATGTGTATCGTTATGACTTTTGTGGTGTTTGTCACATCATTTCTAATTAAAATAAGACGCTAAATATACTAGAAAAATCTTTTCAGTATGATAACATTTCCTCTAAAACAACTCTGGTCTTATCACTTTGTAAAATAAAACACTTTTAGATTAGCGTGATTGCTGAGTCACTTTATGGAAAGCCATAAAGCCACTACACACGTGGTTGCAATCATCTGAACTGATGACAGAACATCTGTGTCTCAGGGAGCATACAGTAAGTGTCGATCAGTGGCATTCGTGGTGCAGATTGCATACAGTGTCCTCAATTTACAAAAACAAAAAACATACTCAACAGAAACAGGCACATAAAGAAAATCAAGAGGATATCGTAGAGGATGTGTCAACCGAGGACCACATAAGACCTTCCAAACACCTGGAGAGGACATGTCATAATATTGTCACGATATATGATATATAACACAAAGTAGCCATTAGGTTAACAGTGGCAACTACTTACCACGTAAAGCATTTGTGTTCTTTTGGTTATGTGAGTAACATAAAGGAAAAAGGAAACCTTTAACGTGACAAAATAAAACAGACTTGGCACTCTCAACATTGTAACTCATTCTGATCAATATGACTAAATCAAATGGCAGTATTATGCAATAGAAAAGGAAAGACATCTTTTTCAGCCTGGCATTGGCAGAGCAGTCACAATGTAGAGAATGACGACATGGCAAACGTGACAGTGAGAAATAAGGGAAGAAAAAGACAGCACTCGGCCATGAAAACACAAACAGCTGGGTGAAGTTTTTACAAGTGTGCACGCCATTAATAGGAGTTTACCTCTGAAATATTCATGAACATCTTCGTGACCATCGAAGCCATACTGTAGTTTCTTAATGCCTTCCAAAATGGGAACTCAAATCGGGAGCTTTAAAAAGATACGGGACCAAAACAAAAAACCCAAGGACCATTTTTGCAAATAGACAGAAGCTCTATAACCTGTATAACCTTGAATAGTCTACGTAGTCTACGTCACACAATATTCTGGTGAGCCTCCAACCGTAATGTACTGGGAATGGACAGAGGACCATTCAGCTGCCTGAGCTGAGCCCTGGACCAGCAGGGCCTGAAACTCACTTGGAATACCAGACGAAGGATAAGGTGCTTGGAGAGCACTCCACAATGACATGCCTTTTTTTTGTAGCTTTTTTTTTTTTAACATCGTTCTCCCCTTGGTGGACACTGGTATCTCTCATCCTCTCTTTCTCGCAACACTTAACTTAAAAGTACTTCACTGACATCATTTTGGAAGCTCTGGGTCTCTTTGATTGGTGCTCACATGACTGTGTTTGTGTTCTGTAATGAGCTGCCAACAAGCCAGCTGGATGACGGTAACTCTGTGGGTATTGACGAATATGCAAAGACCTGACCATCTAGAAAAAACAAAGACGAGCTACCTCTACACACTCATGCTGACACTGTGAGTGCGAGTAGTTTTCAGTTGCCTCTCGAAGGAAGACGTTTCTGCTCTACGACACGGCACAGTGTTCATAGTTATCGGGACTGGACTCATGACGAACAATGACAGGAGGCTAAGGGGATATGTTACGACTCTGTTCCCCCATCGAGAGATTATCAAGTCATAATGCATGCGTTTTTTACACATCACGGTGAGGTGTTCACATTATCGTTTATCTATATACTAGAATTTATTATGTTAGAAAGAAAACACCTACATCCACACACACCATCAACACACCTGAGTCCTTTACACCACACACAGACTTTAGAATGGCAGTTGGTTCCATGCAAACCTGAAATCTCTCTTGATTGTTCGCCAGTATCGTATCTTTCATAGTCTGTCGTTGGTCTTTATTGGATAACCTGCACTTTCACTCCCATTTCTCTACTTAGGACGAGTGGAACATAACTGACAGAATCCTGCCATGGGATATCCAAGGCCTTTACAAATCTCTTTATCACTGAGGCGTTGAAGATACTCGAGGTTCTCCATTTGCCCTGCTACAATCATGTGACAACTCTTGTATTATTGCCAAAGAAAAAAAAGCAAACTATGAGTACTATTTAAGCAGTCAAAGTTGTGGTATGGAGAGCTGTTGTTTTAGAACTGCTGCTGCTGCGGCTGTCGCTGCTACGATAGTTGTGCAAATGATTCAAGGAGGAAAACATGGACTTTGTGGTTAACAACAAACGTCCTTTGCGCAAATGCTATAGTTTGGCAAATGATCGCTGTTGATTGAATGGTTAGAAAATATACTGCTCGATGCATAACAAAGTAAAACTATGGCAGCGGTCGAAAAACACTGGAATGGGGAATGTAGGGCAGTAGTAGCAGAGAGATTTCATCAAACAAAACATAGTTCAGGGTGTACTTTGCAAACATACATGTTTCAATATTCACATTTTTTTTTTACTTTTCAAAACAAAATATAGCTCTTCTCTTTCATTATAATCTTTTTTAAAACATTAATTGCATATAACATTTTTTAATTCATTTTATATATACTTTTTTTTTGTATCTCTAGCACCCTTGTCTTCAACTAAGGGCTTGCAGAAAAGACAGTCATGCAAACTAGTCATGCTGGTAAACAAAGTTACAAAAATGCATTATCTTTTTTTTTCATTTGTTTATCTCAGCGTCCATCCCTTGTCATCCCTGTGTCTTTATCGGCAAGAGTCGGTCATTGCTCGTTGTCTTTCAAGAAACATTTTCCCCAGTGCTTGTGGTGAAAATGAATTCACCCACACCCCATACACCCCCAAAATACTCACTTCCCATCTTTTTCCAGGACTTTGACTCCATTTCATGATGCCACATTTTCTATTAACATTTGCATCTCTTTTTTTTTTTCTGGTTTCGTCCGCTCTGGACCTATTCTGCTCAGAAACTTCCTCCGCAGCCATGGATAGTTGATTTGTTTATCAAAATATAGATTTGTTCTCTTTGTACACTTCCACTCTTGGTCCATTTCTTCTCGCTTTCCCTTTGCCTCAGGGCTCCCCTGATGGGCCATCCTTATCTTGACATCGACTTGCCTCAGAAGCAGTTGTTGGCAGCAAGAAGGACAAGAGAGAGATGGGGCAGTATTCAACTTGAGATTCTTGTGCCTAATTGGCAGTGTCGGCCTTATGTTAGGAGGATTATTTATCTGATTGGTCCCTTTCTAAATGATAAAACACAATTTCCAGCTAATGGACAGTTTTATGTGATGTAAAAAGTGTCCTTGTGGCAAGGATGTCCTTTTTGTTGTACTTTCGGCGGGCCAATATCCTTTGATATTAAAGACTAAACAATTGTCTCTAAGACTTTTGTTTTGTCTCCTTGAGTCTTTTTGCTCCTCGTGGGAAAAATACTTGTAATATTTAAATGTGCATATGAGATGATAGTGGCAGTTAAAGTACTTTTAGAGGAATGTGTTTGTACCAGACAGAGGCATTGGGCAGTGTGAGGGTGAGTACAAGACTCATCCTCAATGGAATATTCCTCTTAATCGATACTATACATTACAGAAGGTCATTCAGCAAGTGCTTGCTACAGGACCTTTGGTATTCCACATAGACTTTCGGCCAAGCCCATGTCAGTACATGAGAGATAAAGAGAAGTCTTTTCCCACCATTTTCTTTTGGTGAATGTTTCAGGTGAGTCTAAATGGACAGTAAATGCCATACACCACCTGTTTGAGCTGATGCTACATGTGCTTCATTTGATCAACTTCATAGTTAGTGCTGTTTTTGATTATCTCGGTACTCGTGAAGAGGGCAGTGATTCAGTCTGATAGAAGAGAATGGAAGACATAGGTTCAGTGGCAAACATGCTATACAAGTGCTAAACTTGAACTAGGGACTATAGTATGGGTGTTGGTAAATACTGTGCATTTGTGATTGATTTCATATGCACCGAAAGACCAATCCTTTGTCTCTCATGTACTCTATTTCTTTTTTTCTTCACTGGAAAGGAACCTAAGAGGAAAATGACATCTAAAAGATCCCTTGAATGCATAAATTCCTCTCTCTTCCAACTGTTGATGGATAAAGTCAAGTTATTTCCCAGCCAACAAATGCTACAATATGTTAGCAGAGATGCTACATTGTTCATTCAGTCCTTTGTGAAGAAGAGTGTCTTTTTTTCGGAAACGTGTGAAGTTGCTCAGTTGTTCAGCACTGTAGATGGTACCGAGTTGTTCATCCTACAAGATGGCGAGTATAATGTTGTCAGAGAGATGTCATCTGGAATGTGTAATCAGGAGTCCTTTTCTCTCCCAAAAGTGTGTCAGTGCAATGCTCAGTCAGTTTTCGGAAAAAAAGGGAAAAAAAGGTCAGTCAGACAGTTGACAAAAATGTGGTCGGAGTTCCAAGAGGCTGCTTTGGTAACAACGTGAGGAGCAGACCATGTGATTATTTAATTCATGATTAACCTCTGGTCTCTCTCTTGTCACCCCAAAGATCTCCTTTAAACTGTCCATCCGTGTCACACTTGACGCTTACGTGGCTCCCGCCGCAAATTTGTGTTTACCGGTTACTGACTCCTCATTAGAGAGAAGGCGAATGCTAGAAACTTAACACTGTGAAGACAAGAACAGAAAGCCATTAATTTTGAGTTCACAGAGAATTATCAGAATTTGTAAGAAATCATGTTCAAGTCAAATTGAAACTTAACTAAAACGTGTAACATTACAAGCACTAGATTGGTTTATAATAGAGATCCACTAATACAAACCAATCTCATAGTTTGGAATTTGCCAATTACATTGTTTTTAATAACACAGTTTTATGGTGTAACTAAAATGATGTACAATAGGGAAAGTAATCAGGGATTACCATTACCTGTAAACTGCTGGTTAACTGTGCATGTCAGAATGAAGTGCACACATTTAAACTGTAATGACAACTCTAACACAGCTAAAGAAAACAGTCTATCTCCAACATACAGGACACAAAGTTGGCACAGAAGTTATTCTTGAAAATCAAAATCAAGAAATGGTGACAATAAAACCGGTGGCAGACGACATTAGAAAAAACAAGCGGTAGACTGAATGAAACAAGCTGCCAGCCAACTGACCCGCACCACGCTCCCACCTCTGCCAAACCTCCGCAAATAATCATATTTACAGTCGTGAATTATGTACAGACCATTTCGAACAAGATCGGGTGATGACCAGTTATTCACTAATGTGTGTGTGTGTGTGTGTGTGTGCGCGCGTGCAATCTTTTTAATTTAAATGATATGTACAAAAAAAACACTTTTGACAGATGGACACATACAGACATACTGTACTCAATGCTGTTCATGGAAGTCTTCAAATTTAAAAGAAGTAAAAGAATTACACACCATTTCAGGAGGCTTAACCCCCAACCGCAGCTACGCGTCATGCAAACACAGGTGCAAATTCAAGAACATGTTTGTCACCAAGAGTAGGTTGAGCATTGTCAAATCTTTGCCTGCACTTATGGCAAACAATTCTTGTATCACATGTGCTGGCATCAGGCATTATTCACTGGGAGATTAAACACTTCTGTTGTGGTCTCATCAGCAAACATCAACCCGATACAAACATCGTCCTTTATTGCAGCCGCATTAGCTCTTCGTCTGCTCTTCGTTTCACCCTCTTCCTCTGACAACTTCCACTGTATAGTTGCAGTTTTCTCCAGAGCTGTGAGCGAGACAGTTGTGTGGTAATTGTTAAGGATTTAGTCAACCGAGAAAAAAAAGGCCTTCATCTACAGTATCTGCCTGTCCTCATCGAACCCACCATGCTCACCCATTTAAGCACAGACGTTGTAATTGTATAAAAATAGTGTTTGGATGTAAATTGAAATGCAGAGGCAATGCCATGCCTCGTCATACAAATCGTTTTAAGAGTAACAGGACATTCTCCTTTTGTCAAATGCATGAATCTTTGTCATTTCTCAAATATGTCCATTAATAGAATCTAAGTGCCAGATTTATAAGTACCTGTACAATAAATGCCTTCTTCTGTGTTGCACTTTTCACAAAAACCGTGCACATTTATTTACACAAGTCTAAAGACACACCACTGTCTGTTTGGGCACAACCAGACTTTTCTGTCTCCTGGCACCAACAACATCCTGAAACAGTGCCAAAGCCGCCTTTGTGTTGTTACACACTGCCATTAAGCACTGGTGCTGTGAATCATAACAGCTTATTGATTGATGATACTAGTCGGTCAAAGTCAAAGGAATAGTCCAGCTTCTTTGATTAATGTATTTAATATATATGTATATATATATATTGATAGCTTGCTTTACCTCACGTGTGTCCCACATTACATTAGTTTGTCTAGTTCTATATCATTATATGGCACTCATTTAGTGGATATTACATGCCATATTATGCAAGATAGGAACACACAGAAGTTTAATTGGTGTCAATCTCACTGAGAACTCAAAGTTGATCAAACAGCATTTTCTCCACTTCTTATCACAAATTAAAGGACTGTACTTACAGTACAGCAGCTTTTAGTATTCCTTTGCTTGCTAAATCCAAATACAATAGTGAAACAGTAACACCATACCAACCATTTAAATATTTACATGTGCTGTACATTCATATTCAACATAACACAGTGCACTTAGTTCATGGAGAACCAGCTCTTATCAAAGCAAACAACAACGAGCCAAGAACGCACTCAAAGTGTTCCTCTGTCATTACAGCTGAATTAATAATGGTATGCTGTGTAGAAATAGTACTGTAAAAACAATAAACAAACATGCTTTTTTTGTTTTTGAAACACATACTCCTATATGAGCAGAAAGAAGCCAGGTTAAGTGGTGTAGTTGGGCTAGTTTGGCACTTCATTGAGCATTACAAGACAAAAACCTTTCTGATGATAGATTCAATCATTTGTCCAGCGCCCCGCACTCACAAAGTATGCATCGATACATTCATTCTGTATGACTTTAATGTATTCACATGTGTAGATACAGATATGTACACATTCAATAATAACTACTGACCTATTAAGCATTGCTTGGAAGGTTTAGCTAGTTAAATCTAGCTAGTTTGCATGAACTCATAAATTGACATCAGAGCCTACGAGGGCCTCATAGAGGCACTTACAACATCTGCCTGTTTCATTTACTTCAACAATGTGTACGTCAGAGTGTCCTACAGCGAGTGATGTGCATTGGCCACAATGTGAGAGGACTCTTTAAGATCAACGGAACCACAATTATGACATTCTTCAGATTCAGTGTTGATACAATACAAAGCAAATATAAACACATACAGTACTTCCTTCGTCATAAATGTTCAAATGAAAGCAGTGGTGTGCGAGATTGAACAATTCACTGCAGATATATAAGATGGACATTTCCCTTGACTGTAACAGAAAATGTACATTCCAAATAAAGTGGCATACCAGTATCATGTAAAGTATCGCAAATTGTTACATCCACATTGTGGAGCCGTTTTAAGATTATACAGTGTGCATGTGCGCTTAGAAAGGTTTCGTGAGGTTTGTGCGCTGAAGGAAGTGATGCTAACACAAATACAGACTAACACTCAAGTGTGCTGATGTGGACTAAGATTACCTTTGAGGACTGAACCCAGGTCAATCAATGTGTGTAACTGTACTCATTACAGTATCACAAAAACATTTCCTGCTCGTCAAATCAACTTGAAAGCATACTATCCCAGAGTTTCCCTACCTTCCCTTAGTTTAGGTTGACATTATACATTAAGGAGCTGCTGTCAAAGAATGCTTGGATTCACTGGAGAGACAAAGCTCTGCATGCTGTTTCAGATATTTTCAGACGACACAAAATCATTGTCATTTTCTGACATCATAATGGTGAAATGTAACAATGCTGAGTATAAGCACGACTATTAGCAACTTCGGTCTGAAGATATGTGCGATGGCCTTCGAAAACCCGTATCGAACAAAGCCAGCCGACCGTTACTTCTTGCAGTGACTGTGGTGGGATCTATTATGAATGAGACACTGCAACGTTTACACACCTCTCAAAGCCCAGTCGACAACAGAATCAACCAAACAGTCAAGTGATGTCATAGTTTTCATCCTGAATCACGATACTGCATATCTAATTTCTCAAAGGTGAAGAGTCTGGAAGCACATCGATTTTTAGACATGATGGTAATCGGGACCATAGATTATGACAGTAAGAATTTCAGGACCTGACTCTCTAAACAAGTAAATACTCTAAATACTCTCTCTTTACACCTGCGACAAAATGTTGTCTCGAAAGAACTTACAGCTTTTCCTCATGATTTTAGTCTCGCTAAATGTTTCTTTTTTAAAGAACCTAAGCACAGTTAAATACAACATTGGATCTTCTTTTTTTTCGAGAAATGTTATTTTAGACAATCAGTAGTACAGAAAAGGCATTCCTTACAATGAAATACACATTACCAGTACAAGTGAAAAAAATATAAAACTATTACAAAACTAAAACAATTAAAAGTGGCAGCCACAACATCAAAAAGGTTCAGAGGACCAGTAACACTGACTTGAAATAAAACAGGACAAATGGCTCATGGTGTCATTGTAATACTCCTTGAACAGCTGAATCAAAGATTACAAGTAGACCGCCTACAAAGTCTGTGCATTTTTATGATTAAAAATAGATCTGCATATTTATATATGTATGTGCACAGCATGTTTTCCAGCATTAAAATAATATTGCATGTTTATTGCATACGTGAATGTGTTACTATTCTTTTTTTAATCTTTTTAGCTCAACTTTTACATAAGATCTATTTCCATGGAGGATGGCAGTCTGAGGAAAAACCTCCGTTACAAAAATAAAAGCTATAAAACAGATTGTTCATTTTAAATGATTCAAGGGAATGGTATATTATAAACACTGTCATCTTTTTTTCATAATTAATATAATTAATAGATTGCATTTTGTATTTTTCAAAACTGTTTTAGACAAACATTTAAATAAAAATAATGGAAAAAGTATTAGTAAAAAAACATAAAAATGAAGCAGAACAGATATTTTGTTTGATCAGGTAGTCTCAAATGTTCAACCTAATAATTTATTGTATTATGGTCTGTGTCTTATCCCAACATGCAAGCTTTAAAGGTTAGTAATAACATTGACTGTTAGTAAAGTGCTTGTATTTGTTTTACGTATGTTATTAATCATGTATTCATCCATATCTGACTTTATAATTAGCTATATTTGAGAGTTTATGTATTATTTAAGTAGCTTTCTGAATACATTGCAATTAGATTTATTTGAAAGATTGTGGGTCTACATAGAAGTATATATTTCATTTACATTACTTTTCTGATTAACATTTTTATAATGTCCACTCAGTCATTAACCATCATCAAAAATAAATGTATCGCTAAGGATGGGATAGCTTGATTGTGCTATTTTACCAAAGACTGTCTGGGAGACAAAACACAGTTAGCATGTAGCTACCCAGGCAGCTATTCGTGAGGTCCTCAGCTGCCCTGACAATGTTTACAACAAAAGGATGTAATTTCCCCCCGTTTCAAATGCTAAAAACTAAAGCCTGATACATTACTCTCCACCTGCCGTCATCAGTATAGAATCAACCAATTGGGTTTATAAGGTAGTGTGAAGCTCAAACATTAAATGACATTAAGTCATTAGGTTTTGCTTAACAACCAGCATTGTATATTAACAAGCCGACTTGTCAGAAAACTATTGCACGTAAAAATAAAAAGAGCAAACATTGATTTAAAAAAATGTTCTGCTTACTGTTCATCTGTCGACTGCAAAGACCTTTGAATGCTTAATTCCCTCCGTATAAAATCATATTTCATTAGCTCGTCTTACACATGTAAGACATGTAATGGCCCCTCCATTACACGTTAAACTAAACCTGTGCCCCAACAAATAAACTTGTGGTACATTGCTTGCAAATTTGTATAAATTATTTTATATATATATATTTTTCGGGCATATAATGAAATTCATATTTTTGTTTGGGAATATGATTGTTTTAATTGCATATGATGCATAAGATGTTGATAAATATGTAGAAATGTAAGAAACAACATGCTTGCAACTGCTTTAACTGTACACCGGAAGGTAGCAATTGCATACATGGGATCCTGACAGCAATGTAATAAAACAAACTACATGGTACAATATTTGTACTCTTTTCATTTCAGCTAAGTTTTTTGTTTTACATTTTTTGACACCTCTGCGTAAACTATCAGCATAAAGTGTCCAATGATGTCACAATGATGAAGTTAAGTGTTGTTACCAGGTCTTATAGAAGCTGTCTCGGCTGTCTTTTGAAAACAATACCAAAACGATGTCTACGCTGTAGGCTACATACATCAATATTTACAAAAGACAGAAAGTACAAACCTTTTCAACATCAATCTTATCTATAAATGTATTCATGTCTTTGGCTAAATGACCTGAAGTATCTCATTTCATGGTCATTTATCTGGACAGTGTTGAGAGCTTTTCGTTTGGTCCAGAACATTAAAAAAAATGTCCACCTACACACTTAATCCTACATTGTATAATGTAACTGTGCATATGTTTTAATAATGTTGTTTTAATCTCTGCTACTATTTTATTCACTAACCCATCCAAATCCTATTTATTTTTTACATTTCCTATGATCTAAAATAACAGTGTACACTTTGTATTCGACCCCATCAGCTAACCTGATTCATGCATCATAAACCATTAGATTCACAAGACAAGGGGTCATTCTCTCTACATTCAAGTTCATTTTACGTTATTGCTATTGTTTTTGCACGGTGCACAATCCAAATGGAGGCTTTAATGCGATCAGTCCACAGCTAATCCAAGGCATCTTTTAACATCCAATCAGGAACATCCTTTTTTTTTTTGTTGCTACAAAATGGAGGGGATGGGGGAGCGACAGCGGCGCAGTGGTCCTGGGGCCTCATAGGTTTCAAAGGGGGGGCTAGTGATAGGAGCAAGCCGCAGTGATGACCCAGCCATTCCCGATATGTTATTGAGACTGTGAGATTTCTCGTAGCCTGTTGCTAAACAAATTGTAATCATCGAACCATTCGTTAGATTAGATTATTTGTGATTTTATATCGAATGCCAGTGAAATAAAAGGAAATCACGGTTGAGATATTTTGGCATGTTATTGGTTTGTTATGAAGATTACACAGCATTGAAACATGAGGTTTAAGATGTTATAAGAAGAAATCAAAATCCAAAAAAAGAATCACATAAGTGGAGAGAAAAAAATTAAGGGTAAGAAATTGTAAATGTTATGAAATCATAAAGATATATAAAGGACAGACGGGGACAGACACACACAAGACAGACAAGACAAGACAAGAAAATGCCAGTTATGATATGTCTTTTTTTTTCAAAACAGAAAAGCAAAAGTTTCTTTGATATTAAGAGTTTTAACACCTATAATAGACCCATTGAATAAAGCACCCGACATTGTATCATGTAAAGCGTAATGTGCAATGTTCAGGTGTTTTAGACAACTATTTGGCCACCACTATACAGTTTAACACAAAAACAAGTAGTAAATGCATAGATACCACTGGTACAGTGTAGGAGTTGACCACATGAAGTTCTCGGAGAAAAAGTTTAGACCACCAATGAAGTTATGTCGAACAATAAATTGCCTTGCATTGCACTTTATAAACAGTTTATAATTTGCTTTGGGTTCCTGTAAACTTCAGATGGCCAACACAAAAAGGTTCTCCCTGCAACATTTAAAAACACTTCCTATCCCCCAGTAATAGCATCCTGTAATGGAGATCAGTTTGCATTTTGTTACAGTGGGAAATGACACGGCCCACTTGTCCACTTGTGCAAGTGACTTTGGAGTATAATACATGTACTTTTACGCAGGTATACAAAACCAATTCATCTAAGAAATAACACATTGGCTTTTGTGTCCTTTCCCGCTGTATTTATGTGTAACAGAGCATGCAGATGTTGAATTTCTCCTGTAGGAAGGAGTCACAGAGATGATAGTGCTGTGCTGGCGGAGTGCTGTTGCGTCAGGTGAAGTGGAAAACAACATTGTTAGGTAGCAGTTAATCTGCCCTATCAATGGCTAACTGACCCATAATGGATGGAGTTTTACAGTTTTATTAGGAATGTGATACATTAGCTGAAATGTAACTTGGATGTAAGGCAATGAAACTGCAACGCTAACAGAGGTGGTGACTAAATTAACAAGTAAGTGTATATTTTTGTCAAACTCCAACCATTGCAAGGCCACAGTCAGACAACAAAGAACACCCATTGCTACAGTATGCCGCCCTGTGTCCTTCCTGCTGAAATGAAAATAATATTGTGGTGCACAGTGGCCACCACTCTAGATTACGCATCATTTGAGCCAACTGTAAAAAAAAAAAGTCCTTTTTTTATTCTGACTAGCTCAGGCGCATTAGTCGGATGGCAACACAGTAAAATATTAATGATGCATTTTTCGGTGGGTTTCTTAAGCTGCGTGTCCCACAAATATGTCTGAGAAGCTGTCTGGTCAATCTGTGGTTCTGCTTGAATCTCCAGTTTCGTTCTACGACCCAAATGTATTGAGACACATTGTCAGGTTGCATCAAATGGCAGCCATGTTTGTGATGCAGAATCGCAGGAGAGAGAGAAAAACAAGCAAACCTGTTTTTAATAGCAGAACTACAATAAGTGCTCGCTAGTAAACGCAGACAAAAAAACATGGAGGTGGACATTGTGAATCTTAAATTAACATTATCTGATAAACCCTTCACCTGGCCCAAATGAACGGTCAAAGACAATCCTTAAGATTTTGGTGAAATTAGTTTTTGATACAAATTTTTGGTCTGCCTTTTTTCATTAATGTCGATTGAATACATTGAACGCATCCAGTAGTTACCGCTCTATAGTAGTTTTAATTGTTGGTGGTGTACTCCACTATTCCTGTGCTGTTTTCACATTGCCGTCACACACACAAGAGTTTCACAGGAAACAATGTATGTATGTAATCCATCTTCATTCTGTCTAATTTATACCAGCCTTGTGCTCTCTGACACCGTGTCAGAGCCACATTCAATTTCTGCAATGCAACCAACTGTTGCTGTTTCACATTAAAAGTTAGAAACGTCTTATTTCTTTCTTTTTTTATAAAGAAATATGCATATATAGGGCATAAAAATATAGACAACACATTTACTATGTAGAGGGAAACTAGTAGTATTTATTTTAACTGTCATAGCAAAGTCCCAACAGCTCAAATGTGCAAATATTATGCTTTATTTGCATGATTAACGACGACGAGTTTTCACTATGGGAGTTTTGATTCGACTGTGAAATTCCTTTGGATCTATTCTTGGAGTAAAAAAATCTGCACGCAGAGTGAAGAGAGAAAAATGAAGGGAAGAGTACACACTGCTCACGAGATAAAAAGACTAAGAATACTATGCTTAATATACATTGTGATCTTCAAACATAGTAAGACTCAACTGCTAAACCTATTGGTGGTCATGTTTGCCGGTTTTAAACTCTATATTTGATATTGTCTCTGTTGCTTTAAACAAATGTCCTTTCATTTTCTCGTTTTCGTCTGAAACCAAAGGATTTAAAACACACAAGTGTGGTATGAGTAAAATATGTAAAAAAGAAAAAAAAGAGTTCCTATCTGATGACAGGATGAAGGTGAAACTGATGAAGAATAATGTAGATGCGTCAGTAACGTGGTTCTGATGATTTTCCGATATATGTCAGTGACCGGTTAGGTTGGCTGACTGGTACATGATTGGTCTGCTTCTGCCGATGTATAAAAGTATTGCTTGGTCGAATTCAAGATAATGATATAGTTCTCAGAAATGACAATAAAAATGCTGATAAAGTTAATCATGTCTCAGCCACTGCAGTCTGTCACGGTCTGCTAGCTTCCTCCTCACTGTGCTAAGTACTGTATTTACAACATCAACAGGGGTTCTGTGCTCTGGGGTCATCTATCAGGGGAATTAGTGAGTCTGGCTGTCACTGCAGGCAGTGATGACATAAATCCTCCCCAAAGTCAAACTCAATTTACACTACGAAGGGAGTACGTACCTACCTACAGTCAGACTTTAGTTACACTTGCACTGCAGTGGCGGCCTGGGAATGGGATGGAGAATGAGTGTTAATCACAGAAGGAGGAGGTAATGGAGAGGGAAAACACAGAGGAACAGACAGAGGAATAACTGCAAATATTCTCACCAGACTGTTTACCAAGGAAATGATCATGTTAAATGAAAAAGATTGGGCCGCAAAAACAGGCTAAATCATTCTTGTGTGTATGTATTTAAAAAGGCAGAGAGCTATTTGACTGTCGCTATTACGTAAGCTCACATATGTCCTATAATTGTATGAGCGTGTGGAGGACACAGGACTTGCTGACTGTTCAGATGCTATTCTCGGAACGACCCCATGCTGTATCAGTCTTACATGGGATCCATTGCCTGTTAAAGACGGCGTGATCTCCTGTTACCCATTATTAGATGTATCGGTGTCCTCGTGACCAGTATAGAAGCCACAATGTGTCCATACAGTAAACTAGATGACACGCAACTGTAACCTGCCTCCTCTTGTTAGCGGTATGTCTTACAGACCCATATTGCGTCAGCTGTGGTCATTAAAGCTCAAATCCATTTCAAATGTGATACTTTTCATTCATAGACATACATATTTCTCGATACCTTTACTTTTTCTTTTGTAAGAAGTAAGTAAAAATCAGGCAAAAAAAATATTTGCGGGTTTGTTGTGATGAGGCAACATTGAAAGAAACACAGTAGTATTGTTACGCACATTAGGACATGCAAGACAATGTAGGACAAGTTTTACATACCGAGTGCACGGACACGTTTTCACACAAAAGGAGCTAGGGAGTTGAATTTAAAGGTATTATATTTAAATTAGTTGTAGCCTGTTGCACTGAGCCACTTAACATAATAACTGTCTACAACAGAACTTGTCTACGATGAATAATTCTGCGTGAGCACAAGCGAAAAAACAACAGATGTGTTGCGGTGGCCAGTAAGTGAATATTATAAAACCTTTGGTCTTGAAACATAATTCCACCACCAATCTCTCCTAATTAATGTCCTAATTATGAATATTATAAAACTGCGGAAATAAGGAGTGGGATGAGATGTGGATGGAGAGCGAATGCGCCCGTCTTACTGTAAGTTTTTTACTTAAAACTATTTTTCATATTATGGCTTTAGTTGAATTGAGTAATGAATAATTAGGTTTTTTGGTCAAATAAGTTCTTGGAAATGTCCTGATCCAGTGAGATTTGTGCCGTTTTTTTGTTAATTCATTTCACTGTTGTGTTGGCAATTTCCTTTTATCATTCCAATCCATAGAAGACAGATAATAGGTGATAGTAAAACTCAAAGGAGAACACAGGAAGAACATAGGGGAAATCGAAACATCAAACAACAAAACACAATTGTACAAAACTCAAAGACTTAAAAAAAAAGAAAAAAGACCGTAACCACAGAACCAAATTTATAAATGTAAAATAAATCTAACGTAATCTTAGGCACATCAAAAAGATAAAGTGTTCACACTACAACACAAAACTCAACACAATCACAACATAATACTCCACACAAAATACGTAATGAAAGATTTACACACCAAGTTAGAAACACAGGACAATAAATAAAGCACAAAAAAAAAAAAAACCCAATAAATGAAATAAATAAAAGAACTCGTAAACATATAGCGGGGAACTGAAAGGAGAGAATGTGGAGAGGGAGAGAGACGGAGAAAGAGACAAAAACAAACGAGACCCTTGAAGAAGGTCTCGAGGAGTGATTGGGAGAGGGCAATCAAAGGGGTGATTGACCGTTTGACCTTAGCGAGACATGCATATTGCATTGGGTGCGTAGGAAGTCAAATGGCCAACAATCAAAGAGAAGAAACTGAAGAGGTAATAAAAAATAAGTTTGCAAAGACATCTTATGCGAGTATCTACGAAATAAATCACAACTGAAGCACACAAGAATAACTTTTAGACAGCGTGAGAATCCCTCTTTAAAAACAAGAAGGAGAATGTTTTTTCATCAGAGGAGAACAGGGACGTAACATAAACCCAGTGGGTTGTGTTTTACTAATGTTGGTCTTCCCCTTAATCCCAAGATTTCTTTTAATTGATTGTTAATTATGTCAGTTTGAACAGCCACATACACAACTTTCTATATGTAGCCAAAGACTTATGCACACATGCACTGGGCGTCAGGAAGGTTATATGTGTATCACAGGGCTGTGTACATGAGCTGGTTATCAAATGTTAGAGAATCAGGTTGCAGAGATGGCAAACAGATCAAATGTCCCTGGTATTTACTGTAAGCACCAAGTAAAATCTCTTTCTCCAGTGCACAAGGCTCAACATCTTAAATATTATAGATTACAGATCCATTATAGATCCCCAATCGAAATGTATGAATCACAGTGCAGCCCAAACCCTGAAGCTTCATCATAATGACACTTATTTTCTTCAACGGACTCCTGATTTGCTTTAAAGAGGGATTTTTTATAGGACTTAAATTGCAGTTCATACATAAGAACCATTAAAACTGAAGCACTGTCAGGGACCTGTATAAGTGAAGGACTTGGAAAGCTCGAGGCTTGCTTACCTTTAGACAACATGTAGCCACTTTTCAATCAAATCTGTCATAGCGCTTGTCTGGTAAATAAGTGTTTCGGTCACCGAGTGCAGCTCGTAATCCTTTTGATTTCTATCCAGGCCTCCACAGCACCAATACAAAAGGTCCTGAACTTTGGACTACACTAGGCACTGAAAGCACAGATACATGGTCTAGGGAGTAGTATTTCAGATCCATTACACGCTCACAACACAGTATTTTTTGTAAAGAAATACAGTGATAACTGGCCTTGTTTACAAATCTGAATTAAGAAACTACATTAACAGTTTAAAATATTTGCTTGTTTTCAGCGTGGCATGTTTCAAGAGGTACTATCCCTTGACCTGGATGGCTCTGCTGACCCCAGTGACCTTAGGCCTTGGAAAGACGATTGTCATACAACACCTCACTCAGTGTCACAACAGTGTGAAACTATCAAGGCTGGCCAATTGATTTGACATAAAATACTGCATATGTACATGCAATTGTGCCCATCTTTGAGCCTGGAATGTATTCTAGAATAGAAGGATTAAGTGCCATTGAGCGTGTTTGACCTGTGCATGAGTACATGTACGTATATAGATAAAGAAAAAAACTGTAGAAAGAGTTTGTTGTTACGGCAAAGCCTCTCTAAATTGCAGTGAGTGCTTTTGTTTGCCAAGGTGGAGGTCCGTGGGGTAAGGAGTAACACGAATAAACACAGTAGAAGGGAAAAACAAAATTAAGCCACACACGACAACACAAACACAACACTCGGCATTGAGAGGACAGAGACACAGTGTATAACACGGAAGAATGAAAAAGCCCACATACACACGCGTGATATGACACAACCTGAAGGGAGAGACAACAACAACAACACAGAGGCACATCAGACAACAACGTGACCCGCTGTCTCTGTTCAGCCTTCCTCAGTGTTACGTTTTATTAGTTATTGACACAGGACACGACAACCGGGTTATTTTCATTTGAGCTGCTGGATGTATTTGCACATGTACACTTCCCACGTGGATGCGCTCTTGCACTCTATGACTATACAAGTTGTAAGCTCCTCACACAAGTGTACACTTCTTTGTGCACACTTCTTATTGCGGGTGTCACGATATCACAGACCAATCCCATTTTCTTTTCAAATTTTTTTTTGTACATCGTTTATAGAGATTGTCGCTGAATTCACACTTTTTTTTAAGCAGTTAGGGTATTCGGCTGAGGTTAGGTTTCATCGGATAAGATACCTCACAGATCAGACGCACCCTAAAATGCCACCCAAATCTTGATATTCAGACTCAAGCGCTCTTAGCTCTTAGCTCTTAGCTCAACCGTTGGCATTATTCGCTTAATGTAAAACTGACAGCACACTTTCATGAGTGACACTTCAAACACTATTGAAAATGTAGACACAACATTGTGGATGTGGTGGTGTATCTGTGATCTGAAGTCATGCATAGTGTGAGCAGCTACGTCTGTGTTTACATGCGTGTTGGGAGTGTACTGTAGCTTGTGCAACTGCAAAACATGCTACGTGATGGAGAGCCAGATCAAAATTTCTGTGTGTTTTCAGTCAAAAGCTGACTATAGGCTAAGGGCTCCACTACTTTTTAACTTTATGTCAGTGTTACCTCTGGTCTATGGATTGATCCAGGAGGAGGTGGAGTTTGCATTGAGGTCCTGCTGTAACAGAGACCCTTCCATCTTATACCAATCCTCAGTCAGAGGGGAGTCTGGGCTGGGTGCCAGGGCTGCTGCCTCTAGTTTGTTGTCAACAAGGGGGTTTGAAAGTTTGGAGGGAGTGTTTTGGTGCAGGTTGGGCGGCAGTGGTGGTGGTGGAATTGCAGTAGTAAATGAATAAAAGTGTCAGGTTTTTATGAGCACGAAGGTAATGCACATGGGGTAAAAAAAAAGGGGGGGGGAGGGGGATAGTTACGGTGTAGCACAAAGGAGAAGAAGAGGGGAAATGAGGGCGTGGGTTCAAAGATGGGGCAGAGGAGAGGGAAAATGTGCAGCAGGTTAGGGAGGGAAAGTCATCACATAAGGGAAGGGAGGAGGAAGGGAGGGGGAAGGGAGGAGGAAGGGAGGGGGAGGGAGGGGAGGGAGGGGCGCAGGAAAAAAATAAAAAGGCAGGATGCAAGGTAGGAGAGAGAGAGAGAAACAGAGAGGGAGAAACAGAAGTGACGAGAAGAAAATTAATGCATGGTCAACTGTTTGAGTCCAGAAGACAGAGAAAGACTGTTGAAAGATTGTTAATGAGCATGAATGAATGTGACATCATGGGACACGGAACAAAATTCAGACACCATGGTAAGAAAGAGAATGGAGAGAAGTAGAGGGACAGAAAACAGTCGTCTGACAGAATAAATAAGATATGATACCAAGCGGAGATGGAAACACAGACAATATGAATGTGAAGAGTTGGAAACAGTAGAAGCAGAGCAGAAGTGGATATGCATGTGTTTTAACTGCATGACTGTGTGTGTGTTTTGCTGCTATAGCTGTGATTGGAGCTGTAGTTCATGTGTGCTCTTCCATCCAAACCGTCTTTCCTAAATGTTTTGAATCTGCTGTTATATTCACACAGTAACCTCTGTGTACTTATCTGCATCGGCTGCACAGACGTATATAATCTGTAGCTTTGCAGCATGCTGTGCCTGGCATCTTGCTGTGTGGATCTGTTTACGTAAGATGTGCATGTTTTTGTATCCGTCTCCTTGTGTGAAACGTACCTTTCCGCACATTCCCATCTGTGGCACGGAATTCCCTGGTGTTGAGCAGGAAGCAGGCGCGGTCCTGTTGGTAGCGTTCCCGGGTAGGCCCTCGCCCAATAGGGCTCCTCTCGTCTGGGCTCAGCACCTGGTCGATGGTGGGACAGTCCTCGTTAGCCAGGGCGGCCGAAGCTGCATCGCCGTTCTGCTTGGAATCTAGAGGAATAGGTGGAGGAACCACACACAGGAGAATTATGAGAAAACATATAGAAAAGTGTATCCTGTGTGTCTTATTCATCAAAAATGCTAATATATGTTTGTATTGTTGATCAAGTGCGAGAAAATACATGTCATGAATAACAATATTTCTAGGCAATTGATAGGAAGATTATCACATTTTTAAATCCTAAATATACACATTGCTTGCTTGTTTCTTTTTTACATACCAGTAAATTAAATGTTGGACTAAGTTAGGCTTTGGTAACTTGCCAATATTTTGAAAATCTTAGAGACAAAAACATCATGTCTATATATATATATATAATGTACATACAAACCGTCAATGTCGAGTGATAAATAATGTTTGGGAATGATGTTCACTGAGGCAAAATGATGAAATATGTTACACCATGTAGTGATGATATTGGAGAGCAGTCTTGGAGCCAGTTGTCAAAATGTTGACTAATACAACTTCCTGCTAAAAAATTCCACTGACACAACCTACAGGAAACCTTTTTAGTCTGGAGGGAAGCCAAGCAGACAAGATGTAGTAGAAGCACTGATGAAACCAATATTTTCTGTCTCACTGATGACTAAGGCAGTAAAGTAATGCATTAAAGGTGCATTATTGTTGCATGCGACTGACGCCTGATGCTGCAGCATGTAAAGAGCAAACAAAGAGCCAAATTACCTCTCCTCCTGATATTACTGCTAATGCCAGAGAGAAAATGTGTACAGTCAGCCCAAACTGAGACGCATTAAGCCGTTTTAATAGATAATTGAGTTCATTTTCCTTCCATACTGTTTGCTCTTCACAGACAGATGGGTGCCTTAAGGCAACTGTGGACCAACCAGTTGATCATTAATTACACATAAGTTCTGATGGGCCAGTGATTTCTCAGGGGTGAATCCAGAATTAACTATGCATCACTTCTTGATAGGGCTTCCACTTCTTTCTTTGTCTCTCTAATTCTCCACTGGACCCCTGAAATCATCCCCGTGTCTGCCTAAGTCATATTCCCCCTGAAGCATGACAGTCAGTTTTGATATTAAAGGACAATATTTGTTGACAAAATAAAGAAACTTAACATGGAAAAAACAAATCTCTCACCTCTGTTCATCTCTATAATTTCTTCTTGGGCTAGAGGACAGTCTCCCCCAAGGCCTCCAGGCCCCATCACTCCACCTAGGACATTTCCCAAGAGCCTTTGCGGTGATGCAGTAGCCATAGCCAGGGCGTCTGGCTTGCAGTAGTTGGGGGACCCTGGTTGGGGTGCTCGGGGAATGTGTTTGTTTTTCTTTTTGGGCAGCTTTTGTTTGGCCATGGCCAGAGAGTAGTACATGCCGAAGTTGTTGACAATTACAGGTACAGGCATGGCGATGGTCAGCACACCAGCCAAGGCACACAGGGCACCCACCAGCATCCCTGACCACGTCTCCGGGTACATGTCTCCATAGCCCAGTGTGGTCATGGTCACAACGGCCCACCAAAATCCAATGGGAATGTTCTTGAAGTTGGTGTGGGCGCTGGCTGTTGGGTCATCTGGGTCGGCCCCAATTCGTTCAGCATAGTAGATCATGGTGGCAAAGATGAGGACACCAAGGGCTAAGAAGATGATAAGCAGGAGGAATTCATTGGTGCTGGCACGCAGGGTGTGGCCCAGGACACGGAGGCCCACAAAGTGGCGGGTCAGCTTGAAGATTCGGAGGATACGGACGAACCTGACAACACGCAGGAACCCCAGGACATCCTTGGCAGCTTTGGAGGACAGCCCACTCAGGCCCACCTCCAGATAGAAGGGCAGGATGGCGACGAAGTCGATGATGTTGAGGCTGCTTTTGAAGAATTCAAGCTTGTCTGGGCAGAAGGTGACTCGCAGCAGGACCTCAATGGTGAACCAAATGACGCACACGCCCTCCACGTATGTCAACCAGCTGTCAGTCACCACCTCGTATACAATCTCCTCACGGGTCGTGTTGCCCACTGTGACGTTTTCTGTCTTGTTGAGGATGGTGTTGAAGGCCTCATGCGTCTCCATGCAGAAGGTGGAGATGGAGATGAGGATGAAGAACAGGGAGCCAAATGCCACATACTGGAAGAAAGGAAGAAGAAAGATACAAAGATAAAGCAGAAAGAGAAAGTGAGTGGAAAGAGTCAGTTGCAAATCAAGAAATTCAGCAACAAGAACATAGAAAAGCATCAAGACAAACCTCAAGACAACAGCAGAGAAAAACACTCTGTCATGTTCACCTACATTGAGGTCTTTGCATCTAAAATGTTGGACCCATTCTGGGGTAAAAAAAATTCACCCAAATCAGATTTTTATTTTGTCTTCATTGAAAAAACAAACAAAGACCTTTTTTTTGTAACGGACCGGAGGGCGAGTGGAGCTGACCCGAAAAGGACCGTGGCACAATTTGACCCGTTGTGATCAAAGTCCAAGTATAATCACACTCATTAGTCGTGATCAAATTGTTTCTGACAGTGAAGCCATAACATAGATGTGCAGTCAGTATCATGTCACATATGTGACATCAGGATAGTACTAAACCTTTAATATTAAAATGGTCATATTATTTTAATATCATCATATATTACATGTATAATAATTTAAAACATATTGAAGTAAAACAAATATGAATAAACACACTTTTGATACCATTAAAGAAAATAGACCTGTGGGACCTGTTGATCTTTGAGTCTGAAAGGACCTCATAAAACAAGACAAATGGAAAAAGATCAAATATCAATAAATAGCTGATGCATGCTGTAGTCCAGTTAACAAGTGGAAATCTCACACATCAATCCTACAGCTCACTGTGTGTTCTGTGCTGTTAGAGGGAAAACACGAGTGTCAGTCAAACTGAACTGCAGTTTCCAAGCAAACATTTGTTTACAGACTTACAGCACGACGTCAAACCCTGCAAACAAGCAGCTGGCTTATTTTGATACCAGTATTATTGCTATTTTTAATATTTAGAATGCTACAATGTTTACAACAGGGATATTTTTAAATGAGGATTCCCCTCCTGCTCCTCCACTTGATTGATGGTCCAGGTAAGCTGCAGGGTAGCATTCCCGTTCATATCATTCAGCCTTCTTCACGTGAGACGTAACAATCAATTTACGATAAAAGATTGTCTTGATTTTGTTGTTGTTCTACCTGCTCTATGGATTATTTCGCTGAGCAAAAGATATTGAACACACGTTTCTATGTAAACGTGAAGCTACTTTCGTTGAATTACTGTTTCTAACTGAAAAGAAGGAAACAAATAATTCAGTTTCAAATTCAAATGTGTTTCTTGGCATTTGCCTCGACTCCCTCAACATCTTGGCAGTACTGGCACAACCTGTCCTACAAGTGGCATCCTTTCTGTACTACAATGTCTTACACTGTAAACAGCTCCATGTTTGCTTGTTTACTTCCAAAACCTTGTCCTCGGGGGGGAAATTCCTGGACAGGAAGCAAACAATAAGCTGTTGTATTCTAAATGAGTTTCTCTGTGTATCTGTATATCTGTGTGATGTACATCTGTCTATATCTACCCAAGCGTATTGTTGTATACTGTAACCCATTCAGAAGTGTGATATCACCAGTGTGTGCTACTGCACAATCCTTCCCCGCTGCGGTCCATTCCTACAAGCCCTGCAGTGTATTTATAGATGCAGTATACTTTGAGCGTTATCAAATAAATAATAAAACAGACATGGCCTGAAGAGTGAAAGAGAAAGGTAATTCGTACTTGAGTGGAGCCCATATACATAAGAAGCCTGAGTGCCTTCAGTGTATTGTGCGTGTCACAGTGTATTTTCGACATTATGCCTTTATGTAATAAAGAGCAACAAACTTTTAAGAGGAAGCATTATAACTACGCAAATGGAGGGAACCAGGTTCTGTTGTTCTTCTTAAAAGGTCTCGCTTCTCTCTCCCAGGTTTTCTTTGATTTTGAAATTGGATGATAGCCTACACATATTTTCTTTAAGTGCCTTCATGACAGAAATACACTCAGTAGAACACTTAGGACTCAGAGCCACTGTATTTGTTGAGGAGATTAGCTGACGAACATTTAGCCAAAGAAGTGACCTTCCAGGGAAGTCAGCGGTGTCGATGTCCAATCTGTGATTTTAAGTTGTTATTTTGGTATCCGTTTGTTGTTCAATCAATCTCGAAACCCATCGGCTATCGGTCTGATGACGGATAAGGCTCCGGGGGCGAGGGACTATATTTTTGGGGGTTTTGGTGTAGCCTGCTAGTATCTGGGCCCAGACTTTGCTGCCGTGCGTTTGTCATCGTCTACAGTCCGATTAGCAACTTGAGGTGAGCGACTGGATTGGTTCACAAGTAGACAGTTTACAAGCTAATTTTAAACCAATCAAAAGCGAAATCATCGTCAGACGATAGCCGGTGGGTTCCAAGATTGCATTTCGTCCAATGCGTTTTACCTCCTTTGCTCTTCACATGGACTGCTTGAACATGATTGGTCGATACTACTCAGACTACAAACCGAAACCAGAACAAAATCTTGTCGTGTTGCCTATTTATAGAAATTGTTCAGTTAAATCAACACATTGCAATGACACGTTCTTTTAAGGATCATATCCGTATCCTAAATAGAATGGCAGTTTAGATTATCAGGTGTGTTCCAGGTTGTCTGGTTTTCTATATTCTACCCCCACACTTCCAACCTCTCCTGCCTTTTTTTCCTCTCCATCTCTTCTCCCTACTTCTTTTCTCCTCTGCTATGTTTCTCACTAGTCGGTGTCTGACCTACTTTCTCAGATTGCTGCAGTGCTGTACCCCTCAGTATCATGAAAACACACACACACACACACACACACACACACACACACACACACACACACACATACACACAGGTTCTCAATCACCCTCCTACCTCTACCCCTATACCAGCCCCCATGTAGGGTAGCAGGATAGCACCAGTGGGACCAGCTCAGGATGCCCCCTCATTGGCTGGACACCAGAAATACTTCATACGTGCAAATCAGGGAAGGAGAGATTTGCTCTGAAGTGTTATGCACTTATTTTGTTTGTTACTGTTGCCAATATTCTTCACAATGACATTATTGATATATATAATAACACTTACACTGAGGAGATGAGCAGCACTGGTACTCGTACAAAGTATTGAAATGTTGAGGATGATTAGAAGTGTGAGATGTGGCCAAACTGCAGTAACATCATGTTGTCTATGTAGGCTACACAGGTGGAAACAAAGGTGGAGGCGGACAGGTGAGAGGGAGACCAGACGATGTGGGTCCATGCGTAGGAAAACACAAATAAAAAAACAAGAGGAAAGTGTCCTGACGTAGGTTTTGCAAAGATAACCGAAAGTAGATCACTGTTCTGATGATCTTAAAGTGATGTGACTGTCATGCAAAAAGGACTTTTAAAAAAGACAAAGAAGACGACAGAAAGGACAAAGGAAATCAAAGTAAGATTGAGATGAAACGAAAAGAAAAAGAGGGCAAGCTGTCAGGAGATTGAAGGCTAATGGTAAATGACAGGCCTTAGTCATAAAAGTGACTTCCGTCAACTAAAGGGACAGAGGGAGTTCTATGCCTATCTGGAATCTTGTCCACAGGACATAAAAAATAAATACATTTGACTCAAAGCTGCATTAAGCAGCAGTTTCCATAATGTCAATACACCCATCTAATGACACTAACCCTGCTGTGTGGTTCCAATACAGAAGAGGCTGCAGGTGATGTAATGGGCTGTAGCAGCCACAGTGGAGGGCCACATTTTAAAATGTTCATCATAACCTGATTTTAAAAAAAAGATATATTATTTGCTAAATTTGTCTGATGAAAAACTTGCCACAAAACAGTTTAGTTTCGCTGACACTTTAAATACACCACATAGAATCTGTTTCACCAAATGTAGCTTAGTTTGTTTAAACTATGCCATGAACGCAACCAAAAGGTGTTTTGTTTCCTGCTGCAGACAGCTCCATGTAAAGTTTAAAACTGAAAAAAACTCAAATTAAAGACAAAAAACAAATCTGCTCAAAATGTAAATAATATATACAAAATCTAGGATTCAATTATTCACTTCGAAACAATTAGCCTTGAACAATTATTTCTTCACTTGGACTGAATTAACTCTCACACGAGGCAATATTTTCTCAGCACTCTGTCGTTTTTTGTCTCGCTGGTATAGTACGAGAACAGACACCAGAGAGTTGTGATGCCACTGCAAAGCCTCTCCAGATCTGCAGATTCACCCTCTTTCTCTATATTAAACGTTGGTGTCGGGTGGGAAATCATATAGGAAATAACACATCTTTATTTCAATCCAGAGCCAGACCTGGGCACAGAGAGAAAAGACAGAATAGGCACAATAGGCGGTCAGTTTGGGAATCCTGAGTTTTCTGGGATGGAAATTATTTCAAATGTTTAGTTTTGAAGTCGAACAATCACATCGTGTCGCTCAAAACAGCCACCCATACCTGTATTATAATAAAAAATGTAGAGCTTGTGCAAAATTGTGTCCAGCCTCTTTTTATCCGGGTCACTGGTGTTTAGAATGGAGACACCAGACGCTCCTGAGGGATTTATAAGCAGAGCGAGAAGTGATTCCCAATTTTTCCTGGAGCTGCGTGAACTGTTTTTAATGTGTCAGTGTTGATATAGCGTTTTTTCCTCTGGCAGAAAAGCTAGACTCACCGATGACACCAATACATGCAGATCTAAGAAGGGCACAAATTAAACCTCGATTGCGTTAAACAGTAAGTGACGCTTTTACCTACAGCACTGTGCCGGTATTAATTTGACCATGTAGTTAAAAGCCACAATACAATATTGAAACAAAGGTCCATTCGGGGGTTTCAGTGATTAAATGATACAGCAGTTCAAGATGGCAGAGCACAGTGGATTACACATCAAATCAATATTGATCAATCCATCACAGCGGCCAGTCCTTTTTAAATATGCAGCAGCATGTCAAGCAGAGATCTGCTGTGCGATAGAGAAGACCCCCGCTGCTCAAAATGCACCTAACGCCACACATCAGGTGTGGATGCGTCTGTGTGTATACTGTATGTGCTTGTGTTTACATGTGTTGGCGTAAGTGGCTGGCACAAGTGTGTGTCTGTGTGTGTGTGTGTGTGTGTGTGGACATGACTCACAATGTGAGAGAGACAAACAGCCTATGGGCACAGGAGGTGTGTTTGCACACTTGCTGATCGCAGATAGTGAGTGGTAACTACATGAGCACTGCATTGAGGTGATGGAGAGGGATCAGTGGAGAGACAGAGAGAAAGAAAGAGGTGGAGGAAGATGATAAAAGGAGGAGTAGCAATCTGTCACTTCACACTTATTCATCTCCTGGCACTTTGTGTCTGTTCTCTCCCTCCATCCCTCTCCTCGCTGCAACATGAAGGTATGTGCGTGTTCTGGTCTGGACGACCACGCTGATGCTCTGACTATATGAGTCAGAGGCCCACTGTAATGTTTGTGTGAAGCCTAATGCGTTGAATCCCCGACATTAAAGCTACTATGTGTGACACCTGCGGTCCAATGACCTTCAAGGCCCAATAGAGTCTCCCTCGCTCTCTAGACTCTGAAATTAGATTTGCAAAGATCATCAACATAAATTTAAAAGAGCGGGAGTCAGAGATGGAGAGAGAAAGAGAGTGAAGCAAATGAGAAAGAGCCTCTGAGAGAGAGGGGCGAGAGAGAGAGAGAGAGAGAGAGAGAGAGAGAGAGAGCAACCATAAAAAGGAAGTTGATGATAGAACGTTGATTGTGTTTCGATGGATGAATGAAGAAGAGAGAGTGAAGGAATGGAGGGAGAGGAGATGAAAGGACGAGCGGAAGAGAGAAGACAATGACGTGAATCTCACCAATCAAGGGGGATAGAGCAGGGCATCGGAGAGTGAAAGTGCAATAAAGAGACAGAGAAGAAGAAAGGAGGAGGTGTTGGGAGAGCATCAATGTAGGCGATATAACCAAGGGGAGATTGTCGGAGCTGATATTAGCACTATGGGCGTTTTTGCATGCACGACGGTGCGCTCTTCTTTAACGGGACCCGAGTGGCGCTGTGTTTACTGCGGCACCATCCAGGAGAGCTTTATCATTACAGTATCACCACAGCCCTGCCTGGCTCTCTGTCACCATGACAACCACTGCGTTAGCCTCTGCTTTCAGGCACCAAGGACAGGACTAAGCCAAATACTGCTCATACAGCTGGCATAAAGGGCTGAATGTAGAGGAGAGCGAGAGCAGAGCCGCGATCATTCAGACCGGCTGCTGATTGATCGATGAAAGATTAGCATTTGTGAGGGCGAGGGCGAGTGACCTTGACGGAGATATAAAGACAAATACAGGATTTTGCTTTTTGTTCCGTGTGTGCACTGACGGTGATGTTTGATCAGCATTAGTATTACGAACAGCGCCCCGGTAAGAATGAGCATGTGGAGTCTTTCCCAGAGGGCAAAGCAAATGGGCGACCACTGCAGCAATGATAAGAAGATGTTGGGAGGATGACGTGAAATCTGCACATGAATGAGGCATGAAAAAATGAACATTTAAAAGAAATACACAACGTTCTGCTGAAGGGCAACCCGTGCACGGGGTTTTTGACTTGGATCAGGTGATTAATCTATTATCTTAGGTGAATGGCTGCAGCCATCACTCAGAGACTTCCAAAGTAGCCACTTAGCGTGCAGTGCGAGTGTAACCTTGGGTGGGTTACAGGAATAGCCTTCACTTTGACCACCATCATCACTGTTGTCATTATCACCGTTAGTTTAGGCTGAGATTATGAAAAAGAATAATATTATAGCCAACCTAATAGTCAAACACTCCTGAACAAGACCAAAAGAGGGTTGATTTAAGTGACATGGTGTGTGAAATGGACAAGCAGCAAACCTGAGAGGAAAGAGAGAGTCTTTCATTTTGTGTTCATGCATTGAATTATGGATAACTTTGGCTTTTAGCCGTTTATGACCCTTTACCTCAAAGCCTCCTCATGTGAGTTTAAGATCTTATGGCGTGGCTCATGAAACATGTCTATGTTAACCATAGTTACAGTATTCAGACCGTCATTTTACATTAAGTCTTCAAAATACAGTTGATATACCACATGGAAAGCCACTGACTGCCCTTATCTACTTTAATTAATTTGTCATTTAGTGAAATGTAAAAAAAAAGGATGACCAATCAACAGTTGTATGTGAAAGGGGTTTGAGAATTATTACTTGGCTCAGAGGTCCCCTCTGCTCAAAAGAGTGTTTTAGCTTCTTTCAGCTAATTGTTTTGTTTTTTTACAGCCTGCACCTTTACTCTTTTGGTTCATTCTCACCGCTCTCATAGCGTTGTATTTAGCTGCAATAGCTCTGATAAACTCGCTGTATGTCTATCTGCTCAGCACTTCACGGTGCACACACAAAGTTAGTGAAAAGCTGGTGAACATAGTGGAGCATTAAGCAGGGAGGAGCCAGATATTTCCCTCAAGAGACCAAAACCAGAGCTAAAATAAAAGCGGGCATTGGGCTTCCATGACAATGTCGCTCCGTATGTGTACTGTAAATAGGCAGCTGTTTGCTAACAGGTTTGTTGTTGTATTGGCTTAAAAGCTAATAATATATCAATGCTGTGTTGTTTCTGCTTCACCAAAGTCATAAAAAAAAACGTTATTGCAGGTATTAACGGCATTAACTTCACAATCTAACTATAAAGCGAGGAGTTTCTGTCTGTCTGTCTGTCTGTCTGTCCTTCGCAGATCTCTGGAACCATTATTCCGATCTACTTCACACTTGGCGAGTGCATTGCTGGGGACCCCATGGAGCGCTTTGTAGGATTTGGTGCAATTTTGACACGTGGCACGTTCAATATTAATACACTTTAAACAAACAAGCAAACAGCGACGCTTCAGGCTCTGCAGCTCAGCATGTCATCCCCCAGGCAAACGCTGTCTTGCTTTATTTTTCACCCTTTCTCGAACTGGGAATGTGGGTATTGGCAGTGGTAGAAAAAGTACTTAAAAAGTAAAACTATTTACTATTAATAGTAAAACTATTAATACTGCACAATCTTTTAAATGTACTTAATGTCTGTTAAAGGTGGAGCTTTCCATTCTAAGATGATGCTGGATAGTTATGAATATTAACGCATCATATCTTAAATGTTGTATTTTTTGTGTCAAATCTGAATCTGCAACGAAACCATTAACATTTCTCTGTCAGGTAAATGTAGTACTACAATATTTTGTATAGAACTATAGTAAGTACAGTTGACATGATTATTTTCTATCTGCTTTGGGGGCCTTTTGTAAGATTTTTCGGGGTACAATTAGTAACATAATTCAACATGTTTCATAAGTTAACATTATAATAATTGTGACCTCTTGTCCCTTTTTCCCCTGAAGCTCATTTGGCCCGTTCTGGACTGGCATGTTTTCAACGGGCACTGCATTAGTGATATGAAATCCAACACATTTTCCAATGTATGAAGATGTTATCAACAAATGTTTGGTGTTTTACTTGAATAACCTAAACAATGGATAGATAATCAGTTATTGATTGAGTGATCATTTCAGTGCTATACCAGTTGCATTGTTGCAAAAAACTCCCTTTTTGTACTGCAATAACGTGACAGACATTTTGATTGTGTTAGTTCCATCATTGCAGAATATTCCAAGGTGCACTGATCTAATAGCTCCTCGGCTTATTTCAAAGAGGGGATCTATGACAGTTGATAATACCGGACTGACAATAGACAGAAAGTAATATCAGAGAAGATATCAAATTCTTGAGAGCAACTCTTCCCCTTTTCCTGTCCCAGAAGAACCGCAGCCGTGTCTCGCCTCGAGGGAAATGCAATCGACATGACGTGGAGGACGTCGGTTTCCGAGCCAGGACAGGCAGTTAAAGCAGAAGATTGTCAGCCCTTGCTAGGGGTCAGCCAGCACCCAACACGGGACACTGCGGGATAATGAAGGGCAGTGGAGGTGAGGAAATGGGTGGGACTGGTAGAAGTAGATGGCTGAGAGGAGGGACGTAACAGGAATCCCGTCACGGGATGGTTTTATGTGTTGCATGATTGTACATGTGCAAAACATGTGCGTGACAGGCTCATCAAACGCCCGAATGCCGGAGGAGATGAAGGAGGAGGAGCGACTGAGGATGGAGGGAGGTGGCACTGAACTTCAAGATATAATTAGCGTCTGCTCGGGGTAATCCTCGCGTATATTTTATTTTTTGAGTGCTGAAAACACTGACTCTCTGAGGTCAGTGCTCTTGGAAGCGATCCTAGTAAAAATTTAAATCACAACACAGACTTCTGTTTGAGACATTCCCTGAATGACTCAACTCCTTGACACACTACAGTTGAATCGGTAAGCTCTCCTACACATACACACACACACACACACACACAGTGTTGTATCTGCTCTAGCGTTCAGGTCCCCTCCATTTAATTCCCTGCAATTATGTCAAACCTTTCTGAAGACAAACAAACATCGTGTGCAGGTGAGTGAACTGTACACGTGTCCGTTCCCTCTCATCTGCTTTGTATTCACTCCGGATTACTGCAGCATGCTATGTGCATTTGTCCTTGCGACGCAGCCCTCCCCCCTCTTTCTCAACCGATCCTCCTTTTCTTCTCCCTTCCTCACCCCTTTCTCCATCCTAGTATTGTTCGAGACATGTAAAGCAGGTTTGGCAAAGCTCTCCCTGTTCTAATAGCTGTGATGACCGACTGCCTTTATGCCTCCTCCTCCGCTTTTTCTCAACCCCCTCTGTCCTTTCTCCCTCTGTGCTTCAGTAACTATCCATAACGAACTTCATCGGTCCGTCATGAAACTGAAAATGAAATGGGACATGCACAAAGGCCTTTTTGGTAAACAAGACCACTACACGTATTAAGCTGTCAACCTTTCTATGTCGTGCTACTCACAGAGGTAAACAAAAGAATATAAACGCCTAAATTTGAGAAAATAATCTAAAAGAAATTTAAAAAAACACGACATTCTGATACACCTCCGTCCAATTCCACTCCTGAATCCGACTCTTAAACACGTCTCTAGATCACATTTCTATTTAAAGTAGGCATTCGCTCTGCCTCCACTCCGCTGCCACTTGGACAGAAGGGACAATCACGAGGAAGCAGATGGTCACACAGGAATTGTCCCAGTGACGCCCTCCAATGTCATTTTCCAAGGGAATGAGCAGGGATACAGTTCGACTGTTTAAGTGCCACTGTGTAGCGACACCACGGCCAACGATAGACTAAATGCTAAATCAAGAAACTTGCCGTCAGTAGAGATAAAGTAGTGCTTTTTCAAACATAAATGCCAAACGTTCCCTAGATTAAGATTTTTAATTATCAGGGTTTGCTGCGTTTCTTTTTCTTCTGTGATAGTAAACTGCATATTTGTAAGTTTCAACTGTTTTGTCGGACAAAACTAGCAATTTGATGACGTCAACTTCACGATGGCCATTTTTCACAGCTATCTGACGTTCTTAATTGATTAATTGAGAAAATAATCCACAGAATGGTCAGCCACCGTTATTCTCTTAAGGTATTTAGTTGCATGATTGTATCATTAGTACTGAAACAATTAGTTGATTTATTGATTAACAGAAGATAAATTAGGAATTTTGATAGTTAATTAATCATTTAACTCAAAAGTACCAACTTATTTGCTGATTCTAACTTCTCAAATCTGTGGATTTGCTATTTGTCTCTATCTAATAATGTCAAATGGAATATCTTCATGAAAAGAATCTGAAGGTTTCACCTTTGACTCTGGAAAGTTGCATTTTTTTTGTTTAACTTAGTAGTTTATTTATTAAATAACAGTGATTGAAAAATATGATTTAAAAAAAGAGATCTACAGGACAATAAACAATAAAAATGTAAATGAGTTTTCACCTCTTAAAATGATGAGTGATTGGAAAGCTCTTTTGAAATATCTGCCAGCTAATTTCCATCCAGCCTGTTGATCTATGTATTCGTAAAAGGCATGCATTTGGGACATTGGCATGTGTGAGAGTGATCTGCGGAGTTACATGTGGAGGCGTGTCAAATGAAGTGATTTATCTGTGTGCTGTAAGTGTGGACGCTCAGCTGGATGGTTTATGGGCAGCTACACTTACAGAGCATGGGCCAGTGTGTAAAGGTGAGGGCACCGAGAGTGATTTATGTTCAGCCGGGTGTTCGGGGGGGTCAAATGTAAGATGCATGTTGTAATGGAAGTGGGTAAATGTGTTTCTACTCCACATTAAGTCTCTCTTTAGTTACAGCATGTGCTGTTCTATTGCTCATGAATAATTGACGATCTTTATGCAGCGAAAGGACTTTTGATTCAGCACGCAATTAAGTGTTGTTTTTCTCTGCGAGTACGAGCGCACTGTCTACTTGTTTGTTTACGTATACTATGTGTGTGGCTGTCTGTGCGACTACAGTACACAATACACTGCTCTCTCGTGTGATTTGACAAGATTTGCCCCATTTAGAGAATTCAAATTCCCACCGCAGTAATCGGCTCTGGCACCGTGTGAGCTCTCCACCACGCCAGTGTCCGGAAGTCATTTCTATTCAAGAGCGTATAAGAGCACATGTCCAGGGTTTGCCACAGGGTTCAACTAATTGACTGTCAGTACAGTGGTGTCTAGTGCCGATTCAGCACTTAACTTGCATGGCTAAATGGACTGAGGCAGAGGAGGAGGAGGAGAAAATGGCTGAGGAGGTCCAAACGAGAAGAAGAAAGGTATTTTGGAGTGATGAGAAAGCAATTTTTGCAACATAATCACACAGCATGTTAAAACGCTTCTGTCTGAAATGTAACGTGATGCTTAAAGCAGTAGGTTGACATTCTGGAAAATAAACTTTCTTGCCAGGAGTTAGATGAGAGGATCAATACCACTCTCATGTCTGTACAGTAAATATGGAGCCAGCAGCAGCCGGCTAGTTTAGCTCTGTTCAAGGACAAATACATCCGTTCACCAGCACTTTCAAAGCTTGCTAATTAAAACTTTATTTCTTGTTTATTTAATCGGTAGAGAAAACCGAAGTGGAAAAATTACAATTTGCGGATGGGTCATGTGCCGAACAATGTCTTGCCTCTGAGCAGTTGCCTGGCAACCAGGAGACTTCAGGAAGTTAGTCCCTGCCAAAGTCTGACACACAAAAAATGGCAAATTCACTTTTTTTTCTACAGAAAGCTAGGCTGGCTGTTACCCTGTTTCCAGTCTTCGTGCTAACCTATAAGCTAACCGGTTGCTACATACATATTTACCGTACAGACGTAGAAGATCTATAATCCTCACATTTAACTCTCAGCAAGAATGTGTCCCAAAATATTGAACTATTCAACAGTAACACTTGTGATTACTGGTGAAGGCTACATCTGAACATCTGAACACTGCAACATCTCCCCAAATGGAATAAACCCACCATCTATACTTTAAGCAGCCAGAGTCTAGGACGAGTGCGGATTATAAATTGAACACCCCAAACATTGCCATCGTCTATTATTAGTAAAACTAAACTTGTTTGTACTGTGGCAACAGCTAATAGTGTTTGCTATACTTCAGTAAATCATTAGGCATATCAATATTCACTCATTTCCTCCACGTGTTCATTTATAACCTAATGGTAATAAATTCAAATATATTTAAATTTCTTTAGTTGTTTTAGAGTTAATATTTAAAGATCCTTGCTGGCCAATGTTTAAAGACCTACACAGCACAATGTTTTCCAAAATGTGATCGCCATTATTCAAATTATATATTTTTTTGAATTTTCAGAGTTTGGTAAACTGGTTGATATGGAAAAGAGAGGCTGATGATGGTCATGATGAAGAAGAGCTTAGTTGGATCGAATACGGGAGGAAGGGAGGCGGGTATTTTGTCTCCTGTATGTGAAATTTGAAAATGCCTTGCAGGATTTATTCGATTTCATTCTTGTAGGTTGCCTATCAAGTACTCATGTATTCCATTATTAGACAAGATGACTCGGTAGTAGAGGTGAGACAGGAAAGAACAGAAAGAGAGGAGCACGAGAAAAAAGGCAGAGTAGAAAGACAGGAGAGGACGAAGAGAGTCTCGAAGCATCTTATTAAACGTAATTCGACAACTACAACTGTGTACAAATGTGTGTCGAAAGTCCTTCTCATGTCAGCAGACGCACTAAATATCTTCTGGCGACGCGATACAAAGCTCTGCTGCCGGATAACAAATCCTAGAGCAGACACCGCGGTTCACAAACGCTGCAGTTTTTCTGTTTTTACCACCTTAAAGTGCTTCTCACTTATTTAAAACGGAGATCATGTCTCTGGCCCTGTTATGAGACATCAAGCATCTATCCAGTAAAGTATCGCCAACAGACAGTGCTCAAGTTACAAACAGAGGGACTGTGACTTCCGAGGATGCAAACACAACATGAGAAGGCCCTGCGGTACAAAACATTGTCAGGGAAAATTGAAACAGAACACAATACATTTACCAATTGGAGGCACAGGAGAGGCAGGTTGACTAATTATCACGCCCTTGCCAGCAGCTACTGCTCGAGGAAAACAGTTTACCTTAATAAACTTGGTGAGCACTTAAGAATATCTCCCTCCGTGTTTTTATTTCTCCGTCAAGACAGGTTTGGTGCTTCAGCTATTTTCAGACTTGTGTTTTCTTATGCGCTAAATGGTCATACGAGTACATAGTCTCATCCTCTCATCAGTAATGGAGGAGCAGATTTGCCACCAGCGAATGAAATTAAGGCCTCCTTTTCCTCTCGTTGCTATTCTCAGATGCAGCCCACAGGGAGAAGGCACCAGAATGGAAGTGGGAAATAGGCCTTTCAGCGGGGTCAGGGTTTGAATGGAAACAGCTTCGGAAGCACGAATACCAAACCCCACCGCTGAAAGCTAAAGTTGAATTCAACGCGCTAAAGACCTTTCAGTTTACAAAAGAGCATCATCATCTCGATTTCACATCATCGCGAACACCGGGACACTGCTCAAGCTGAGGTTTGAAACAGGATGTTTGTACCCCGAGGAGAAGGACGACTTTGTTGCAGTTTTAGGGTGAGGTGCACCTTTTTTTAGAGACAGCTAATGATGGCAAGTTGTGATTTTAACTCTCCCTGGAGCTTAATGGGTAGACAGAAAAAAATAACGGAGGAATACGGCTAGGTGGAGTCCAGGGTTGCTGTCCCCTTCACCACCGTTCCCATGAAGCTCCGACTGGAGTCGGGAGGTTCTGTACGTGGAACTACGTGGCTCTGGGGCAAACACAAGTCTGATGATGATTAATAGCAAAATCATGCTTTAAACACAGGTGTTTTAAATGGCAAGTTGTAGAAGTAAAAACTTCACTTTTGTATTTCCAACCCCACACAGAACTCATCTTCTCTGTCTCATGAACTCATTTACCAGACAAAAGTCACTGAAACCCTGCCTATAGGCCAATTTATTTTCCACCCAACATCATATCTATATACACTGATGCCTATCAATACATCTTCTTTTCTATTCTCTCTCCCCCACAGTGGTTTTCTACCCGGAGACAACATGTTCTTAGGCCGTCCGGCACAACGGCAGTCACATTGGTGTTTATGACAGCATTGTGCGCTCCTGCACTGTGGAAAAAGGACAGAAAACAGTGAACCTTAAGACATGACCTTCAGGGACAGGGGGGCTCCGGACACAGTGCTGCTCCCCCGAAAATGAACCAAATACAGGCACAGGGGGGGGGGGCAAAGGGGCATCTTGTACATGCTGAGCTACAAATGGTGCTTTGTCAGGAGATTGCTGAGAAAGACAACCGTGCACTTCTGGTGCGAAACTGGAAGTGACCAAAACTGTTGAACCTGCGGGACAGTGGCACGACAATATAGGTTCACCTTTCAGATAATCAGCAATGGATTGAGTTTGTCAAAATACTGTTAGAAAATTCAGCATCTCATTTTTCCATTATGCGAGAAATGACACTGTATTAATGTGTGTAGCATTTACTCAACTTTACCTCCATCATTCAGACTTTTGATGTCCAATATTGACTGCTCAATGCTCACTTAAAGATGTTTTTGTTTACATGCTTATATAACTTGTAACACCTGACATATCCAAAATGTCTTTATTCCTTTCAGTAATTGTACCATTTAATTTTTCTAACTTCTAACTTCGTTTGACAAGATAGAGTCAAGTGATTAGATCAAATTAGATTACCTTCAATGACAAAAAACCTACAACACAATAACCACCGTCAATAATGATGGATCCTTGGATATCGGATTAGGATCATTGTCATTCAGGCAGACTATACTTTAAAACAGTAAGATAGTAGATCAAAATCTGTCAAACATCATAGAACAGCTCTATGTCGTCTTAGCTGCACTGCAAGATCTTTGTCAACCAAGCACAGATCAATCAGAAATCAGTTGCAAATCATATTGTATACCACCTCATCAAACAGAAACATAAACATCCATACATTTTGTCAATGTGTTAACGGTTGTGTTACCATTCAAGCGTTAGTCTTTGTGAACATTCTCAGATTTTAAGAGGTGATAGAGGAAGAGAAAATGGCTTTAAAAATAGACAAAAGAGAAGATAATCAATTAATTATCAATCAATAGGCAGGCAGGAGGGCCGGGGTAGGAAGATTGGATAGCTCAAGCCTTCACAGATAATCGAAGACGCTAAGACAAGGGTCCCCACCCCCATCATACAGCGTCTTTCTCCCTGTGGGTGTCACCTCCTCCCTGTTTATCACAATACCCCTCTTCCTCCTCTTCGTCTCTCTCCGTGTCCCTTGCAGCCCTTCAGTCCCTTTTCCCTCTATATTTTCCTCCACTATCTCACCCCTTCTCCATTTCCCTCGCTCCGTCTATCCCTCTCACTCCCACTCCACCTCTTTTCTCTTCCTCCAGTGCTCCCCCTCCTCTCTCCCGTGTCTACTGCAGCAGAAAAGCCAGCACAGACACCAGCATGTGTGTGTTTGTACATGTCTGTGCTGCTACGGTAGATCCACAAGCGAGCTTCACATGATCATGATCGGAGAAGGAGGTGGGGATTTTCTTTTTTTTTGAAGAAGAAAAAAGCCCCGCATGCAATGTCGAAACGCTCTGATCAAAACATTGATTGCTGATGCGCTACAGCCATGCAAACAAAAACCCCTTAAATCATTAGAGTAATGTCTCTGCTTCTGTCTCCCTTTATTTCCTCTCGTCTCCCGTTTCTCTCTCTCATCTGTCTCATTGTATTTCCACATCAGCATCTCGTTTTTTTTCCCTCTGTCCTAGCCTCTCTCCATCTCTCCGTTTTTTTTCTCTCCAGATATAATTTGCATCCCACAGGACCGAACAGACCAAGAGGTTCTGCCATGTTGGACATAATGCTTTCAGAAAGAGCGCGGGTGGGAAAAAAAAAACAAGTGATCTGGGTCACAACGCTGTTTGACGTATAGCGCTTGCATATTAAGACCTACAGAGAGAAACAGGGCTGTGTTCACCCACAAAAAGAGCTGCAGCCATTGAAATGAATCCCACCTACTACCTGCACCGTACCCTGCATAACCCCAACGTGCCGTCACAAACACCACTATCTGCAACCATTACACTCATTTAATGTTTTTGTATGATTCATGAGCTCTTGGCCACTGTAACCAGAGGATGTGGTGTAAAACTGATCATTACATAATAAACAGCCTTCTCGCGGCTAGGCAGCAGGTACAGTAGCTTGAAACCAAGGTATGGCAATGCTGCAAATGATGCCTCTTCGTGCTGAATGATCATTTAGAATTCAGCACCAAATCCATTTCTTTTTCCAGAAACATGTCAAGCACCTTTTTTTTTGCCTTGCTCCTGTCATTATTTAATTTGAAAATCCAAACCCTGAAGCTATCTCCCTCTCATGCAACACTTGGTCATTCTGCAAAGAATCACGCCACTATGTGTTGTTTTGTTGCATTGAGTAGAGGAAAAGAGGGGTGGGATAGTGAGAAATCAATCGGGATGAGAGTGACACTTAGAGAAGCCCTTCCTTTCCTGATCCCAAGTCCAGAGAGGCGGATCAGGTGGCCTAAACCAGACTGTCTGTCACAGCCCAACACTTCACTCTTCCTTCAGAGGAAACTAAATCCAGGTATGTAGATCTATACCTGGGGTGTGTGTGTGTGTGTGTGTGTGTGTGTGTGTGTGTGTATGTGTGTGTTTGGGAATAGAGAGTAGCAGCCTGTGTGTGCAGCTATTGTCTTCATCAGTGATTATAGATACAGTATGTATTGATGAGTGTGCAGTGATTTATATTTTAAGATGTTTTTTTTCCAAAGCTATTTTCAGCGTGAATTGGCCACTGCAGGTCTCAGCTGACCGTCTGGTTTTGCATGTGCTCCTATAGTGGGCATGCATCCACAGTATCCAATGGTCACACACCCTCATAACAGCAAAATAGTACTAGACAGACCGCAAGGCAGGGATGATCAAACTAAATCACCAAAACCCAAATCAAAGCAGCTGTGATCAAGCAGCTGGTTCCATCTGTAACTGGAGGGTCTGAGAAAAAAAGAACCTCAAGCCCACTGTAACTGTTTTCATGTACCACAGATCAAAAACACAGTGAGGAGTACTTGTTACTCGGACACCTGTATGATCAAATGCTATCAAACGTTTGCTTTTAAGATATACATCATGAAGTATTTACATGAAAACAATAAAGGGTATTCCAAAATAGGAGCGAGTTGTGCGTAACAGCATAAAGCCCGTGCGTAAAAGCCATGTAGCATTCAACTGGGGTTGGGACTAACAAAAAAACAACGCAGCAGACTGTAGTACCAAGGGCATATGTGGGGAAAGACATGCACTTCAACACTGACGAATCGGCGTCGTATGAGCAGTGCAGTGCTACAATAAATAAGACTACCATGAAATACGGCGCATTGATGTGAATCGTAAACGGACAAATGTGACCTAATGAGGGCGTTTGGATGCAGGAGGCGCAGCGGGTGACACGTTTAGAGACAGGTATGTATTAAACCTGCTCAAGTAGCAGGATACAACGATAGTAATTATGATAGCAATAAAACGGTATTCGGTGTGAATCCAGCTGGTCTGAAATATGTAATATATCAAGTATAAGACATGGATGTGTTGCGTTTGACAAAACCTTTGCTTGTTGTATAATCTAGTAGCCTATACCTATCTACCAATAAATATAGCTCCCATACCATTTTCCATTTTCCCTATGCTATCAGCATTAATTATTCAATACCAGTAGGTCTATATCCTGCTATTTAATGCAAGCTATCCTGTCGGGGACCGACAGTCAGTCTGTAGTTAATTTTGACGGACTGGTTTCAATAATAATGTGGACAGAACATTTAAAAAAAAAACAAAGTTTCAAAAACTTATCATGACTCAAGCAGTGAGACATCATGAAGCAGAATATGCAACAGCACATAAAGAAGTTGGTCCCTCCAGGAGAGACGTAACTCACCCGGGCATATTTGGAGGAATACGGGTCTTCAAACAGTGCCCATATTCGGGGCTGCCAGGTTTTCCACCAGCCCGCTTTCCTCGCGTCCTCTTGCATGCACAGTCTTTTCAAGTCCCCATCCGCACCGCCCAGCGCCGGTTCGTCGTCCGGTGCGTCTGGTTCTGGATTCTCGAAGCTGTCCAGTGCCTCCTCCGCATCCCGGTGCTGCCGGTAATTCATCCAGCAACACGCCTCCACGTCCGTCTCATCGATACCCCAGAAAGCCAGCTCCTCTTCGAACAGGGGACCGCACACATCGTTGGGACAGTGCAACTTCCCAGTGCGGTAGTAGTTGAGGATGAAGGAAAACACCGACGGGTGTCTATCGAAGAAGAACTCGTCTAATTTGGGGTCGTAGTCGAAGTTGCTGAACGCGTCCGCCTCGGTGAGCCACGATAAGCGGGTGCCAGGCAACGTTTTTAAGGTGCTCCGGTAGGTCTCATGCCGCACCCCCCCGCAGTTTATCACGATTTTCTCGCTTTCCGACGGACAAGTCATGTCTGCGCTGTAACATGCTTTGTTGGACGACTTGTTCCCACCCTTGCGCCCTTTGAAAGAGGATACACACACCGAACTGAGCATAGAGGACCGGGGGGGAGGGAGAGGATGAGAGAAACCGAAGGGAGGAGGAGGGAGGAGTCTGAGGAGTCTGCGGGGAGAGAAAAAGGGGCAGAAATTTTAGAAGAAGGGAGAAATAGATGTGGATTATCAACATTGCAATACAAATAAGAGTCTCGCGCTAAAGCCAGCTGTATGTGCAATTATTCACTTGATAATCAGCTGGTGGAAGGGCACAAGACGACCTTGTGCAGGTGCAGTGACTATGAGGGGGGAGCTGGGGAAATAAGGGGTGGCAAAGTTGTTTTTTAACACAGCGTCCTGGAGCACAACGATGCCTTCTACTTATTAGTGCATCATATGACAGCAGGTGAGCACATTCATGGGTCAGCATCCTCACAAGCTGGTTGTTGACACCGCAGTGATAATAATGTGTTTTCAGCTATTGCGATGTGACTGCCGGGGTCCCATCCCTTATGCTCTCTGCTGTACAGTTTTTTCCAGCCATCACTGTGGCATTGATATGGTCAATGCACATGTCAGTGTACATTCAAATCCACTCCCTTATTAGGCCACTGCGAAGCTTGAGCCCCTCCCCATCCCAGTCCCCTCCCCACCTGCAGCAACCCTGCCTCCGAGCACCCAAAGATGTGTTCGGAGAAAACAGTGACAGAAAGATGGGAGGAAGAGGGGAGACGTGGATATCCATCAACCTGCTTATTTTCCCCCTTTTCCCAAGAATGCCTGTCTGACGTAAGGTGGCGCAGCACCGTGTGTGTGTGTGTGTGTGTGTGTGTGTGTGTGTGTGTGCGTGTGCGTGTGTATGAGCATGTGTGTGTAGGTGTTAATTGCCTCCCGAGAGTGTGGTGTCCGTACTAATGTTAGATCTCCTCAATCAGCCTATGTGCGTGCTACACACACTGCTGCAGCCCCCTCCAACCGCACCGAGATTCATGCGATGCACAATTATGTCAATGCTCTCTCTGCCACTTCTCCCATGCACTGCGTGTGTGTGCGTGTGTGTGTGTGTGTGTGTGTAAAGACATGTAGATCGAGAAGAGGTAGAGGGTGAGAGAGGGAGGTTGAGGGGGTCGGGGGGGGGGGGGGGTGCATAAATCAGATTTTTAATGGAAGGATCGAAAAAGCGGGAAATCAGGAAAACAAGGTAGGCTCAGACAAAGACCCGAAGATGAGGAGGAAAAGAGAGAGGGGGGGGGGGGGGGGAGATGTGGAGGGAAAGAAAGTGAATGCAGTACACTCAGGGAACAGCTAGTGTGATATTGTCTCTCCCCATTGATGGAGGAAGGGGGCTGAAGAGAGAGTGTCGGAGGGGGGAAGAGCAGCGAAAAGGAGAGTGCACTATAAAAGTGAATGAATTATGCTGCAGTAAGAAGCTACAGTTATTCTCTCTCTCTCTCTCTCTCTCTCTCTCTCTCTCTCTCTCTCTTCTCCCAGCGAGGTCAAATTATTCACCTAAGGTCAAATTATTTGATCTGTGTTGCCATCCTGGGGTGCTTCAGAAAAGACAAGCATTCACAGCAAGAAAGCCCATACATGCGCAGCATCTATGCTGTTAACCTTTTTCTCTATTCAAAGAAATGCACCACTCTCCTCCTCCCCCCTCCTCTCCTGTGAGCTCTCACTGGCCCTCCCCCTCTCCCTCCTACTACTCTCTCTCTCTCTCTCTCTCTCCCTCACTTTCTCTTCCTCGCTCGCTCTCATATTCCGCATAAAGGAATCACATTTCATTGAAGGAGGAGAATCAAGGCTTCATTTCTTTCTCCTCTTCCTCCTCTCACAACCCGGTCCTTTTCCCATTCATAACTCTTCTGCCATTATTTTCTTCTTCTCTTTCTCCCCCCTTCTTTACTGCATTTGACTCTGCATTTTTCTGCCATTTCGCTTCACTCATCCTGCTGTCCCATTCTTTCCCTTTACCAAAGTAAGCGTCCTTCACTTTGGGTCAACTCTATCTTCCTCTTTTCCCTCAGACCTTTGCTTCCTTTCATGTCCTTTCACTGCAGTCTTTCTTTCTTACTTGTTTTTTGGGGTTTACTCTGTGGTTTTGCTTATTTCACTGCACTTCTTACCTGAAGAAACTACTTTTTGTTCAAGAAAAGTTTGCTGTCTCAATAGTTTCTTTATTTTTTCAGATTTCTTTATTTTTAGTCGGGGTTTTTTGGTGCAAAAATTATCTTTTTTTCATTTTTGAAGCTCCTGGACTTAACAACACTCAGGTAAGATCTACTAAGACCAAGGCTATTGCATGGGTATGCAGTCAGAGTTCGGAGGCATTAAAGCACAAATATTTCATATGTGCGCAGCTGACAAAAATGTATGTATTGTATATGCAGAAAAATCAAGACACCAAAGCCGTAAACCTCTACTTTATCTAAAATATCCAGTAGTATTCAGTGTTTTCCGCAGGAGCATCAAATATGCTTGCTTGACAAAAAAAAATTCTGCACTCATGAGTTTCAGATTTGTACTGCATCATTCTGCAGAAGTAGTTTTCTGTATTTCTCCAACTACAAACTAACGAATTAGGACTATTTTGATTAAATAAGGAAGCAATGACAATAAAATCTAAAACTGAACAACTTGGAAGTGAGGTCAGGCAGTCAGAGAGTAAAAACATCTTCCTGTGGGGCTTTCCAGCAGGGACCGCTGGTGTTGTGGGATGGATTATATTTCAGCACCATGGACAGTGGCGCTCTCTTACTCTCTCTCTCTCTGGGACAAACTCTCCTCTTACGGGATACTACACTTTCAAGGAGCAACTTCTATTATCTCACTTCTTATTCATTGGGGTTTTTTTCTGGTTTCACTTTGTAACTCCCCTGCGCCCCTTACTTCTACTTCATAGGCTGTAGCTCATTGGTGAACTGCTCAATATTTTATACACGGACAGCCACAAGTCTGTAAATGTGGGTAGATGCCTTTTTGTTCCCTCTGAGTCATGTGGTGAGCTTATTGATTTTTAAAATGTACTTATGTATTCTTTCATAATTAGAGGTTGATTTGGAAAGGGCGCTGTTAGGTTCCTCTCTACCTTTCCTGAGAACTAGAATTTGTGAGATGTTCAACTTTGAAGTTGACAGTTAAAGTAACTGTGATGAGCTACATGTCTGATTGCTGATCTTGATGAGCTCAAAGCAAGTGAGTTCAATGCTCTGTAGTTGCATTTCAGGAAAATGTCCGCAGTTTCAGCTCTGAAGAGCCTGCCTCAGCACTTTAATCACTGACAGCAGTGCAATTGCGTGAAAAAAAACGAGGAGAGGTATGGAGGGGGGACTGAAGCTAAAGAAGCTGAACAGGGGGTGTAGATCCAGTGGAGATGGAAAAAGCACAGAGCTGATAAGGAATGCAGAAAGGAATGAAGAATGAGGAAGAGGCTAAAAACTGAGGGAGAAGTGGGAAGAGGGGAGGGGGGGGGTGCAGAGAGGAGGAACAATCTCCACCACCAGCTCTCTTTCTCTCCCCTGCAGCATTTCCTGCCTTGGCCACCATGTCCTGCGCCACCCTGATACTACTGCCTCACCACTGCATATACACGAGAGGAGAGATAGTGAGAAGGAGGGGAGAGGAGAGGGGAGGGGAGAGGGGAGGGAGACGCATACATACACACACTCACCTGGCTGCAACAAACAGGCTAAGAAAAGCATTTTGAGGGCGAAATAAGGCTCATTCATTCTGAACGTTTAGAGAGAGGAGAGGAGCTCTGCAGTGGACAGATAGATCGAACAGGGCTGGAGGATAGAAAGAGCGTGCACACGGCTTGCGCACGACGGCTGCACTGACGCTAATATATATTAGCAGAAACACTGCAGCAAGAGGGGGAGGGAGCTCGGGATTATAGGATGCATTGACTGTGAGGTACCAGCAGCAGTAACCGGGGGAGGGGAGGAGAGCGCACGCTAGAGGGAGAGGGAGAGACAGAAAGAGAAGGCAAGGGAGGAATTTTGAGGAGTGCTGACAATGCGGAACAGACCCAGCAGTTTGGCGGAAAAAGCGAAAAACGTTACCAATCACAGAGGGGGAGTGGGGTGGGAGATATGGAGAGGGAAATAAGATGGAGGAGAGAAGAAGGTATGTTGGACAGTTAAGGTGAGAAAAGGATCGAGAGAGTCGGGGGGGAGTAGGTGAGGCAGAGGAAAATGAGCAATCTGGGGGAAAATGAAACAGGGGAGACAAAAAAGGTGGGGGGAAGAGACAGAGAGTACAAAAAAAGACCTTGCAGTGGCGCAGGATAGCACCTGAATGGATGTAAAGGTGTGGGAGGAGTCGGGGGGGTTAGAAATGGTCTGCAATACTAATAAGAGGAATGGAAACATTGATGATTAAAGAGGAGGAGAGGAAGGATAACATGGGGATGTAAAACAAACACACGGTTAAGCTAAATGGCAAATGTACCATTGGGGAAAAGGAGGGCTTTGCAGGCAAGTGTGTAACGTATGAATGTGTTTGTTTGTGTGTGTGTGTGTGTGTGTGTGTGTGTGTGTGTGTGTGTGTGTGTGTGTGTGTGTGTGTGTGTGTGTGTGTGTGTGTGTGTGTGTGTGCGTGTGAAAGAGCGATAGCAAGAATTACGTATGTGTTTCTGGTGGGCGGCCATTTTTTTCCCACCCGCTACCTCATCAAAGGATGTAACCACAAGGCTTCACGCTGTTCCCCCATATCACCTCCCTCCTTTCCTCATTCCTCTCCCCCTCATCTCTACCTTATCTCACTCTCCTCTCCTCTCTCTCACACTCCCCGGTGTTGAGGAGACCCCAACAGGAGAAAGCGAGGCACTGCAGCGCGGTGAAAGCACTGCGGTCACTCCCCTTTTACAGTGTCCTCTCCCCTCTCCAATTGTCATTGCACCTCATGGTGTAACTCTAATTCTGGCAGGAAAGTAGAAGCCAGATAGGTGTGTGCGGGAGTGTGAGGATAGTGGTGAGAGGTAGGTGGAATGAATGAATAAGAATGAAAATGAGATGATTGTCATGAATGGAGGGAGAGCAAAAGAAAAACAAGGTGCGTATGCAGGAAAAAAACAGAGAACAAGGCCACACAATGACCCAGTAGCTTTGAGACAGCTGATGTACACAGAGGAGAGAAAAAAACAAGGCATTTCTCATCACAATAAAGCTCACCAGTGACCAATTCCCAGAACATGAATTAAATAGCCAATCAATTAAGCAAGCAGAAAGGAAATGGCAGCTCCTCTACTCCGCGTGTAAATCTCCAGGGGCTGCCCAATCCACACATACTGCAGCACCGACACCCCTTTGGGCGTCTTGTGCATACTGGTCAATCACCCCCCCAGCCCTCTGAGGAACTTGCTATGGTCCCTTCCAGACACTTTTTTTTTGAGAACAAAAAAGAATTATGTGCTCCTGGTTTGCTCCTTTTAGCTGGCTGGGGATGATTAATACATACGGCCAGTTTCAGGAATAGACCTGCAGAAATGAAGCCTGTAATAGAGCTCTGAAAGCCCAGCAAGTGTCCATGACTAAATCCTTTCTGCCCACAGGAGGACACGTGTTGAGATTTTTTTGGGGGGGAGGCAGGGTGCAGGTAAAGATTGAGGAGTTCTACAGGGCAGCGAGTGGTGTAGGCGAGGTCAGAAAAATCCTGAAACAGTGCAGGCAAAAAAAAAAAAGAAGAGCAATGGGATAGTGTTTCATGTCGGGAAGGAAAGATATTTTTGGACCTGGATGAACCTGAGCTACCCCGTTGTATTTCAAATCTGGTTCTTAGAGAATTTGCATCAGGAGCAAATAGCTTTAACCTCAACACCTCCCGACTGTCTCTTAAGTCATTTAAACCTGTTTGCTCCTAATTAAGCATACTGCCCTTACTACATGATTAGGACCATTATGATCCAGCAGCGCAGTGATGTGGTTCAGGGGGCCAGACAGACAAACGGGATGATGGGAGAAGTATTACTGCACTGACTCCTGACCTGTGAACTAGCCAGCGATTAGACAAAGAGGAGAGGTCGGGAAGTCACAGACTTCACTCTCAACAGGAGGGAGAGAAGTTGGCTTTGAACGTGAAGGAATAAAACAAAAGGATAATGGAGACACGAAAGGAGATGAGAGGGAATGGAAGGTGGGCCCTGGAGGTGAGCCTCAAGGTCACCGATTTAAAACACAGAAGGTTTAAAAGCAGGATCAGGTAAGGAATTAGTTGAAGGACAGAGGGAGAGTTCTCTGATGCGAAGACGTGAGATGAGAGAGAAACCGGCCAAGGAGAGAGGAAGGGTCAGAGGAGAGAACACACACAAACCCAAGACACGGCAGATGCGTAATTCAATCACAGCCTCAAAATAGATTCATTCCCCCCCCGTTGCTTAAACAGCAGCGTCCTCCTTTTCGAGCCCCATCACTACTCTACCAATCACACCCACTGACAGCACGCCACTGTCTCTGGTGGGGAGGCTTTTCTTTTTTTTTTCTTTTAGCTTTTTGCTAAAATCAAAAGGGTGTTTTCTGGGTTACCCTCGATCTAAAAATAGCGCCAGCTGTAGATTCATAATGCAGGATTGAGCGGGGGGGGGGGGGGGGGGGGGGGGGGGGGGGAAGAGCACGCTGGAGCCAGTTGACAGAAAAAGCGAGGCATGCGCTGGAAAGTGAAGGAAGAAGAGGCGTTATGAAACTACAGACATTGTGTGTAATGCAGTGGAATGGAGATGTCGTGGCGGAGGGGGGGTTGTATGGGGAAGAAGACCACGTCTAGACATTCAACTGCCCCCATAGACTTCCTGGAGCTCAGTGACGCTCTATATGTCCTTGCTGTGGTTCTGCTCCATTCATCTCCTCCTCGCACCTTCTTCTCCTCGCCCTCTCTCACGTGTGTGTTTGTGTGTCAGCCCTCTCACTCTCCTCCTATGGCTCCTTTATCAAACCTCCATTTCAGGCCTTGACACTTACCACAGTGCTACCATGCTGCACAGATGCACACACACACACACACACACACACACACACAAACACTGAAGGCACGTGCAAGTAAATCAAATGCATGCACACAAATGCACAAAGCAATTCACACATGGAACCAGTTGCTCACGCAGACAGACACACAATGATGCCAAGAGGGAAGCACACACACACACACACACACACACACAATAACACACACACACACACACACACACACACATTCCCCTCAAAGGCATGAAACTGCTCTGATCTAGTGGTGTAGATGAGGAAACACCCACCATTTGTGCAATGAGAAATGTTTATAAAATGTATTATTTTTAAGCGGTTTCAGTGGATTAATCATATCTGACAGTGTAAAAGTACAGTTTTCTTTGTACTATAGCAGCTAGAAATAATAACAAAAACACAGTAAAGAGGTGTACGAGTCCAATTTGAAAATTGTTCACACATTCTGATTCCTAAGGATATTGATCAAAACACAAACAGGCAACAGAGGATAAACAAATCGCAGTTATTGTGGATATAACGATACTTGTTGAATGTAGGCTAGACGCCCCCCCTCCTCCTCCCATTTAGAGCTGGCCAATAAATGACCTGTTAATAGACGATAAACGCAGAATAAAGCCACCAAGATACAGACACATACACAGACACGGTTAATACTTACTTGCTTTTGGTTCAGGTTCGTTTCGAGAGCGTGCAGAAACGCGCACATCAAGGCTAAAGATCAATCAAAATGTAGTTTTCTTTGTTAGATCGCTCTTTCTTATGATTTCAGAGAGTATCCAGTTTTTCGCAGGCATTCAGTTGTTTCTTTTCTCCCCCCGATTATAATAAATCAAAATATGATTGCGCGCGTCTGTTGCTGAAAACCTCGTTTTGACACCGTTATTGCCGAATGTTACTTAGGCTACAGCTTATATGGTCATGCTGATGATGGAAACGGGATGAGTCTTTCGGATGAAATGAAGCAGAAGTCCCTCTGAATACTGGCTTCTTCTTTTTTTTGTGCTATTTCCCTCGATTTCAGAGCCACCTCTCCCACCTCTTTGTTATTGCCAAAAAAAAAAAAAAAACAATTGCCAGCGTTTGTTACAGTGTCTCTACGCTTCCAGGCGCAGGGTGTAGCTACCATTCAGCTCTTCCTCTGTCTCCCCCTTGCAAATGTTTCAATGGAGATGCAGCCTGTGGACACCTCTCTCTTTGCCTTTCCCTCTCTGTGCCTCTCTCTGTTCCTTTGGAGGAGCGTCACCTTCTGCACTGGTTTTTTATTTTCTTCCCTCAGACGATACATGTGGGCGGATTAGAGAACAAGACAGAGGGGTGGGAGGACCCCGGTGAATACAGAGGCTAATTTCTCATATGGCTGCTGAACTTCATAAAGACATGTGCTATAAAAAAAAAAAAATACACACACCAGGGCTATACCAGGAAAGACTGTGTTGTTGTTGTTGTTTTTAATGAACTGTTTATGTGGTTGTCGCCCCCCCCCCCCTCCCTTCTTTCTTCCCCACTTAGGCTGCACAGCCCACACATGCTCACTCTGCTGGACGGACGCACCATTTTGTCTACAGGTTCCCAGCCTTGACTTTGCCTGACATCAGCAGTCATGTGGTGTAGCAGAGGAGCAGGTGATTTATATGACAGTGAGTGTGGAGTAAAAAGTCCAATAATATTAATATTAATAACAACAAGACGAGGAAGAGGAAGAGACACCGTTTTGATGAAGTTATCTTTGCTCCGAAGGCACTCTTTGCTCCCAACAAACATTAAGGAATTTGTTGTAGCTTTAAAAAATGTCACTATTTCAATAACATCCCTGAAATAAAATACCAGATTATATGAGACTGTGAGAAATATAGAAACAATGATTTTGCAGGAGCCCTGTAGGTCTGAGCCATAGTGGAAGTACATGATCAGCAATGTTGCTGATGCACTCATTGACAGGAAACTCAGGGTGAAGCGCAACACAGCCTCATAAAAAATACAACAGCTGTAAAAAGGTAAAAGGCTATAGCTTAGGTGCCTGTAGCATTTTCCTTTGACCGCAGAATGTTCTTCTAAGAGCAAAGTGCCGACAAGAAAAGTGACGAGTAAAGAAGAAAAAAGAGAGTATGTCACTTTTAAACTAAGAATTTAAAGATGCAAAAGGGCTGTTTGTAAATAAGTCTTATGCCCTTTTTATTGGTCTGAAGTTGAGGCAAATAAGCAACATTCAGATCGACAGAGTTTTCAAACCACCTAACTTGCATGTGTTGACACTGGAGGAAAACCAAGTGAACAAACTCCACCAAGACACAGAGGTCAGGCTTCTAACTGTGCAGCTCACAGTGCTGAACACAGAGCCACTGCCGTTATAACTCATGAAGCACTTTATTTCTTTAGTGAACCATATCTTTCAATAATGCTGACACATAAACATTGGTAATTGTGTCAGCTGGGAGAGTGTGTGTTGGTAGATCATACAAAGTGAAAGAAATTGATGATTCTTAATATAATACAGTCCCCCTTTCCCCCCCCCCCTCTTTTTTCCATAGTTTTTTGTAAACTATGCCACAAGATTACAGGTTTGGCTCTATAATGCTGTATTTATGCACAGTGGTGACTACAGGAGATAACCTCAGTCATTAGGGTTTATCCTCTGTGGAACACCAATGTCTAAACAAAATGTCCTACCATTCAATCCCATTGTTGTTGAGATATTTCAGCATGATGCAAAGCAGTGGAGCGAGCTTTCTCCGCGCCGCTAAAATGCACCAGCTAAGAATTTAATTAAAGTGCCACATTGGAATATTCAAATGCAACCCTCAGTGTCACAAGACCAGAACAAATGCGGAAGGAAAGCGCCTACAGAAAGTAGCTGACAGTGTTTCTTCATCAACCCTGCATAAATACTGAATGCTCAACTTTGTTCGTCCTAAGAGTGAGCATTACACAGCCACAGTTAGTCTCTCGGCGGCGGCGGCGTAGCTCATGCATAAGGAAGTAGTGAACAGCAGACCTGAGAAGACTTTGTGTGGTCAAGAGAATATTCTCAAGCACTGACGGAGAGAAATGAGAGGATGTCCTCAGCCTCTTGGTTCACCATCATTTCCTGCAAATGTGATCATTGCTGTTGTATGGGTAGACAGAGTGTATATTGTACAAATGAAAAAGGATTGCAAGGAACAACACACAGCAACACCACCATAACACTGTAATTGCTGTTAATCTGCTATGTTCAATATATAGACTGTACTGTAGGGTAAACAGAAAGGATTGCTGGCCTTGAGGACGCAAAGACTAATTGACGATGAGAAACCAGCGGTTCAATGACCTCTATTGATGTTGTCCATCACTAATCGAAAAACAGTGCCCACCGCATGCTTCCTGTAGGAAATGAAAAACGTTCAGTGGAACACAGGGATGCACAGGGATATAACATAGATTAAAACCCACAGCAAACGTGAATATTGATTCTAATTACTTTTGAGGCAATGTGCAGTAGGATGGAAGACTGTAAGCGTCATCTTATTAAATTATGAATCAAGTGCAATGCTGGCAACGGCAGTAATGCCTCCAAACTCATCACGAGATTTGTTGAATGCAGTCCTTTAACAATGTTGTGTTCAGCAGGTAGTCTGCGAAGAGACGCTACAAACCTCCAGAGCCGTGCGCTGCAGCTTCATTACGTTATGCACTATTGAGCAGTGTTAATTACCTGATTCATTTTAAAATTAAAAGACATAATTACTCGAAAATGAAACCAAAACCTTACTGAGACCATTCGTTTTATTAGTACATCCCACTGTGTATAAGAGACAAATTAATTAAAGAGGATTTTTTTAGGGGTGGTCTGCAGTTTTGGCACAACTTCACAATGTTCGGCTGCTATCACATATAGTCAAAACATACAGACCTGGAAAACCATTTGAAAAGGCACTAAAGGAAGGGGTATTGCCAGGCGACATGGATGATGTTTCATTTTAAAATAAAATTTGCCATCAATCTGTAATTGAATTGTTCTGTTCTGTTCTTTTCACCTGTGAGCCGTCACAATATGGAGCCATACGGGCAGCAAGAGGTTATATGTAGCAAAGGATGAAATATTATTGTAACACTGGCTGGCTTACAATTTCTGAGAAATAAAATCATGTTTGTTGAAGTTCTCTTGAGTGATGCCTCGTTTTTCTGTCGGTCATAATCTTTGTGTGTTTGATTACTGTTGCGAAAAATTCACTCGAGCCGTGGTAACAATCATTAAACGGGACATTTATTCTTTGCAAAGGAGGAGACAGAGTTGATTCACATACAGTGTACATGGATCAAGGCTGCTCGGAGATCCGTCTACGAGCCTCGGATATTTATACTAAGTAAACATACAGTGTCGCAGGCAATACGTCACAAAAGGACAAAAACACGAATTGCCTTCATACAGCACGTTCTAAGTTTCTGGACTCTTTAACAATTTGTTCTAGTACAAAGGTCACTTTTATAATCGGAAGACGCCATGAAGTATTGACGCCGTCTACAACTTTATTTACCATTACAAGCAGTGCTGGGTGTTCTTTTGGATAGACTAAACAGCTGTGGCGCTTAATGTCAGAGGAAGTTCACACAACGAGGATCACATAAGGACACCAGACTTTGTAAGCACACTTATTATTAGTCATTTAGATTTTGACTCTAACAATTACTGTGTGCTGTATCCAGATTTCCTGGAAATAGCTGCTCGGCAGGTGTAACATTTTGAACAGCTGCATAGCATTCACAATCTATCCCTTTGCCCTGGCCCGATCGTCTTCCCTTCTTACGTCTGACTTGCTGTACTCTCAACCTGATACTTGTGAGAGCTGACAAACTAACACTTTCTCACAACAGGAATAACAACACCGGCCAAGGCCTTGGCGTCTTAGTTCCAACCGGAAAGGAAGAATGCCAAAGATCTGATCGAAAGCTATTTCTTGGAATACTTGTTGAGGGTTGCATAACTATTCATGCTCATGTTATTATGTCCAAACTTTAATGTTAGGACATAATAAGTGTCCAGCAGACTTGGTGAGATCCTTTTTCCAGTGTTGCAAATCTGAGCTGTTTACAATGCAGCATGAAGCAAAACTTCAAGTTAAAAGTAATTTGTATAAGCCATCTTCATCAATACATTTCCTAAAATCTATCAAATCTACTCTGCATCTTCCTCTGACTTTAAAAGTTTAACCACTAGAGGGAGACACGTCGTAGTTTAACAGCGGAAATCCAGTGAGGAGTCACTTCTGCTATTCTGTTGCACCACAATCATAACACAACTGTATAAAAATACTTCAAAATAAGTATTTTATAAGTAGATGAGTCGATTTCCATATCTGAATTTACTCAGAGGTTTGCCGCTCTTTCTTCTATCTAACAAGAGGCCTTCACAGCGTCAGACTGAGCTCCACACAGAGCCGGATTTAGATCCTGCAAACCAAGGGCGTCATCATCACTTCAGCAGTGTAGAGCACACTTTGCACCAGCCTCTGGGCAGCAAATCACTATGACATACTGTTGGCACACAGGGAACTGAAAGCCCTCATATGAAATAAGCTATGAAACCATGACTGCAACAGAAAATCCCAAATTACCACATAGAAAATTCCAGCACGGATGAGATTGTGTGAATTAACATTTAATTTGATAAAAAATGTTGTATTAAAACTCGTTACAGTAATTGTTGCTTCATTACGATACGATGATATTAAAAGTATATTCAAACTACCGAGGCGGTGTCGGTTTGCTTACGAGTCACACACTTTTGAAAAAAAAAAAAAAACACACACAATAGCATTTGATGCAGGAAAGACAATTCGTCCTTCTAAAGATGAAGGGTACCGGTCCCTACTAGCGTGCTTGTCAGAGAAAGATAAAGAAAGTAAGTTTTAATCGGCATGAGGCTTCCAGAGTCTCATCGGGCTCCAGAATAATTTAGAGCTTGGACTCCTCGGACCAAGGTTTCATTTCTACTCTGAGAAGAACACACCTTCCATCAACCATCGTCAGAAGATCACACCGACACTGTGGTCGCACAAGGAGCCTAAATCCCTCACTCCATCACTGGAAGTGAAGCAGAACACACGTTTACAGAAGCTATGAGAAGCACTGATCCTAATAGGTAAGAACAGTCGAATAAAACATCGGTCTTAAGCATTGTGGAGCAGTTTATAAAAAAATTAAAATAAAAAAACAGTATAATTATGTGGAGACCGAAGCCAGAATAGAGGGCATGTATTTCTACAAATGCTTCATGGGTCATCTGAGGACTCCTCTGGAGGTTATTCGTGAGGACCGTCTTTTAAGGATCACTTCTTAGAGAGATCAGTTTAAGGCCAGACTGGACCCAAATGGGTTCATTTCTGTCATTGAGAGAAACGGTATCACTGGTGAGAGGTTTTATTAGCAATAATTGCAATATAGCTAGATAGAAAGAATTTCTCTCATTTTATTCATACTTTTTAAAACATATAAGGCAACCAGGAATCACATTACTACAAACCAAGTCATGAGAGAACAAAGATCGAAACTAAAAACATTTATAACACTGGAACCATTATGCAACGATAACGGATGTTGTGCTCGTGGACAAATGATTGAGTTCTCATGAGCACTTCAGGAGCTGAAATTGGATGATTCAAACATCTGCCTCTGACTGCTGGAGATAAGATGCTGGGAAATGATGTCTTCCAAATGTTGCAATGGCCTGTCTGAGGGGCCACCTGTTGAAAACACATTCTCATGGAAATGTTCCCAAACCTCTCAGTTTCATTCGGGGCTGCTGATCCAGATGTGACCCGTCCTCTTGCATACTGGTTTTGAAATCATAATCCCATGAGATTCTTGTTCTTGGCAGTCTTTGGCTTCCTTGTACTCTTCATGGCAGAGTCTTTGTTATTATGACTGGCTTTAATCTCTACTTCCCACTGTTTTCTCACCATTGTGTAGAGCCTCATGGTGGCCTGAGCATCTTGGACCTGTGGACAGTTGAAGAAGAGAGAGGGAGTTCAGTCCAAGATGCTGCGTTTTACATTTGTACAGGTATTCTTTGTACGTTTGTGTTTTCTAAATCAACTGATAATAATGTGAGAGAATAGCACATTATTACGGATTTGAAAATAAGTGGTAAGTGACGATTGTATCTGATGTGTTGACTTACGGATGAATGTTCACCCTGTTGGACCTTAACGTTGAGTATCTCTCTACAGAGGACTCTCAGAGCGGGTCGGCCACTCTAAAAAGAAAAAAGAGAAGACAAAGATTGCATAATATACAACACTGATTCTAAGCACTGTGTGAGGGACTCACTATGGTCCACGTACACACGGTATGTCAACTTCAGAGTAGTACACGTACCTTAACAGCCCTCCTAAAAGGTTTGTACTTCTGAGTGTCCCGGATTTTCTTTTTTGGATGATCCAAAAGTAAAATCTGAAACCGGAATTTAAGATTGGTATATGAGTGCTTACATATATTTTGAAAATTGTTTTAATTCCCTCTCAGATATTACATCCAGTCTACCTTTAGGTCATTGTGTAGGGCATGTCCAACCACTATTCTGCCTTGCAGGATATCAGCAACCTCCCTCTGCACAATCTGTATATTCTCTCCTGCAATGAGGCAAACATGGAAGTTACGGTACAGCAGTTCATGAAGACTATTGTCAAGCAACAAATTATAACTGACTTGACTCACCGTCTTTAATGTCATCTGGTCGGATTCCACTGACGGCTGTCCTGTAGTCTGTTACCTTTTCTGTGGGTTTCACATATTTGTCATAGATGCATTTCCCAAAGAGGTTCACGAGGGACACGCGAGCCAAGATGCTGTCCTCTCCATCAGGACCGACTCCCACCATCTCGCAATCAATGGCCACGGCTTTGGTGAGGCTAACGGTTGGCGAAAGGCAAACAGAGTGATGAGAGAGGACAGTCTTCACTACTAGTTCAGTCTGCAGGAGGAAGATCTGTTGGATTCAGTTAGCTTAGTGTGAAGACTGGCTGCAACGTGAAATGACTAGCCTTGCTCTATCCAAAAAGTAGTGACTTCCTGGTTTCCAGCTGAGGCCCAGAAGTCACTAATTAGTGAGCTTTAGAGGGGACGGTAGGTAGATCTGTCACCTCCAGAGACAGCTAGGCCAGCTGCACGGGATTACCCTCTGTTTATAAAAGAAGGCTTCTGCTTTTATTTATTTATCCAGGAACAACGCAACATGGGAAAATATGTACTGAAAGAATTGACTTTCTCTAAACCTTTATGCACAAAATGAAGTGCTCTGAGTGTGTTAATAACAGAGATATGCTGAATGTGATGTAACACAATTTCACAATATAAGTAACTATTATCAAAACTTTGATAATGGTTCGTAAAGTAAGGAAATTGTATGAACAAGGTGATTTAATAAATTACATACTTTTTAAACACGTGTCTTGTGCAATACCACACTCATATGATGATACCATCATATGAAATAAATGAGCTACGATATCGTATATATACACGATACCCTGTTGCTTTTTGAATTTCGTGGGGAAGATTCTAACCTTACTGTCATGGATGGATAACTGAGCGGGCCTATCGGTCACAGGCCCAGGGTGCCAACGTGTAACAGGAATAACAACACCGGCCAAGGCCTTGGCGCCTTAGTTCCATCCGGAAAGGAAGAATGCCAAAGATCTGATCGAAAGCTATTACTTGGAATACTTGTTGAGGGTTGCATAACTATTCATGCTCATGTTATTATGTCCAAACTTTAATGTTAGGACATAATAAGTGTCCAGCAGATTTGGTGAGATCCTTTTTCCAGTGTTCAAATCTGAGCTGTTTACAATGCAGCATGAAGCAAAACTTCAAGTTAAAAATAATTTGTATAAGCCATCTTCATCAATACATTTCCTAAAATCTATCAAATCTACTCTGCATCTTCCTCTGACTTTAACAGTTTAACCACTAGAGGGAGACACGTCGTAGTTTAACAGGAGAAATCCAGCGAGGAGTCACTTCTGCTATTCTGTTGCACCACAATCATAACACAACTGTATAAAAATACTTCAAAATAAGTATTTTATAAGTAGATGAGTCGATTTTCATATCTGAATTTACTCAGAGGTTTGCCGCTCTTTCTTCTATCTAACAAGAGGCCTTCACAGCGTCAGACTGAGCTCCACACAGAGCCGGATTTAGATCCTGCAGACCAAGGACGTCATCTTCACTTCAGCAGTGTAGAGCACACTTTGCACCAGCCTGTGGGCAGCAAATCACTATGACATACTGTTGGCACACAGGGAACTGAAAGCCCTCATATGAAATAAGCTATGAAACCATGACTGCAACAGAAAATCCCAAATTAACACATAGAAATTCCGGCACGGATGACATTGTGTGAATTAACATTTAATTTGATAAAAAATTTTGTATTAAAACTCGTTAGTCTTTGTTGCTTCATTACGATACGATGATATTAAAAGTATATTCAAACTACCGAGGCGGTGTCGGTTTGCTTCCGAGTCCAAAGGTAACCATACAACACACTTTAAAAAAAAAAAACACACACACAATAGCATTTGATGCAGGAAAGACAATTTGTCCTTCTAAAGATGAAGGGTACCGGTTTTAATCGGCATGAGGCTTCCAGAGTCTCATCGGGCTCCAGAATAATTTAGAGCTTGGACTCCACGGACCAAGGTTTCATTTCTACTCTGAGAAGAACACACCTTCCATCAACCATCGTCAGAAAATCACACCGACACTGTGGTCGTACAAGGAGCCTAAATCCCTCACTCCATCACTGGCAGAGAAGCAGAACACACATTTACAGAAGCTATGAGAAGCACTGATCCTAATAGGTAAGAACAGTCGAATAAAACATCGGTCTTAAGCATTGTGGAGCAGTTTATAAAAAAATAAAAATAAAAAAACAGTATAATTATGTGGAGACCGAAGCCAGAATAGAGGGCATGTATTTCTACAAATGCTTCATGGGTCATCTGAGGACTCCTCTAGAGGTTATTCGTGAGGACCGTCTTTTAAGGATCGCTTCTTAGAGAGATCAGTTTAAGGCCAGACTGGACCCAGATGGGTTCATTTCTGTCATTGAGAGAAACGGTATCACTGGTGAGAGGTTTTATTAGCAATAATTGCGATATAGCTACATAGAAAGAATTTCTCTCATTTTATTCATACTTTTTAAAACATATAAGGCAACCAGGAATCACATTACTACAAACCAAGTCATGAGAGAACAAAGATCGAAACTAAAAACATTTATAACACTGGAACCATTATGCAACGATAACGGATGTTGTGCTCGTGGACAAATGATTGAGTTCTCATGAGCACTTCAGGAGCTGAAATTGGATGATTCAAACATCTGCCTCTGACTGCTGGAGATAAGATGTTGGGAAATGATGTCTTCCAAATGTTGCAATGGCCTGTCTGAGGGGCCACCTGTTGAAAACACATTCTCATGGAAATGTTCCCAAACCTCTCAGTTTCATTCGGGGCTGCTGATCCAGATGTGACCCGTCCTCTTGCATACTGGTTTTGAAATCATAATCCCATGAGATTCTTGTTCTTGGCAGTCTTTGGCTTCCTTGTACTCTTCATGGCAGAGTCTTTGTTATTATGACTGGCTTTAATCTCTACTTCCCACTGTTTTCTCACCATTGTGTAGAGCCTCATGGTGGCCTGAGCATCTTGGACCTGTGGACAGTTGAAGAAGAGAGAGGGAGTTCAGTCCAAGATGCTGCGTTTTACATTTGTACAGGTATTCTTTGTACGTTTGTGTTTTCTAAATCAACTGATAATAATGTGAGAGAATAGCACATTATTACGGATTTGAAAATAAGTGGTAAGTGACGATTGTATCTGATGTGTTGACTTACGGATGAATGTTCACCCTGTTGGACCTTAACGTTGAGTATCTCTCTACAGAGGACTCTCAGAGCGGGTCGGCCACTCTAAAAAGAAAAAAGAGAAGACAAAGATTGCATAATATACAACACTGATTCTAAGCACTGTGTGAGGGACTCACTATGGTCCACGTACACACGGTATGTCAACTTCAGAGTAGTACACGTACCTTAACAGCCCTCCTAAAAGGTTTGTACTTCTGAGTGTCCCGGATTTTCTTTTTTGGATGATCCAAAAGTAAAATCTGAAACCGGAATTTAAGATTGGTATATGAGTGCTTACATATATTTTGAAAATTGTTTTAATTCCCTCTCAGATATTACATCCAGTCTACCTTTAGGTCATTGTGTAGGGCATGTCCAACCACTATTCTGCCTTGCAGGATATCAGCAACCTCCCTCTGCACAATCTGTATATTCTCTCCTGCAATGAGGCAAACATGGAAGTTACGGTACAGCAGTTCATGAAGACTATTGTCAAGCAACAAATTATAACTGACTTGACTCACCGTCTTTAATGTCATCTGGTCGGATTCCACTGACGGCTGTCCTGTAGTCTGTTACCTTTTCTGTGGGTTTCACATATTTGTCATAGATGCATTTCCCAAAGAGGTTCACGAGGGACACGCGAGCCAAGATGCTGTCCTCTCCATCAGGACCGACTCCCACCATCTCGCAATCAATGGCCACGGCTTTGGTGAGGCTAACGGTTGGCGAAAGGCAAACAGAGTGATGAGAGAGGACAGTCTTCACTACTAGTTCAGTCTGCAGGAGGAAGATCTGCTGGATTCAGTTAGCTTAGCGTGAAGACGGGATGCAACGTGAAATAACTAGCCTTGCTCTATCCAAAAGGTAGTGACTTCCTGGTTTCCAGCTGAGGCCCAGAAGTCACTAATTAGTGAGCTTTAGAGGGGACGGTAGGTAGATCTGTCACCTCCAGAGACAGCTAGGCTAGCTGTTTCCAGTCTTTTAGCTCACTTTATGTGTACCTTACAGATATGAGAGTGGTATCGATCCTCTCTTAATCTCCAGGCATACAAGTAAATAAGCAAATATACGGAAAAGTCAAACTAGTCTTCTAAATATGTGCACGGACAACAGTCGTAACACTTTTACCAGTAAGACATGAACTCTTTTGAAGCACATCTGTGGGGCTACAAAAGAACACTGACTTCGCCTTCACTCACCCCGCAAAGGCTCCCTCCTTGACCAGGGCACTCTCCGTGTCCGGGTTCTTATGAACGCCCTGCTTCCTCCTCATGATCTCCGCTGCCTCTGCTCCCACCGTTGCCTCAATGTCGTCAGGGTCCACATCATCAAACCACATGTCCTCTCTGCAACGGCACAGAACAACATGAAGTTAGCAGCCACAATTCTCCTGGACCCGAGTATCGGCAGAAGTGAGTTCTGTGCACTTACTCTGTGGGTTTCTTCTCTTTCACCACAAGCTTTTGTTTCTTGGCTGCTTGCTGGCTGTTTAACTTTCCACTGTCTTTTTTCCTTTTTGGAGCAGCAGACTGTTTTGTCTCTTTTTTTACAGCTGGAACCTTCGAGTTCACCTGAGAGTCCTTGGGGGCAACACTTTTAGGAACAGGTTTGTGTTTCACTTTTGTCCCAGCGTCTGCCTCCTTGGGACAGACATTATTCTTGGAAATATTTTTTGCTGAATTTTTTTTAGCCCCTTGGTTTGGAAGCGCACCATTCTGGAGTGTCGGTGTCACAGGCTGCTTCTTCTCCGGTTGACTGGCCTTTAGCATCTGTGGAAGGTTTTGCAAAAGCAAAGTATTGAATGTGACAACACATGTAAACATTTGAACAAGCTACAGAGACAGAACAAGCTATTATAATGACAAACCTCCTGTAATATCTTCCAGTTAGCAGAGAACTGCAGCCCATCTTTTGGAGGTATTAGTTGCTGAGCTTTAGCTTTATCTTGGTTCTTGGGTGGTGGCTTTATCTTCATGAACTTCTCTGTCATCCACAGTTTCCTATTCTTTTTCGATGTGTATTTCTTCTCGGAAGATGTGGGTGGTTGTGTCTTAGCAGGCGACTCTTTTGTCTTAGACTTCACCTTCGACATTTTGGCTACTTTCGGTGAAATATTGCGTGTTATTTGGTTAAAGTAAGTTAAGTATCTAAGACGTCCTCAGCCACGCTGGACCGTAGAGCTCCGTCACTTGGTCACCAGGTAACGTTAAAAACAAAAGTAGCGGTCAACACGGTCTCACCAAAATGTTTCCGAGGAGCACGTTTACCATGTAGTCGCACCGACGCAGAGGTGTTGCTCGAATAATTCTCTGAACTGTTGAGAAAATTGCTCGGTGGCTAACTGAAGCTGCACCAAAGCCATGCTGAGATGTATTTTTCCCAAATGTGCAGCGGCGAAATGTGTCCGGCAAAAACAGGAAATTGTAATTGTAACTGAGCTAAACAATCCAACGGTGCGATTTTCAAATATAATACTCACTTCAATTTATATGACATGTTAATCTATATGTTGATTCGTTAAAAATATATATTTAGCTGTTTCTTCTGTTTTTATTCGAAAATGCGGAAACTTCTGTGCCACGTTTCGTGCCAAACGTTTCACATCGGACCGAAAAATGTATGGGACCAAACACAGGCAAGCTAGTTGTTCGATGATATATGGCAGATTAGAGTAAAGAAGCCACCCAGGGTTTGTTTTATTATTATTATTTGTTTACGTATCCTTCTCTCACAGTTCTGATAAATACTCCACGCATATGTTGAGGGCATCTTGTATCAAAAGGTCAGTTTAGGTGTGTTTGACAGGAACATTTCCGGTAACGTTAGCTCTGTTTCGCTACTAACGTTAGCTGTTATATGACCTACGTTACATTGATTAAACTTTAGGTCTGACACTTTATAAATGCCATGAATTGTGACACTTCTACAATGTAACGTTACCGTCCTGTCTTTCGTTTTGGTTTCAGATAATGGTGGTAAGCTCTCCTTCTCCTCTGCCCGAGAGAGCCATTTATGGGTTTGTCCTTTACCTTGGCTCACAGTTTGGCTTCTGTAAGTGATTGTCATTTCCCTTTTCATGTATTGAGATGTTAAACATGTCTAATTAATATGTCATTAAAAATCCATCAGAGACAGTCAGGGAATTGAATAGCATGTTTATACAGTGTAATGTACAATCAATAGGCATACAGAAAAATAATTTCAAAATAAAAGGCTGTGTATATTAATTTAGTTTATTGAAGAAGAAAAGAAATCTGTGCGACCACTTAAATATTCGACAGGTGTGTGTGTGTGTGTGTGTGTGTGTGTGTGTGTGTGTGTGTGTGTGTGTGTGTGTGGTACCTGCAAATAAAGCCTAATCATCTATTCTTTAATATCAAACAGTGGGATTAGGAATCTAAAACAAAAAATCCAGTCAACCACGTCTGCATTGTGACGTCTACTTTCCTTTCTTCTCTCCGCAGTTCTGTATTGCCTGTGGGCATTTATACCAGAGGAGTGGCTTCATTCCATAGGCCTCACCTACTGGCCTCAAAAGTAAGTAGAAAATCATGTTGGATATTAGTTATCCAATAACCAGTCCCCTCTCTTGACTGTTAAATGAAACAGTGTGCCTCAGGAAATACATGTACCACATTGGAAGTTGTATGATCCATCAACTGAAACATTTGACTTCCTTGTGTAGATATTGGGCCCTCGCTGTACCAATCTATCTTCTGGTTGCAATAGTGATCACTGCGGTGTTGCTGTTCGGAGTGAACATGAACAACACGGCTCCACTCGACTCCCTGGACAACATCACAGGTGAACACATTGCCTTAGGCTAACTGTGACCTACTGGATAGGTGACAATCAAGCGGCAACGTTTGTTTCAGAAAAGTGAGATTATACACTAGGCATAGTAATAGTGGGCATAGTAATGGTGTATTCACCTCTCCCCCGTGGCTCCAATATTTACTTTGGTGACTATTTACCAAAGGAATCTGTTATATGTGTTCACTCCTCCTATTGTAGTTAATGGACCTGCTGCTTGTCTCGTAAAGGGGCGGGGCAGTGGTGAAACCCACATAGATAGAGGAAACTGACCCTGACACGAGAAAACACTCAAGTCTTAAAAATGTTCTTATGGATTTTGGAACTTCCTGATCCTAAAGTTATTTATTGTTTTATTTTTTATCACAGATGTGTACGCTCAAGGCCAGAGGACAACAGACTGCCACAAGGGGGGAATACCCAGACTGAAAGATGTTTCCATTAGTGAAGTCAACAAAATGTTTTATTTGTCCCCCACGTCATAACAAACAGGAAGTAATTTAGCCAGAGGAAGAATAGAGGTGAAGCTGCACGGGATTACCCTCTGTTTATAAAAGAAGGCTTCTGCTTTTATTTATTTATCCAGGAACAATGCAACATGGGAAAATATGTACTGAAAGAATTGATTTTCTCTAATCCTTTATGCACAACATGAAGTGCTCTGTGTGTGTTAAGAACAGAGATATGCTGAATGTGATGTAACACAATTTCACAATATAAGTAACTATTATCAAAACTTTGATAATGGTTCGTGAAGTAAGGAAATTGTATGTACAAGGTGATTTAATAAATGAAATACTTTTTAAACACGTGTCTTGTGCAATCATATATCACCATATGAAATAAATGAGCTACGATATCGTATATATACACGATACCCTATTGCTTTTTGAATTTCGTGGGGAAGATTCTAACCTTACTGTCATGGATGGATAGCTGAGCGGGCCTATCGGTCACAGGCCCAGGGGGCCAAAGTGTAAGGGGCCCCCCTTTGACTTGGGAAATGTTGATCGAAGAGACACGTACTGACCTCAAAGAGATGCAGAATGACCAGAGCGATACAAAAGAGACACACACAATCTCAGAGACATACATCGACCACAAAAACACGTCTGTGGGTCTCGCTCCTAGGTGGGAGAGTCTACAATTCAGGCCACAGGTATAAAGGTTAATGTATAATATTTTTTATCATGGTGTGTTACCTACAATTCGTCTCTTTCACTTGTAGTTCCCCACAAATATTGTATTTTATAGAGACACTAAACAAACGAGCATTTGTTTCGCTTTAGTACAGGATTTCTACTTCCACACTGAGAGGGGAAATCACACTTTTCTGGGCAAAAATAACTAACAAACCAGGAAGTCGTGGAATATAGTTTCCCCAAAGTATTTTCCACTGAAATGACTCAAGTACTTGCTCCATTTGGATTGTGTTCCCTTCATTATTAATGTACCGATAGCTGCATTCCTGTCCACTGGGTGGCGATAAAGTGCAGCTTTTCGGGCTATCTAAAAGAAGAAGACCGTGCTTCCATGTCGCTTGGTGCTATACATCATCGTTTGTCTGTCATGCAGTAATAGTCGTTGCACCTTCAGCCAGAGTCGCACGAGTAAACAAATGGCCTTCGCGCTGCCGGTGTGGCTCGCGGTCCAGGAGGAGCTGCTCGGACACGACGGAGCGGACTGTGCGGCTCCGAGCTGCTTCGACGATTTCGACGACGACGCTTTGTTCCAGATGTTCCACCTCACCAGACCCTGCATCGCCTTCATCACGGACGCGGTCCGCATCCGCATGAAGAGCGTCGCGTTGAAGACACCCGCGCTGTCGGTGGACGCGACGGTCATGGTGACGCTGAACTATTACGCTCACGGCGTTTCCTCCACGGAAATCCTGCAGAGAGTCGGACCGAGCCAGGCGGACAGCCTCGCGGTCATCAGCACAGTCTCCGAAGTCATCGCGGGTATGGCCGACCAGTTCATCTCATTCCCACTACTGCGGGAAGCCAAAACCAATGTCGCCTGCAAGATCAGGAAAGTCTGCGGCATCCCCTATGCGCTGGGCGTCCTGGCGCCAGCTCACTTCAAGATAAGAGCTTCTCCGTACGAGAAGGAGACGTTCAGGTCTTTCGTCAACACCTTGGGGTACACGTCGGTGGTGAGCCAGATCATATGCGACTGCGACGGCAACATACTGAGTGTGGAGAAGTGCTGTGTGGGCAGCACGTTTGAGCAGGAAATGTGGGACTCGTCGTTCAAAGGAAGAGAAATGGAGGAGGAGCTGCATGGACCATATTGGGTTATTGGTAAGATGTAAAACAAAAGCATAATCAAGAATGGTGACCCCCCCCCCCCTCTCTCTCTCTCTCCATTTGGATGTCATAACTGAATTCTTATTTTTCAGTGTAAAGGGACATGCTTTACTAAATGTCAGTGTATATAATTAGCCAGCTCACACCCACAACAGTGTATTGGTATAAAAAAACGATACTCAATTTTGATAAACAAAAAAAAAAACCTCAAGGTCCATGTGCTGGCTTTTTCCAGAGCTTTCAACTGTTTGTCATTCTTCCTCGGAAAAATCTGCCGAGGAAATCTCTCGAGAAAGCTTATAAGTGGACATTAAGTTAAATATTTTTGTCAAACTACTGCTTACAAGGTTAAAAATGAACTGCCCCACTTGATCATTCAGAAAATTGTCTCATTAGGTAATACACACTGTCATTTCGTGACAACCCTATGTTGACATTCACTCTTCAAAATGTTGATTTTCATTCTATTCGGTTGATTTTCTATTGATTAAGCTCTGAAACGCACCGGTGCCCTTTCTAGTTGTCATTAATTGCGTTCTCTCCTGAATTTCGTTAAAGGTGGAAAAGGCTATCACTTAAGCAAACACGTCTTGACTCCTGTGTCCGAACCTGCAAATGACGGCGAGACCCGCTTCAATGAGGCCCACGCCAAGATCCACAACGTCATGCGGACAATGCTCGGCTCCATGAAGAGGCGTTTCAGGTGTCTGATGCAACTTGGTTTTGCACAAGAATGCTCTTTGGACAAAAAGGCCAACATCATCAAGGCGTGCAGTGTCCTGCACAACATCGCTAAGAAGTTCTCCGTCCCTCCCCCGCCCGTAGCCGGTAAAATTGAGCCCCTGCATCCAGGCAAGCAGCATTCAGTGCCGGTCACTATCAACCCCGAGGCCCTGCAAGCCAGACAGGAACTCATCCGTTGTCACTTCTCTATTGCCCCCACTAGAAAGGACCCACCAGGTAAAGCCATCACGGGGGAGGATGCGTGAGCAGAGCGGGTGTGTTGCCTGCTCTAGGTACAAACATTGGACCCAAAACCCAGCTGATGGCGCACGATTTATACTCTGTTTTGCTTCTCTGTGTCAGTTTAACACTAATATGAAAATGTGACGTGGTGGATTTTTCTTCTAGAGTGCAGAAAAAAACACATTCAGGTATTTTTGTTCATGAAAGATATTGTATTTCTTGTACAAATGGAAAATCATACTTTTCTACCTACATTTCTTAATTTTAATAAATGTAATTTAAACATTTTTCTGTCACCTGGAGTTTTGTTTCCTCACATCATCATCATAATAAGAAGAAGAAGAAGACGAATACACATTTTGTAGATCAGAGGAACACAAGTTTACAAGTTAAATAAAATCCAAACAGTACTATTCATGTACAGTAAATATATAAGACTTAAATGTTTGCGTATTTACAGTTAATAAAATATATCATGGAGACTTTAGAATTAGTCTTGCATTAAGTGCATAAAAGACTGATTTCAGAACTGACGATCTCGTTTAGTTCAGGCTTTTGTGAACTCTCGGAGTGCAGTGGCGTTGGCGTAGATCATGTCTGCATTCTCATATATGTTCTCTTCAGTCTTCTCGTTTGCCTGCAGACGGTCCATGATGCATTGGTGCAGGAAAACGTACTGAGACTGAAAATAAAAAAATAAAAAATATGCTGGTCATTTGAAAAGCAGAAGTTTGGGTGCAAAGGGTTCATGTTCATCGTATTCTGACCGACACTTCCTTGAAAATGTTAACAAGCCTCAGTTTCCTGATAATGTGGGATTGTTTAGACTCACAATTCACTTGGTGAAGTTTAAATGGGACAATAGAAAAGACAATTTCAAAAACCATGTTTTTGGAGGATGGATATGAACATGGAACTCTAAGCAAAGCTTACGATTCTTTACATACATATGCTATAGTTTCAGTGCTATTACTGTATCACCAGCTGTAAGGTCAAGAGAGTCTCAACGGTAAACATGTACCCAAATAAGGAAGTGGTCCAGCCTGAAGTAACTTCATATGAACGGTTTTACCTCCGTCTGCACCATGTGTGGTCGGCTCAGTCTCATCTTGTGCACGAAGCCGTTGATTCCCACTGCACTTTCCTTCTCAAGCTGCTGAAGCAGCACATCCAGAGCAATGATGGTGCCTGTCCTCCCCACTCCAGCACTAAGAGAGAGACACGCAGCAAACGGTAAGCAGTTAGCGTCCGGGCACGGTGGTCATTAGGTAGTCCTGATGGTCTCAAAGTAGATTCTTAACTCTATGCGGAAATCACTCACTTCCGAGTTTAAAACATGTTCTCCCACCCTGAGCACCTTCTTACTTAAAACTGACATAAACGCTAAACGATATGAACGTTATAAAAGCTTATATTTCATCAAAAATCCATGTGCATGTATATCATAAGATATGACAGCAGTGATGTTATAAGTTGACCCGACTGCGTCGCCCCTCTCTTTGACCTTTGTCTGATTTTTACAGGCTACTCTCCAGACTTGCAACAAGCGCTCATTCTGTACCTGCAGTGAACCACGGTTGGTGCTTTCGCTCCTTCGCTCTCTATGTGCTGTCTCAGCAGTTCTCTGAACTGGATCAGGACCTCTGTGCCCTGTGGGACTCCATGGTCGGGCCAGGCAGTGAAGTGAAAATGTCTCACTGTGCGCTCTTCTGAGGTATTCCCCTGTGAAGACGATCAAATAGAGGAATTCAAATACTGTAAGTGTTGAACCAACGAAGTCATCGTTGAAGTCGTCAAGCATTTATCCTCTTTAAAAATGTGTACAAATACAAATTCATACATTTTTATTTGTCACGATCGCACTTTTCATTCGCTTTGTTGTGCGTTGTGACTTGGAACTATATTAAAACTCAACCTATATTTAGTTGCACCATAAACATTTTAGAGATGTTCCGTACATGTTTCACCCTAAATTCCCTCAATGTCCAGTTGGGCTCCTGCTGCTCAGATCTGCTGGTGACCAACAGCTCTCCGAAAGAGCAAGGCTTTGTGTCTGCAGGCCAGTACCGCTCACACTTAGTCTAGGAACAAGAAACACCGTATAATTGGGTTACTGACGCTGAGTTACTGCAGTTGTAGTCGTCAGTAGTAGCAGTCAATAAAAGTCAGTTCTTTGTGGGAACTTAAAAACCCACAAAAAACAACTGTGTGCACTGTCACCATTTGACTGCACGTCAGCCATAAGAGCAAACAGTGGAGTCAATAATTGAAGTTTGCACTTCCCCTAAAATCTGCCCGTGTAACATTCTCAAAACTTCCTGAAGACTCACCCGTCCTCCCTCAGTGCAGTTGGTTACCATGACAATGCCTTTCACTCTTTGCTCCCAGATCATTCTCCAAAAGTCATTGACTGTGGACGGCAGAGGACCCTGGGTGGCGATGTACTCTCTGTTGCTTTTGTAGCCCTGAGAAGCAATTGTCAAAGTTAACATGACAAAACTGTTCTTGCTTGTTTAAGTCAGTATGATCGGAGACCATGTTGTGCTCATGAAATCACACACAGTCAAAAAGTTAATCAAATTAATGTGCAGATGTTTCAGCAACCATTGACTTGCAACTGTGGCAGCTTCATTACAGACAATGATTGTTTCAAGCTTGTCAAATCTGCCCTTTGACAGTCGTCAAGTAATACCTACTGGCATGTAACAGGCATTAATGTAGTCGGAAGATTCATTGGGATTGGATGTAGTTAGCTTCACCCGACACCAGTCATCTAGGAAGACAAAACAGACGATGGTTCAACGGCAATGCACCACAACAACGTCGGCAATGCTTAGAATGAATCAGCGGATCTGGACTATTTCACGAGTCGCGACTGCTAATGATATTGCGGTCCGGCTTACACGGCAGGACATTGTTGAAACGGTTCCTCGCTTTGTTCTGGGGTAGAAGAGCTGCGCCTCGCGTTTGCTCCGTGCCAACAGGAATGAGGCTCTGCATGGAAGTTAGGTGAGACGGCGTGTGATTGAAAAGGAAAGCAAGTGAAACAGTTCCCCAACTATACACGCACACTGTTATGGTCATTTACAAAAATAGGAAGACATAGAAGAGAAACAATATGCGAAATGCTTTTTGTATGCACCTCATATTCCTCACTGAAACCTTTATTCTCATCCACACCTAGTTGGTAGAAGTGGTCTGGAAACGTTGCCACAGAAATAGCTCTGAAAACAAAAGTAGAACCCATAACACATTGTAATGGTATTTAAGACAATTGACATACATATATATTACAGAATAAAGATTGGCGTTAATCTTAAATACGGTATATTTTCATATGTGGTCAACCTTCTAATTTTCTGTATTTATACAATATCTAATTTCCCTTTTCACTACATTGTAGACTGACAGGGGTGTCAGCATTATATAGAAACGTATACTTACTTGCACTTTTTATTGGATTGTCTGGAACCACCAATGAATGGCTTTTTTCTGCTGTGAGAAAAAAAGCAAAGATGTTCCCTGATTGAGTCTGGTTCACAATATTTCAGGGAAATAAAATAACTATGGTTACTGAGGCAGCACGAACCTGAAAATATCTGGTCTTTTAAAAAAAATGAAGAGAGCCAAACACAGCAGGAGACAAAAAATCACAACAGCAAATACTGCCCCTGCAATGACTCCTACAGGGGGTAGAATCTGGATTAAATGCTTTAAAAAAACATATAGATACTCAGTACAGTAGACACCAAAACCAAACAACAAGCACGTCATAGAACTGATTCCAAAGAGAACAACAATGAAGTAAAAGTGAGAATATATTGTTCAAAGGTTACTTCAGGAAACACACTGAAATGGTCCTTCTATAGAGTAATATCGTCACTTTGACTCACCCCTTGGATCAGTGAGACATGAAAAAACAAATGGTTCATGACTCCTCACGGTCCCGGACAGTAAAGCCAAAGACACCTCATATGTTTGAGCAGGTTGGAATCCAGATATTTGGAGGCGCTGTTCGTCATTTCCATGCACTGTGTGAGTTTCTCCGGTCACGTTCACCTCCACTGAAGTCCACACACCCTCCGGTTTATTCCAGACGATAGAGACAGAATAGCCAGCGGCCACGTACTCGCAGTCAGCGCTTAAATACGCAGGAACTAAGTAAAACAGGTGGAAATACGCCTTTACAATGCAATCACAAACCAGCGTGTTCATTGGCAAACAACACCAATTCATGCATTTGCTTTTATGTCCATCGAAAAGTAATAGTACAACAGAACACATGATTAGCCAAGCAGTTAATGTGGGAAGACATATTTGTACTCACTGATTGTCACGTTGTGGCTACACTGTATCCAGGTTGTGGATTTTGTTTCATACACAAGAGACACGTCATAGGTCGCGCCAGGGTAAAGGCCAGCAAATGACACATTACCTCCTCCAGGACTAACATGAGTTTGCGTTTTATTAGTGGCTGTTGCACTCGAGAACACGCCTTCAATCATTCCTTGGATTGATGAGTTAGTAACACGCCAGGTTCCTTTGGTACAGTCTATGGCTGAAATGAATGAGAAAATGAAAGCCTCCATTTGTTAAAGATAGCACATAATTCAATAAATGAAAAATACTTTCCAGAACAAAGACTGTTCTGGATGTTACTATTCATATTGAAAAACAGTTTTTGAGAGTTTTTGAAAGTGTGTATATACCTGTTGCTGTGTAGCCTTCGTAAGCAGTGCTATTAAGTCCAGAGAACCCTGTGATCAGGCTGAATGGATACTCTGTTCCAGGCTGGAGAGGCGTACTTGTATGGGACACAACATCCATGTCTCTATTTGGGTTAATTTGGGATATTCCCCCATTAATTTGGAGAAAGTAGTACCAGTCTTCATTCACTATCGTCCACGTCAGGGTTATGCTGGTCACAGAGCGTTGAGTGATGTCGACCGAAATCACCATTAATGGAACTGAAAACACACACACACACACACACACCGTGTATCAATGTAAAAACATTTTGAATGTAGAAATGAACTTAGAATAAACACTTTTTAAGAGATTTAGCAATGCAGTGTGAATTTCAAAACATTCACTCCGACCTGAGGGTGAGGTGTGAATAATAGCCGACATATTATGAGGTGCATTAGAGAGATGTAGGCCCAGGTCACCACAGTATCTACTGGCTGTTGTCTGTTCCACTGAACTGTAGTTCTGTTTTTCCACTTTTTTACTGCAGTGTTATATTGGTCTGATTTTAATCATCTGCATTATGAATAGGTAGTATTGTGTATTGTCAATGAGCATTACCTCCTCTTACAGTTAAAGGATTTGCATATCATAAGCAGAATACAGGCTTCAAGCGTTTACTCAAAGGTCCCCTGCCAGTCACAGCGTTAGATGAGAATCCAGTGCTATTGACTTTCTCAAAGCGAGTGATGCGAGTGAAATCATATTTTGTCCCAGCATTAAGTGAATTGACCTCATAGGTGACTGATGCGTTTTGATGAGGTATGCTTTGTTATCATATTGTAGAAAGTACGATGAGATGTTGTTAACCTTGTCCCACTTCAGAGTTTAATGAGTAACTCTAAATTAGCTAAAACTCTTGTTGTTAGTCTTTATTGGGAGAAAAACATCTTACCATTGGGTGCATCGTGGTTTACGCCGCTGCTTCTGACTTTTTCAAACACAGTGAAGAGAGTGAAGTTGTATAAAGTCCCACTTGTGAGCTCTACGATTGTGTATGTCACCAGTTCCTGTCCCGCTGATGCATTTACATTTTTCTCTCCTCCACTGAACAGAAGTGTATAGTTGAGGATGTTTTTCACTTTTTTCCACTGCAGAGTGATACTGGTCTCATTTTGTGCAACTGATTTGAAATCTTCTGCATTAGGAGGAGCTAGGATGTAAAAAGACATGAAGAAGAAACTGTTACAAAATATGAGCTTTAAAAGATGAAAAGTTATCCTGACAAAATGTTGTGTATGGTGTATTTTTATTTTTGATCAAACAAATATTGATTTGCATTAAATTCCAATATTTCTTTAGCCGCAGCCAAAAAATATGAAGTGAGCAACACCCTTCTGCTACTGAGAAACTTTAAATGATATCATATCTTTACAGAGCTGTAGCTTGTTTTTTGTTACATGGCTTTAGAAATATAGATAGATAGATAGATAGATAGATAGATAGATAGATAGATAGATAGATAGATAGATAGATAGATAGATAGATCGATAGATAGATAGATAGATAGATAGATAGATAGATAGATAGATAGATAGATAGATAGATAGATAGATACTTTATTCATCCCGCAAGGGGAAATTTGTTATGAGAGGAAATTCACTCACCAGTAAATGCAGTGATGCTCACTCCGCTGCTTTTGATATTTTCAAACACAGTGAAGAGAGTGAAGTTATATTCAGTCATATTTGTGAGGCCTGGAATTGTGTGTGACACCAGTTCCTGTCCCGCTGATGCATTTACATGAATCTCTCCTCCACTGAACAGAAGTGTATAGTTGAGGGAGTCATTCACGTTTTTCCACTGCAGAGTGATACTGGTCTCATTTTGTGCAACTGATTTGAAATCTTCTGCATTAGGAGGAGCTAGGATGTAAAAAAGACATGAAGAAGAAACTGTAACAAAATCTCAGTTTAAATAAATGACACGTTACCTCTGATAAAATGTTGTGTTGTTTTGTGTATTTTTTCTCTCCAAACAAATAATTAATTACATTATTTATTTCAGCCGCAGCCCAAAAATAACAAGTGAGCAACACCCTTCTGCTACTGAGACACTTTAAATGAAATCATATCTTTACAGAGCTGTAGCTTGTTTTTTGTTACATGGCTTTAGAAATATAGATAGATAGATAGATAGATAGATAGATAGATAGATAGATAGATAGATAGATAGATAGATAGATAGATAGATAGATAGATAGATAGATAGATAGATAGACAGATATATAGATAGATAGATAGATACTTTATTCATCCCGCAAGGGGAAATTTGTTATGAGAGGAAATTCACTCACCAGTAAATGCAGTGATGCTCACTCCACTGCTATTGATATTTTCAAACACAGTGAAGAGAGTGAAGTTATATTCAGTCATATTTGTGAGGCCTGTAATTGTGTGTGACACCAGTTCCTGTCCCGCTGATGCATTTACATGAATCTCTCCTCCACTGAACAGAAGTGTATAGTTGAGGGAGTCATTCACGTTTTTCCACTGCAGAGTGATACTGGTCTCATTTTGTGCAACTGATTTGAAATCTTCTGCATTAGGAGGAGCTAGGATGTAAACAGACATGAAGAAGAAACTGTAACAAAATCTGAGTTTAAAAAAATGACAAGTTACCTCTGATAAAATGTTGTGATTTGTGTATTTTTTCTCTCCAAACATATAATATATTCAATTATTTATTTCTGCCACAGCCCAAAAATATTAAGTGAGCAACACCCTTCTGTTACTGAGACACTTTAAATGATATCATATCTTTACAGAGCTGTAGCTTGTTTTTTGTTACATGGCTTTATGAGAGGAAATTCACTCACCAGTAAATGCAATGATGCTCACTCCGCTGCTTTCAATACTTTCATACACAGTGAAGAGAGTGAAGTTGTATCTTGTCCCACTTGTGAGCTCTAAGATTGTGTATGTCACCAGTTCCTGTCCCGCTGATGCAGTTACATGAATCTCTCTTCCACTGAACAGAAGTTTATAGTTGTGGATGTTTTTCACTCTTTTCCACTGCAGAGTGATACTGGTCTCATTTTGTGCAACTGATTTGAAATCTTCTGCATTAGGAGGAGCTAGGATGTAAACAGACATGAAGAAGAAACTGTAACAAAATCTCAGTTTAAATAAATGACACGTTACCTCTGATAAAATGTTGTGTTGTTTTGTGTATTTTTTCTCTCCAAACAAATAATAAATTACATTATTTATTTCAGCCGCAGCCCAAAAATAACAAGTGAGCAACACCCTTCTGCTACTGAGAAACTTTAAATGACATCATATCTTTACAGAGCTGTAGCTTGTTTTTTGTTACATGGCTTTAGAAATATAGATAGATAGATAGATAGATAGATAGATAGATAGATAGATAGATAGATAGATAGATAGATAGACAGATAGATAGATAGACAGACAGACAGACAGACAGATAGACAGATAGATAGATAGATAGATAGATAGATAGATAGATAGATAGATAGATAGATAGATAGATAGATAGATAGATAGATAGATAGATAGACAGACAGACAGACAGATAGACAGATAGATAGATAGATACTTTATTCATCCCGCAAGTGGAAATTTGTTATGAGAGGAAATTCACTCACCAGTAAATGCAGTGATGCTCACTCCACTGCTATTGATATTTTCAAACACAGTGAAGAGAGTGAAGTTATATTCAGTCATATTTGTGAGGCCTGTAATTGTGTGTGACACCAGTTCCTGTCCCGCTGATGCATTTACATGAATCTCTCCTCCAATGAACAGAAGTGTATAGTTGAGGGAGTCATTCACGTTTTTCCACTGCAGAGTGATACTGGTCTCATTTTGTGCAACTGATTTGAAATCTTCTGCATTAGGAGGAGCTAGGATGTAAACAGACATGAAGAAGAAACTGTAACAAAATCTGAGTTTAAAAAAATGACAAGGTACCTCTGATAAAATGTTGTGATTTGTGTATTTTTTCTCTCCAAACATATAATTTATTCAATTATTTATTTCTGCCGCAGCCCAAAAATATTAAGCGAGCAACACCCTTCTGCTACTGAAAAACTTTAAATGATATCATATCTTTACAGAGCTGTAGCTTGTTTTTTGTTACATGGCTTTATGAGAGGAAATTCACTCACCAGTAAATGCAATGATGCTCACTCCGCTGCTTTCAATACTTTCATACACAGTGAAGAGAGTGAAGCTGTATCTTGTCCCACTTGTGAGCTCTAAGATTGTGTATGTCACCAGTTCCTGTCCCGCTGATGCAGTTACATGAATCTCTCTTCCACTGAACAGAAGTGTATAGTTGTGGATGTTTTTCACTCTTTTCCACTGCAGAGTGATACTGGTCTCATTTTGTGCAACTGATTTGAAATCTTCTGCATTAGGAGGAGCTAGGATGTAAACAGACATGAAGAAGAAACTGTAACAAAATCTCAGTTTAAATAAATGACACGTTACCTCTGATAAAATGTTGTGTTGTTTTGTGTATTTTTTCTCTCCAAACAAATAATTAATTACATTATTTATTTCAGCCGCAGCCCAAAAATAACAAGTGAGCAACACCCTTCTGCTACTGAGAAACTTTAAATGATATCATATCTTTACAGAGCTGTAGCTTGTTTTTTGTTACATGGCTTTAGAAATATAGATAGATAGATAGATAGATAGATACTTTATTCATCCCGCAAGGGGAAATTTGTTATGAGAGGAAATTCACTCACCAGTAAATGCAGTGATGCTCACTCCGCTGCTTTTGATATTTTCAAACACAGTGAAGAGAGTGAAGTTATATTCAGTCATATTTGTGAGGCCTGTAATTGTGTGTGACACCAGTTCCTGTCCCACTGATGCATTTACATGAATCTCTCCTCCAATGAACAGAAGTGTATAGTTGAGGGAGTCATTCACGTTTTTCCACTGCAGAGTGATACTGGTCTCATTTTGTGCAACTGATTTGAAATCTTCTGCATTCGGAGGAGCTAGGATGTAAAAAAGACATGAAGAAGAAACTGTTACAAAATCTCAGTTTAAATAAATGACACGTTACCTCTGATAAAATGTTGTGCATGCAGAGGAAACAAGCTCAATTTTTGAGCCGCGTCTCCAGCGGCATTATCAGTCCTACGAAGCGGACGATTGAAGTCCCGGTTTGCGGCTTCAATAAAGGAGTGCGATGAACACAAAACACAGGACTTTCCTTTTCTTATCAATGCTTATTTTGCTCTGCACAACTATTGTGAAGGTCACAAAGAAACTGTAAACAAACAAAAGCATAAATGCTCTCCACTACGACAGGGACTTCCAGCCACACGGCAGAGCTACGAGACAACAAGGAAACCGAGGAAATGCGTGAGAGACATTGTGTTCACCAAATATATCAAGCACAACCTTATATTAGTCAGATTTTCTTCAACTAAGTAACCAATCTACTTCCTGTTTACACTGGCACCCGCATGCCCAGTGTACGTCAATAGTTACAGTATGTGATAGTCATTTTCAGGCGTGTTAGTATGGACCGAAATCCTTTCTGAAACGATGTTGAAACGCCCGAAAGGACGTAGTGTCAAAGATCTACAGCAAGTGATTAAAACCGCCCAGAACATCATTGGCACCAATCTAGTGAGCGTCAGTGATATTGGGGAGAAGAGGATCCTGCAAAGAGCTAAAGGGATATTAAAAGACAAAACACACCCCAGCCACAACCTGTTCACCCTGATGCCACCTGGAAAGAGATACAGAAGTATCAGCTGCCGGACCACCAGACTTCAAATCAGCTTCTTTCCTCTGGCTGTGAGACTCGTTCATCCTCCTCCCTCCATATATATCATTTATTTATATTTGTTGTTGTTGTTTGTTTTCTTTCCTGTGTCACCAAGATAAAGGACAGTGGCTCAAACTTACGTAGTATTTTTGGTCGAAGAGTTGTCGACGGTATCGTTGTCATTTCCAGTGTTGTTGGCGTTGTGACTGATGCTGTTGGCGTTGTGACTGTTGTTGTTGGCGTTGTGACTGATGCTGTTGGCGTTGTGACTGTTGTTGTTGGCGTTGTGACTGATGCTGTTGGCGTTGTGACTGATGCTGTTGGCGTTGTGACTGATGCTGTTGGCATTGTGACTGATGCTGTTGGCGTTGTGACTGGTGTTGTTGTGTTTGCGTCAGTGACAACCTAAAAACAGAACAGGAATGTAAAGAGAGAATGACTTAACCCCAAAAATGTGATTTCATATTGTACAAAATTGTCACAAGTGTTCATTTGACTATGGAATCTAATGCAATATTATATCGTATATTATATTGTATCCAGCATACTGTTAACAGCATTGTGACAAGAAAGTGAAAAAGACTGGTGTTTCAGAGACGTTCTACTTTTTTTTGTAGGTACAAAAACACACATTATTTACAAACAACTTGAGACTAATACATGATATTGCTGTGCAGGAAACTTGAGAAAACATCTGAGATCTTCAAGTGCAAATTATGGCCCGGAAATCTTTCTAGCATTTTGTACTTCGACCTCTAAATCTCAACAAATGCAACAACACCTGAGATATACTGAAAGAGTTCACAAAATATTGATTTGTACACAACTATTGCCTTCTTTTTTTTAATAATAGTAAATCCTGTTTATTAAATATGTATATATTTGTGCACAGTAGTTCCATATAATATCTTCCATGTGGTACATTTTCTACGATATTATAACTTTAAATTTCCATTATCCTAATATATACAGACAGACGGTGTTATAAAACAGTATGCAGCTACATCACCTTGTCTAAAATATACGATAAGCAAGATACCAAATGTTGGAGGCACGGCTCCCTTTATGTTTTTCATTACGTTATTTCCTCATTCATGCTTTTGTTTCTCTGAGGAAGTCAGTGAGAATAGATTACTGCAGCCAAGAAAGAATGAATTCATCTTTCACCATCGGAAACAATCCAGCATTCTTATGTTGTGCAAGTCCTTTAGTTTTCTGTTCATACTGATATTTAAGTTTAAGACAATGTCATTCCACCGTCTAAACTTTGCTATGATTCATATTGTGCATTGAACCATCACTGTGGTTTTGACGCTTTTCTTTTGAATAGGTAGACTGATCACTGTCAGAGCGGAGAGGTAAAAAAAACACTTACCCAAAGTAGACTCAGGAAGACACACAGCAGAAAGCGGCCTGAGGTGGTTTTGAAAGACAAAGGCTCCATCGTTATTCGGGCTTGTTAAGCTACACACATTCTATGAACTTATAAAATCCCTTTGCGGTCCCGAGATAAACTTGAAGTTTTTGTTTTCAGTCCTGCCACAAGTGTGTTGACAGAAACAACAACACTTGAGGTTGGCAAAGAAATTCTTCGTGCCTGGGCTGACGCAGTCCAATATTAACTTTATTCCGGTGGTGTTGACTTTTAATTCTTAACCATGTCCTCCTTCTGCAACCTCTGATCCCCTCTCATATTGGCAAGTGACTAAGTAAATAACTGCTTCTCCTTTTTGGCCTTGTACGACCACAGAGACCTTTGCCCCGCCTGTTACTTCCTTGTTAACGGTCATAATGTGCGACTTGTCAAAGGTAAGTCAATCAAGTAAATGTGGCCCTACTTTACATATTTATCAGTTATAATTGCTTTCCACCTGCTGTATGTTTGCCATCACCAGTTTCATGTTTGTGACTGCCTGTGTATTATGCCTTTATGATGTGCAAATAGACGACGACAAGTTTTTTATGAACCCAGGCAAAGCTTTCAAATGCTGCTCAATATAAATGAAATTGGTTTTGTTTTCGAACTATTTTCAATTATTATTGAATGATGTCGTAGTTGAAATCACTGTCTAATCTCTCTTCAGTTGGGCTGGTTTCACAGAACAGTAGATGTGTTTGAAGTTTCTTTGCACTGTCTCTGAGAGCAGTGATATTTATAGCTTCCTTGTGGTTGACATCAATAAGGAACTGCGAACAGAAAACATCACCAACACCCTTTTAACGGAACATGAAGTGATGGCAGTGTTTATGGTCTCATATTATGGTGAAGTGCTCAATAAATGAGCAGGTATGTCAAAGAAAACGTTGTCCAATGGGGAAACATGAGGAGGATGTAACCTTTGTAAATTATACTACACAATCGCACTCTTTAATGCAATAACTATAATGAGCTTCTGTGTTAGATAAGTGAGCACAACTACTGCAATTGGAAAGAACATTTGTCAGTTGGTTTTTTGAAATATTTTGGTGTAACTTGAATTTTTCTGTATATTAAAAAGACGTTGCAGTACAATCAATTGTGCAAATTCAGAGAAAAAGATCAAACTACAATATTCTGGTGATATGTGTGGGTCTGGTCATTCTTGGAGAGAAAAGCCTACAACCATAATGCAATACAAAATCATGAAATTCAATATTTATTTGAAGTATCATTGGTTCTCCCGTCGATCAAAAGTCTTGCTCTGACTCAGGCTGACAGTATATGAGGTCATACTGTGCACTATGTGTATCTGTATACCACAAGATACATTCTTTTACATGTACTGTATTATCCTAGCATTTCTATGAGCACCACATTAAATCTGTTGCCCTTTAAATCCGCAAAATGCAAAATGCTACAACAATTTCCGGGCCATAATTTGCATTTGAAGATCTCAGATGTTTTCTCAAGTTTCCTGCACAGCAATATCATGTATTTGTCTCAAGTTGTTTGTAAGTAATGTGTGTTTTTGTACCTAAAAACGTCTCTGAAACACCAGTCTTTTTAACTTTCTTGTCACATTACCACCTGTAGTGACCTCGTTGCTTATCAAAAAAGTCACCACGGTTGCTGATTGTTTGTTTAGACGCGTGCCATAAATAACGAAGTCCAGTTTCCAATACAGGCATTTTATTTCTCACATGAACAGAGGACTTTCAGAATCAGAATCAGAATCAGAATCAGAACCGTTTATTTGCCATGGTATGTTGCACATACAAGGAATTTGACATGGCGGGTGATGCATAACATTAAACAATCAACACAGTGCAAAAAATAGAAACATATTAAAATGTACAATACAATATAAAATAAAGTGCACAAACAAACAGATAACATTCAACATACATAAACGTATCAATACATAAACATATAGAAACTCTGTCATTTCCTCTACAGAGACAAAATAAATCATAACATTGACATTCCTTATTAATGTCGCACGTTCAAAGACAGTTTGCTCCTGCTTACTCAGCAACACCTGTATCAGGTGACCCTCCTGATTACATTCACCTGTGGTTTAATTTATAGCCACACTATGCCCCCAGGTGGTGGGAAGATGTACAAAACAATAACAAAATGGCTCTTAACACCACCCATTCCAGGACATCTACGGACTGACCATTCACTGTAGGACGTGCTTTAAACCCTACACTGCTGCTCACATACAGACACTGTCTTTTGATATAATAATAATGAGTGGATGTTGATGTGCTTACAATCCCCACTCTCATATCTTCCCCTTTGTCTTGACTGATCATTGTGCATCCCTTTTCTTTTTCTTTGTGTAACATTATGAAAACAATCATCTGACAAAACTCTGGGTTGTTTCATTTGGGTCGTGTTTGGCACACAGTCTTTGGATTGACGCCACCGGCTCTCACTTTGTCTGAGATAATGTCATTCGTCCCCAACACAGGGGGCGGCAGTAGAGATGCTTAAATAGTCAGGCGAGGGTCGCTGTTTGGTGTTGTGCAGTTAGCAAAACAAGATAAGGACAGCTAACGTCACGGTGCTGGAGAAGTGTTGCAGCGTTCTCACAGACCTCCGGACAGGGACAGAAAGCAGAGGTGACTATACAAACTAAACGTTAACCACAGTCTGGGTCCAGCCAGCGAACGTGTCTGTCTGTTTACTAATATGTATGCTAGTTGATGCTAACGTGGCTAACGTTAGCCAAACGGTCACCTTGCATCGTGTTACGCTAACTTGTGTAGATAGCGTCAGTAGCTAACTGTAGTTCTTGTTTTAGTGTTTTGAGTAAACTAACTAAAGTCTGAGCCTAGAAGTGAAGATGGTGATATCTGTACTTTATTTAACGGATGTCTCAGTCAACAGCCAACAAAACTCGTCCAAATGTTAGTGAACCGTCCCACGACTAGAGATGTTACATCCCACTTGAACTCAATTCACGTAATTACACATGACGACAGTCTGACTGATGCTTTACTGAAGCTGTTAAACACTGGTTGTATAAAAGCTGACCAGCAAAGACGTGCAGAACACTGATAAGCTTACTTCACCAGACGAGTGAACACGTCTAGTCTAGATAACGTTAACTGAGTGTGAAAGGAAAGGAAAGGTAAGAGATGTGTATTTGTCTTCTGGAGTCTTAACTTCAACGTTAAGTAATGACTTTGTCTTAACTGGAATTGGTTTAGCATGACCCTTATATTAGTCTCATTGATTGTGATATGTTTTTGTCTTTTTAGAAATGCAGTCTGTGATAAAACAAAACCTCCATTTGGAGACCGAAGGAGACTTGAACAAACTCATCAACCTGAAGCTCAGTGCATCCTACACCTACCTTTCTCTGGTAAGATTCCACAGCAGCCGTATGAATAGTCGTATTTGTTATGCAATGTATTGAAATCCTGTTTTTGCACTTAAATATACCAATAAATTGCTCTTTGCTGGGGTTCCTCCTCTCTTAACTGGTGTCTGCACTGTAATCCCTGAATGCTGTGTTCCTCTCATCTCTTTTAGGGGATGTATTTTGACAGGGATGATGTTGCCCTGCCAAAGTTCTCCACTTTTTTCCTGGAGCGCTCATTGAAAGAGAGGCAACAGGCAGAGACGCTGCTGGAATATCAAAACATGAGAGGAGGTCGGATTCTGCTTCAGACCATTGCCGTGAGTCCAGTTTTTAACGAGCATTTTCAAGCCATCATCGTTACGATTGATAGATGTATTTATCCAAGTATACACTTTCTGTTCTAGAAACCAAGTAGAGAGGACTGGACAGGTGGTCTGGATGCAATGTCCTTTTCCCTTGACTACCAGAAGTCCCTAAACACATGTGTCCTTGATGTGCACCGCAGAGCTGGCAGCCACACTGACCCTCATGTAAGTCTGGCACAGACGGACAAACAGACAAACGTATAGACGGATAGAACTGCTAATTGTTCTCGAGCTATTGTTTAGCTGAGAGATGGTGAATATGAAACAAAAACAGCTACACTGTTGCAAATTAGAAATACTTTTTGGCGTGAATTCAATATGTATCAAGCAAACTTAGTCTGTAAGATTTAAGGGTTGTGTAGTCTGTTAATTATTAACTGTGTTCTAATTTATTACCTATTTGATCACCTGTTTATAGCATTCTTTGACACACTTTTTTTTTTTTGTCTTACTTCTTCTGTAGCTGTGTGACTTCCTCGAGCAGCACTTCCTCATCGATAGCCACGACGCCATCAAGAAGCTGGGCGACTACATCGGCAGTCTGACCCGCATCACCGCGTCTGAGACAGACGGTCCTTTGGGAGAATACCTCTTTGATAAACACACTCTGTAAAGGTCACACCAGTACATGGAAATAAGCTCCATATTTCAAAAGATGCATAGAGTGCCTCACACTGTGCATTCTACTCCGTTAAGAAAACTACACAATAGTGTCACAGTTTGCAACGAACTTACAAGAGAAGTTGTAAGGAAAATAAACAGAAAATACCTCAATTTTACTTAAAAAAAAACCACACTGACAAAATAATTTTCTCATTAATATGGTGCTAAAAATTGCAATTTTCCTCAGCTGTTATAAGTCACTTGTTCATTTAGACTCAGTTGTATCATGTGTCATGCATTCCAGTGTGTTTTAACCTTCATAAATGTTTGGTAGAAATGCATATTTTGAGTCAAATAGATGATTTAAGATTTGGAATGTAATTGAAACATTCAATAAAGCCAGACTATGCTGACGTCACATGTTTTGTCTTCTTTCACAACCACTTTAACAACTGTACTGTATGTCCAATTGTTCACACAGACATCTGATCGTTCATGCAGTCTAAACTCTTTCTGTCGAGTCGGCCCGTATAGAACACTGTAAAGATAACAGTGGGACTTTGCTGAGTCACTGTTGGGTGGGAGCTTAATGTTTAACATTAGGCTACCAGACAGCGTGTGTGGTTAAAATGACCATGCTGCTTCTCAGTAGCATGGTCATTTGTCTGGAATGACAGCATTTGTTTTTCAAAGCAATAAGTTCATATCTCTGAACCACGGATCCTTTGCTAAGCCCCTCCACCCTCGGTCACTGTTGCTTTGGCTGTCAAGCTCGCACTCGACATGTCGATATGGCGTTTAAAATGTAATAAACAGAATGTACACTAACCTGTCATGTTAGATTCGATGTTATAAGTAAACTACAATTATAACATTGTCAACATTCAGGCTCCCTCATGTGGCTCAAAGGTGAACAGCACATATTGTTAAATCAAAGACTATTGAAGAAATTATTTTATTTGTCTACCTGAATAAAATCTCATGGGTCCCGACCCAGACTTTGGGAATGACTATTTTATCATTTTATTATTATTACTGATGCATTCATTTAAAAACAGGATTTTACTGTTGTAGCTGGTTGAGCTGGAGCTAATTTTCAACTAACTATTAATTGGTTTGTAAAAATTACCCAGAGCCCAAAGTGACACCTTAATGTTTTGTCCAACCAGCAGTCCAAACCTTTAACTACTAAAGGGAAAGCAGCACATCTTCACATTTGTTAAAACTGGAACCATAAAAATGTTTCAAGCATTTTATCAAAATCATAAATCTTGCGCACAGTTATATTTCTTGACAATGCATCATATTAAGTTTGTAATGTATAAAATCTTAATTTGTAAAGTGACTAAAGCTGTCAGATTAATGTAGTGGAGTGTTGGAGTTCAGTATTTTCAGATTCGTGGAGTAATATCCATAATTCCCTCTGTATGACTCGATATGTGTATGTTGACATACTGTATGTCTTGAGATGTCAACAAAATGTATTAGAATTTTGAACCCGGCTTTATCTAAAGCACATATTTATTAAGATATTACCTCGTTGCATCAGGGGATGTGCTAAAGTTCACATCATGGAGAAGATGTGCAATGTACAGAGATAATATACATCTGTGAATGTAGGTTTTATGTGTTTAAACTGGTTCATGAAACTCTATTGATCAGGATTTTTTGATTTAATGTTATTGTTCTTCTAGCAAGTTTTTTTGGTTATTTTGTAGAAATAAATTAACTTTATTGCTGATGCAAGTGGTTTTCATATGAAAGCACTGTTTTCTTTTAACTTGTTTGGTACTTTTTATTGTACTTTAGACAAATGTGAAGTTCACTGAAGGATCCTAACTACGAATTACAGCTCTTACAGAAAAATGATAAGTGACCTAATTTTTATTTCTTGATGTTATTGAACACATTTTTAGATGTTAAACTGTAGGTGGAGGAACCAGAGTACCCGGAGAAAACCCGATCCTTCCTCCACAACACACAAATTGAAAGAGGCTCAGGTCCGGGGATTCGAACCCTCGCCTTCTGGCTTTGTGTGGACCACTGAGGTGACCCCACATCTATAGCCTCCGGCTCCACTGGTCTCTGTCCCTCTATGATGAAGGGCGGAGGACCGTGGAGGAGACCTGGATGTGATGCAGGACTGGAGCACTTCATTGGATTCAAGATGAAAACCACCTTACAGATTGAAAGAGAAGTTCATATTCAATTAATGTGGGAGGAACCCGGAGTGTTGGTGCCGGTGACTTGTTGTTCTCTAAAGCTCGTCTCGTCGTTTCAGCGAGCTTGTCAACCATCTGCCACCACTTCAACAGTCCCAGGAAGTTCCACACTTTGTCCCATATCTCAGCGGACATGTCAGCATGTGACTGGGGTACAATCACGGTCCCCTCAGACTCCTTCCTGAAGAGGAAGTCACTCAGCGCCCGTGTGATTGTCAGGGTATTACCTCTTGGAAGTCCCTTATGTGGTTTGTCATCATCTGATGTCTGAAGAATGGAGATGAAGTCCTGTATCTCTGACAGCATTAAGGGGCCGTTTTCAACTTTGGAGTCCTTCTTGAATTTGGTGTTCAGTTGATTCAGCCATGTTTTGATAAAGTGCTTTGTAAAAAAAGCTCTTGAGTTTGCTTTCTGGAGTTTTCTTGGCTGTCCCCTCCGATTCCTGCAGTTCTTTGCGAAGAACAAAGTTTCCAGGACGCTGTCAGATTGCAAACTCTGAGTTTGACATTTCATTCAAGAGAGGAGCAATGATGTCATTCAACTCCTTTTAAACGCCATATTGACATGTCGAGTGCGAGCTTGACAGCCAAAGCAACAGTGACCGAGGGTGGAGGGGCTTAGCAAAGGATCCGTGGTTCAGAGATTTGAACTTATTGCTTTGAAAAACAAATGTTGTCATTCGAGACAAATGACCATGCTACTGAGAAGCAGCATGGTCATTTTAACCACACACGCTGTCTGGTAGCCTAGTGTTAAACATTAAGCTCCCCCCAACAGTGACTCAGCAAAGTCCCACTGTTATCTTTACAGTGTTCTATACGGGCCGACTCGACAGAAAGAGTTTAGACTGCATGAACGATCAGATGTCTGTGTGAACAATTGGACATACAGTACAGTTGTTAAAGTGGTTGTGAAAGAAGACAAAACATGTTATGTCAGCATAGTCTGGCTTTATTGAATGTTTCAATTACATTCCAAATCTTTAATCATCTATTTGACTCAAAATATGCATTTCTACCAAACATTTATGAAGGTTAAAACACACTGGACACACTGGAATGCATGACACATGATACAACTGAGTCTAAATGAACAAGTGACTTATGACAGCAACTTACAACTTCTCTTGTGTAGTTTTCTTAACAAAGTATAACGCACAATGTGAGGCACTGTTATTCTGTTGACTTTGTGAATCTTTTGAAATACTTACTTCCTTGTACTGGTGTGACCTTTACAGAGTGTGTTTATCAAAGAGGTATTTTCCCAAAGGACCGTCTGTCTCAGACGCAGTGATGCGGGTCAGACTGCCGATGTAATCGCCCAGCTTCTTGATGGCGTCGTGGCTATCGATGAGGAAGTGCTGCTCGAGGAAGTCACACAGCTACAGAAGAAGTCAGACAAAAAAATGCTATAAAAAGGTGAACAAATAGGTAATAAATTAGGACACAGTTAATATTTAAGTACACAACCCTTAAAAAAAAAGTTTGCTTAATACATATTGAACTCTTTTTACATCTGCAGTAGCGTTACTACTGTGTTCATTTTTCTATTGTGTCGTTTTCATGATATGGTTAACATTGTGCCCTCTGATGTGAATAATAGTTGAATGGCCGGTGCTCTTGAGTGTGTGGCGGAACGCATGTTTTAGCACCGCAGTTTTGCTGGAATATGCAGAGGCCTGTTAATTGTTTTTTTTGTTATTCTACCTGCTTTGTTGTCATATAAATATATGTGACTGGTACTTTGTTTGTTCTTGTCATTGTGTTAATTACATTGATTTTGACTATGCATTGTCAGTTAATGACGCACCATCCCGTCATGCGCGTATTCATGTCTCTGCAGTTAGTGTATTTGTAGCCCTCATAGGTGTTGAGCTTCAACATTTTATTTCACTTGTCAAATGTTGCAGTGTTTTATAAATATGCATTTTTTACACAAAACAAATAATAACCCGTAGCTGTGGCGTCATAATGAGGTTATTGTGAGGTGGTTCAACTGTAGTAGGACAGCACTAAGGGCCTAGTTATAAAACACACAGCCTGCCACTGGTCACTTGCCAATATGAGAGGGGATCAGAGGTTGCAGAAGGAGGACGTGGTTACGAATTAAAAGGCAACGCCACCGGAATAAAGTTAATATTGGACTGCGTCAGCCCAGGCACGGAGAATTTCTTTGCCAACCTCAAGTGTTGTTGTTTCTGTCAACACACTTGTGGCAGGACTGAAGACAAAAACTTCAAGTTTATCTTGGGACCGCAAAGGCATTTTACAAGTTCATAGAATGTGTGTAGCTTAACAAGCCCGAATAACGATGGAGCCTTTGTCTTTCAAAACCACCTCAGGCCGCTTTCTGCTGTGTGTCTTCCTGAGTCTACTTTGGGTAAGTGTTTTTTTTACCTCTCCGCTCTGACAGTGATCAGCCTACCTATTCAAAAGAAAAGCGTCAAAACCACAGTGATGGTTCAATGCACAATATGAATCATAGCAAAGTTTAGACGGTGGAATGACATTGTCTTAAACTTAAATATCAGTATGAACAGAAAACTAAAGGACTTGCACCACATA